>NW_004444232.1:377072-378141 GCF_000243295.1 Trichechus manatus latirostris | reverse complement strand
TTTCCAACTACTGATCCTTCTTTCCAACTTTCACATTCCAATCACTAATAACTATCAATGCAACTTGATTGCATATTTGATCAATTTCAGACTGCAGAAATTGGTAAAAGTCTTCAATTTCTTCATCTTTGACCTTAGTGGTTGGTGTGTAAATTTGAATAATAGTCATATTAACTAGTCTTCCTTGTAGGCATATGGATATTATCCTATCACTGACAACATTGTATCTCAGGATCAATTTTGATGTTCTTTATGACAATGAATTCAACGCTGTTCCTCTTCAATCTGTCATTCCTGGCATAGTAGACCATCGATTGTCTGACTCAAAATGGCCAGTACCAGTCCATTTCAGTTCATTAATGCCTAGGATATCGATCTTCAAGCATTCCATTTCATTTTTGACAACTTCCAATTTTCTTTGACTCATACATTGTACATTCCACATTCTGATTATTAATGGATGTTTGCAGCTGTTTCTTCTCATTTTGAGTCATGCCACATCAGCAAATGAAGGTCCTGAAAGCTTGACTCCATCCACGTCATTAAGCTTGACTCTACTTTTAGGAGGCAGCTCTTCCTAAGTTATATTTTGACTGCTTTCCAACATGAGGAGATCTTCTTCTGGCACTATATCAGACAATGTTATGCTGCTATTCATGAAGTTTTCACTGGCCAATTTTTTCAGAAGTAGATTGCCAGGTCCTACTTTCCAGGCTGTCTTAGTCTGGAAGCTTCACCGAAACCTGTCCACTATGGGTGACCCTGCTGGTAATTGAAATACTGGTGGCATAGCTTCCAGCATCACGGTAATACACAAGCCACCACAGTATGACAAACTGACAGACAAATGGTGAAAAGTCAGGAATAGGAGGAAGAAATCGAACATTTGGCTAATTGCCTCCATGAACAACTGCTTCCTTTGCCATGAGACCAGAAGAACTGGATGGTGTCTGGCTACCATTACTGAACATTTTGATCAAAGATGCTATAGAAGAATCCTGATCAAAAGGAGGAAAATGCAGAACAGAATGTGAAACTCTTGGAATCCGGATTTTCTGGAGCCATAAAA
>NW_004444232.1:371625-376049 GCF_000243295.1 Trichechus manatus latirostris | reverse complement strand
AGTTACTGCTTGAGGAATACTGGGTTTCTGTTTGGGATGATGAAATACTTTTGAAAATGGGTAGTGATGATGGTTGTACAACATGGTGAATGTGATTCTTGTCACTGAATTGTACACTTAAAAGTGGTTGACATAGCAATTTTTTGTGATATATATTTTTCTTAGGCTGGGTTCTCTAGAGAAGCAAAACCAGTAAAGCATATAAATATATATATAGAGAGAGATTTATATCAAGGAAAGAGCTCACACAATTGTAGAGGCTAGAACATCCCAAGTCCATGGATCAGGGAAGAGGCCGCTCCCAATTCACGCAGCCAAAGAAGCTGGACAGCCCAAGATCAGCAGATCAGAGGCTGTGAAGGTTGACAAATTCCAAGATTGGCAGGCAAGACCACAAGGTTTCTCTTGATTCACATAGCTGCAGGGGCTGGCGAACCCAAGATCAGCAGGTCAGAGAGCAGGACTCCACTCACAGGCTGTGAAGATTGACGAATCCCAAGTTTGGCAGATAAGCTGACAGCTCAAGTCTCAAGAACCAGAGATGAGACAACAGGAGGCAGCCGCAGGATCCAGATCCAGAGTGAGCAAAAAGTCAGAACATCTGCTTATATACAGATGCAGCCCACACCCCCAAGGAAACTCCCTTTCATCTTATTGGCTACTCACAGTATATTCAATCATGGGAGTGATCACATTTAAACACTGAGAATCATGGCCCAGCCAAGCTGACACACAATCTTAACCATCACAATATTTTATCATAATTAAAAAGAATATTTCATTGTTATTCTGCTGTTGCTTCTTGACTATTAACTTGATGTCTCATTAATTTCTGTATCATTCTTCTTGGGTTGTTTGTTTCTCCAGCTCTGACCTAGTCTCTGAGTTCTAGATGTGTATTCATTTGGTTACTGGGTACCCCTTGGTATCTGCTGCTCCCGAATCAACTTTTCTAAAAAATTCACTATCTCTCCTTCACAATGAAGGAGCCAAGCAGCATGTTTTCCAATTTCACTGCCTCTTTTTGGGAAGCTTCAGAGTGCCTATTGCCACCTCAGCCCCCTTTAAAGTGGTTTTTTTTTTTTTTTTCCCTACCAAACTTTCCATGATCAGTACCTGCTGACACAGCTCCCTCAGCTACAGCAGATGTGCCCAAAAAAGGGTGCCCGGCCCCAAGTCTGTATTCTGCTCTTTGGCCTGGTGCAAAGACTGGCCAAACCAATCTTGTTCTTTCCCTGGGGTGTTGTGTGCAAGACCTAAGTTGAGGGACCATAGGCCACCACAGCCCTGGCCACCGCTGCCAAGGACAGGCACGACTGCTAGGTCACTAAACTGACCCTGATGTTCTCAATTTCCTTTCTCCTATTCACACAATGTATAGGTCCCCGGGTGGCACAAACTACTAACATAAGGTTGGCTGTTTGAACCTACCCAGCAACGCTACGGAAGGAAGACCTGTCAACCTGTTTCCGTAAAGATTACAGCCAAGAAAACTCTATGGAGCGCTTCTGTTCTGTCACATGGTGTTCTATGAGTCAGAATTGACTCCACAGCAATGAGTTTGATTTGGTTTTACTCTCATAATATGAGGCATTGCTGGTTCAGTGGTAAAATTTTCCCCTTCCATGCAGGAGACACGGATTCGATTCCCAGCCATTGCACCTTACGTGCAGCCACCACTCATCTGTTAGTTGGAGGCTTGCATGTTGTATGATGCTAAACAGGTTTCAATGGAGCTTCAAGACGAAGACAAACTAGGAAGAAAGGCCTGATAAGCTACTTCCCAAAATCAGCCAATGAAAGCCTATGGATCACAATGCCCGATCTGCAACTGATCATGAAAATGGCGCAGGACCAAGCAGTGTTTTGGTTCATTGTGCATGGGGTTGCCATGAGTTAGGGGCCCACTCAAGGGCAGCCAACAACAACATTCTCTCGATAAAAGTTACTTAACTAACTGACATTTGGGAATGAGGGTATGGCAATCATTATAACAGACAGAAGTTTAATTTTCTCAAGAAAGTCAAGGTGGTCTCAAACAGTTTACATGTCCTATCATCCATCTCAGGAACAAATGAAAATACCACATATCACATAGAACTGTTTAGCTTATTAGCGCTCCTGTTTTGCAAGCTCTTCCATTTCAAATAATCTACCTGCTGCACGTTTGCATTACAAAACCACGTACCTATGTAGATTTCCTAGGACACACAGAAGAATTTCCCCCACAAAATGTATCCCAAACTCTTTTTGTTTACCAGTTAGAAAGGTCATCTGCAACTTTGAATTTTTTTTTAACTAACTTTCTTCCACTCCTGTTTAGCTTTTGCAGCTCTTTGAATCTGATCCACCAAACTTCACATGTGAATATTAACCTTTAAGTTCATCTCCTCCCTTCTCAGCAGAATTTGTCAAAAAGAAGCTTCTTCTAAGCACATGAGTTAGTAGCTAGAGTGGGAATTATAATCCAAATAACAGCACCAAAATTCTTTCTTTTCTTCCTCCCTATGTTATGCTTCTAGCATGATTTCTTCTAGGAAATAAGTATAGACTCTATCAGTATAGCAAAAACTGTGGCATTATTGATAGCCGCTTCCCTGATAGG
This sequence comes from Trichechus manatus latirostris, assembly GCF_000243295.1. Lineage (NCBI taxonomy): Eukaryota > Metazoa > Chordata > Mammalia > Sirenia > Trichechidae > Trichechus > Trichechus manatus. Next base: position 373,444 of record NW_004444232.1, on the reverse strand, counting down.
TCACCCGATGCAGGGAATGTTCACTTGTAAAATGGGTCAACATTTCTATTCAATTTCCTCAGCATCCTCTAGCCAAGGCATCAGCAATCTTTCCTCCTTATGTCCTTGGTCTTAGCTCTGTATCGAAGGCATAAGGAAGCTGTCTGGCTATTTCACTTGTTCTTGTATGACCTCTGGGCTCTCAGGAAGGCAGACAAAAAAAATTTCCCAGCTTCATGCACAGCAGGTTGGTAAAGACATGTTACCCATAGCAATTCTCTGCTCACTGGCCTCTTCACACTTGCAGGAAGGAAACTGTTTTACTCAATCTTGTTTTCCACTACCCATACTTAAGTCAAGGAGCCTTGGTGGCGCAGTGGTTTTAGAGTATATGTTTGTAAAATTTTTGCAACTGTCCTTTTAAAATAGTCTAATAATTCATTCTAATTTCAAACAGCAATGTTTTATTTCTTTTAACTTAGTATGTAAGCCAAAGATACAGCTTACACTTGTTTTCATGGCTATTTCCAAAACTTCTCTCGCAATGACACCAACTCTAAGAAAAAGCAATTCAACTACAAAAAACTTTAAAATCGCCAAAGAACTTAGCAGCACTGCAAGCACTAAATACTCTTAACCCTTCTGTACCAACATCTTTCTAATTCTCTCAGGTCATTGGCTTCACTAGTTTCCCTCATTTTTCCCTCCCTTAAATTTGTGTATGCCCAGAGTTGTGTGTGCCCCTTCTCTCAGTATTTGTTATACCCCAGTACTCTTAGCAACTCTCACTAACATAAATATCATTTCTCTTTGGATGAGTCCCAAAACTGATTCTCTAGCCAGTCTTCGCCTCCTGCATTTCTATTGGCTTTCTGGACCTTCCTACCTGATTATCCTGTTCAGATGAAAATTTCAACATGTTTCAAGTCTAATGCATCACCTGCTCCCTAAGCCCCGTCCTCTGCCCATCTTTCCTGTTTCTGTCAGTGGTCCCATGAGTCTCTCATGAGCCAGGCTTAGAGCATCAGAGTCTTTACTTTTTATTTTTATTTTTTTATTTTTTTTGCCTTTAAATAACAGAAAATTCTTCTCTCACAGTTCTGGAGGCAGAAGTCCGAAATCAAGGTGTAGGCAGGGCTATGCTCTCTCCAAAGGCTCTAGGGGAAAATCCTTTGCTCTTCCAGCCTCTGGCAGCTCCAGGCGTTCCTTGGCTATGGCAGCATAACTCCAATCTCTGCCTCCTTCTTCACATGGCCTTCTTCCCTCTGTGTCTCCCTTAAGAGGACCCTTGTCATTAGATTTAGTGCCAACCCAGGTAATCCAAGATGATCTCATGTGAAGATTTTTAATTACGTCTGTAAAGACCCTTTTACCAAATAAAGTCATATTTACAGGTTCCAGGACGTGGACATAGTTTTTTGAGGTTCACCATTCAACCCACTATAATATCTTAGTCCAAAATATTTTTCATCTTGAGAAATTCTGTTATTCTTCCTGACTCCCTCCCCACGGAACAAAGCATACATTTATCTGCAGAAGGCACAGAACATTTAATGTCACCTAGGTGAGGCCTATCGTTAGAGTGGTTACAAAATCTGTTGGTTGAAAATATGTCCAACTGCCTTTAGCCCTCTCCACACTTACCTGAGAATCAAAAAAAATTGTGAAACAAACAGCTGTTACCCATTTAAAAGAACAAGCTTGGAGTTCAGCACTCCACTGGCGTCATTTTTAAAGCATATTGTTGGGGACCTACTCCACGCCAGCCATCGTTCCGACCACTTTACGTGACATCTGATCTTCACAGCTTTGGAGGGAAGAAGATACCAGTTTCCTTATT
>NW_004444232.1:364549-370744 GCF_000243295.1 Trichechus manatus latirostris | reverse complement strand
ATGGTCTGACTGAGACTGGAGGAACCCTAGAAGACATGGCCCCTGGACTCGGTGTTAACCCATAACTAAAACCGTTTCCAAAGTCAACTCTTCAGACAAAGAATAGACTGGACTATAAGACATAAAATGATACTCGTGACGAGTGTGCTTCTTAGTTCGAGTAGATACACAAGACTAAATGCACTGCTCCTGACCGGAGGCCAGATGAGTAAACAGAAAGGGACAGGAGCTGGCTAAATGGACCCGGGAAATCCGGGGTGGAAAGGAGGAATGTGCTGTCACAGTTTAGAGAGAGCAACTAGGGCCAGTCACATAACAACATGTGTATAAATGTTTGTATGAGACACTAACTTGAGCTGTAAACTTTCACCTAAAGCACAATATAATAAACAAATAAATAAAAAGTGTTCCCCTTTCCCTCCTCCCTGTCTTATAAGAAAAGCTCTCTTTTCCCTTGAGGATTTAGTAATGAAAGGTATACATACATTTTCCGGTTGGAGAAATATGGAAAAAGAAATTATCACCTCTCTTTCAGTCAGTTTTGAAAACTACCTGGAAAAAATTAACATTCCTTTTTAAGCCAAAATCTAAAACTGGAATGCATATAAGCCCTCATGGGCAATGAACAGTCTACTTAAACTCCAGATTTTAAAAAAAAGCAATTATTTTTAAGTGTAGAACTTCTGGTACTTGCTCACGTACTGACCTTCTAACGATGTGTATTTTACTCTTTAATTATGTTTTGTCTGTTTGTTCCTCTAAGACAAATTCTTGATTATTTCTCAGCTTCCATTTCTACTTTTAAGGAACCAATAATAAAGCCAACGTCGCCCCCTGCAGCTCACTAGGAGACATTGCATGCTAATATACTTTTCTAATTTTTAAGATTGATCCCTTTAGAGTGTTGACATGCCATGGAGTTGTTAACCAATGTCATAAAACAATATGTGTACTGATTGTTTAATGAGAAATTATTTGTTCTGTAAGCCTTCACCTAAAGTACAATAAAAAAAATTTTAAAAAGATTGATCCCTTTAATACTATATGTTTGAGAAAGAAAAAATACAGATAAAATAATGCTAGAACATACTCATTCCTGCCTCAAAGTTAAGCAAAGTCTCTCAAATGCATTTAAGTAGCTTTATAGAGTTTCCTAGGGTATCTATCTAAAATGGCTATAAACTTCAGGGAATACCAAATGTTCCAAATAATACTTTGGATTTCAGGGAAGGCTTTACATTTTGCAAGTTGTAAGGCTTCCAAAGAGTTGAAACCCACAGCAGAGTGTGATAATATAATGGCTTTTTAGTAATTTTAATAAGATCCAACGTTGATCTTACAATTCTAGCCAAAATGTATGTGTGGTATACAGAATTCTAAGTCTGCCCCAAGATCCTCCTCCTCAACCTCACATGCTGTATCATCCCCTCCCCTTGAGTGTGAGCAAGACCTGTGAACATGACGGGATAGTCACTCCCTTGATTAGGTTAGCTATATGACAAAAACGATGGTAATGGTGTATCACTCCCATTACTACATTACCTTATATAAGACTCCTTCGTGTCAGACTGGAGATTCTCATGCTGACTTTCAAGAAGTTAGTTGCCAACTAGATGGTACCTGGCCAGCACTAACTACCATTCTGACCAGGACTGGAATAGATGAATCCTGATAGAAGGGAAGAAAAATGAGAAACAGAACTCAGAATCTTAAAAAGTCCAGACTTACCGGACTGGCTGAGACTGGAGGACTCCCCAAGACTACTGTCCCGAGATACTCCATAAACCTTGAACTGTAACTACCCCCTGAGGGCACCTTTTAGCTAAATAACAGATTGACTCATTACCAGTGACTACTATGAGCCTTTAAAAAATCATGTATAACAGAAGAAAACATTCTTTGATGGTTACAGGGTAGGGAGGGAGGGAGAAGGGTATTCACTAACTAAAAAGTAGACAAGAATTAGGTGAAGGGAAAGACAGCACACACTACAGGGGAAGTCAGCACAACTGGACTAAACCAAAGCCAAGAAGTTTCCTGAATACAACCAAACACTTTGAGGGACAGGGTAGCAGGGGTGGGGGTCTGGGGACCATGCTTTCAGGGGACATCTAGGTCAGTTGGCCTAACAAAGTTTTTTAAGAAAATGTTCTGCATCCCACTTTGGTGAGTGGTGTCTGAGGTCTTAAAAGCTAGGGAGCGGCCATCTAAGATGCATCAAGTGGTCCCAATCCACCTGGAGTAAAGGAGAATGAAGAATACCAAAGACACAAGGAAAGTATCAGCCCAAGAGACAGAAACGGCCACATAAACCAGAGACTTCATCAGCCTGAGACCAGAAGAACTAGATGGTGCCCGGTTACCACAATGACCACCCTGACAAGGAACACAACAGAGAGTCCCTGACGGAGCAGGAGAAAAGTGGGGTGAAGAACTCAAATTCTAGTAAAAAGACCAGACTTAATGGTTTGATTGATACTGCAGGGACCTTGAAGACATGGCCCCTGGACTCTCTGTTAGCCCCAAACTAAACGCATTCCCAAGGCCAACTCTTCAGACAGAGATTAGACTGGACTACGGGACATAGAATGATACTCGTGAAGAGTGTGCTTCTTAGCTTAAGTAGATATATGAGACTAAATGGGCAGCTCCTGTCCAGAGGGGAGATAAGAAGGCATAGAGGGTCAGGAGCTGGTTGAATGGACATGGGAAATCAGGGTGGAAGGGAGGAGTGTGCTGTCACAGTATAGGGAGAGCAACTAGGGTCACAAAACAATGTATACAATAAATTTTGTATGAGAGACTAACTTGAATTGTAAACTTTCACTTAAAGCACAACAATTTAAATTTTTAAAAATTCATGTATGTAAGACCAAATGGTCAACAATTACTCTAAAGCAAAGATGAAAGGTTAAGGGGGAAGGGAAACCAGATTACTGAAAATGAAACATCCAGAAGGGAATTAAAGAGAATGTTAAAAGATTGTGAAAAATGTAACAAATGTCTCTGAACAATAGACGTAGTTAATTGTTAAATGGGAACCTAACTTGCTATGGAAACTTGCACTGAAAACACAATAAAATACTATTTAAATAAATAAATAAAAAGTAAGCTGCCAGGTTATGGAGAGGGCCATGTGGCCAGGACCTGAGGGTGGCCTCTAGGAGCGAAGAGCAACCACTGGCTGCCAACCAGCAACAAAATGGGAATCTCAGTCCTAGAATCGCAAGGAACTGAATTCCACCAATAGTCTCAATCAATGAGCTTGGAAGAGAATCCTGAGCTCCAGATAAGCACACATCCTTGCTGACACCTATATTTCAGTCTTGTGAGACCCTGATCAGAAACCCAGCTATTCTGGGCCCTAACTTCTGACCTACAGAAATGGTAAGATAATAATTGGGTGTTGTTTTAGACTAAGTTTGTGGTATTGTTATGCATCACAGAAAACTAACATAGTATGAATGTGGCTGCAAACCCAAGAGCTAGGTGAGCACCACATGTGATTCTAGTGCATTTAGTTTATAAAATCACAGAGACTATCAGAGCTCACAACAATTTTTCTCAGTGTCTTAATGAATCACTGACATGTTTTGTTAATTGGAATTTTACATTGAAGTTTCCCACTCGTTTTCAAGGACTGCACTGCCCACCTGGGATTGTAGTGGACAGTTTTTGTTTCTTTGACTGTCCAAGCTCTGGTCTCCTTCTTTTATTAAAGAACGTGCCTATGGAGTTTTGCAGTGGTTAAGAGGGAACCTAACTTGCTAATCAAAAGGTCAGCAGTTCAAATCCACCACCCGCTCCTTGGAAACCCTATGGGGCAGTTCTCCTGTATCCTATACGGTCACCATGAGTCAAAATCGACTCGACGGCAACGAGTTTATGGAGTTTTGGAGAGGAAACAGAGGTTTCCTTCCCTTACAGAATTCCAGACCCTCTTTCTCTGGCCTTGTGTGAGGACACAGGATCTTGCTCTGGCTTTGGCTCCCTCCTGGGTTTTGGAATGTAAAGAAGGTTATTCACAGAAGCAGGGACAGTGGAGAACCTATTCTTCCAGTGGCACCTAAGATGACATCTGGGGTTCATACCAGGAATAGATGCCCGTGGCAAGTAGCAGCACAGAGAAGGCTGAATGCATGGGCCCTGGTGCCAGCCTGCCTGGTCTGAATCCCTGCTCTTTCTCTGAATAGCTGTGTAGCTGTCAGCTTTACTAAGTTAACTAGCTTCAGATTTAAACAGCCAGAGTGATCTGTTTAAAATATAAGTCAGATATTGCCACTCCATTGTTCAAGCCCTGTAATGACTCCCATTTCATGAAGAGGAAAACCCAAAGACCTCACAACGGCCCACACATCTTACATGATTTCCCTCCCCCTCTCACTGCTTTGGAGTCCCTGGGTGGTGCAAACTGTTAACGTACTTGACTGCTAACTGAAAGGTTGGTAATTCGGGAGAAAAGGTGGGTGGCTCGAATTCACCCAGAGGCATCTTGAAAGAAAGGCCTGGCAATCTACTTCTGAAAAATCAGCCATTGAAAACTCTGTAGAGCACAATTCTACTCTGACACACATGGCGTAGCCATGAGTTGGAATTGATGCAATGGCAACTGGTTTGGATTACTGCTTTTCTAGCCTCAGTTCACACTATTTTTCCCTTTGCTTTATCTGCTCTAGCCTCCCTGGCCTCCTCGCAGTTTCTCAAGCCTGCCAGGCATATTCCCACCTTTGGCCTTTATACTAGCTGTTCCTTCTACCTGGAATGCTCTTCTTCCAGATGTCCTGAAACTGTCTTACCTCCTTCAAGCCTTGGCTCAGTGAGGCCTTCCCTAACTACTCTATTCAAAACTGCAAGCCCTCACCCCTGTATTGCCATTCTCCTTATCCAGCTCTACCTTATTTGTTTGTTTTGTACTTATCACCTTCCAGCATACTATATAATTTATTTATTATGTTTGTTGTTGATTATATGATCATCGCTTATTGTTAGAATGTGAACTCCATCGAGGGGTAGAACATCACTGCTGTACCTGAGGGCCTTGAACTCTCAATAGGTATATATACTTTGGTAAGTAAAAGAATAAAGAACAGCAAGGAAGTGAATACCATGCAAGACAAAATAGTAGTTGCCTTTGAGGGAACAAGAGGTTGTGATTTGGAAGGCACATGCAGGGACTCCTGACTTGCAGGTAGTGTTCTGTTTCTTAACCTGGTTGGCAGTTAAATGGATGATTGCTTTCTCATAATTTGTTAAACCGTACATTTACGTTTTGTGCATCTTTCTGCATGTGCTATTTTCACAATAAAACAAAGCTTTAAAAATTATTTTCATTTTTCTTCTATAGAAGAAGGGAGATTATTGCCTTAAAAATATTGTTTATAAAAATATTATAAGTTCAATGATTATAATATTAAACAGTACAATGTGTTCATAATGTCAGAAAAAGCCACAAAAGCCATTTATTTCAAAATACTATCTTAATATAAGCAATATGCAAAGCGACAGTAGACTACATGTAGCTACAAGTCCATGATTCACTTTTGTTCCCATTCCTTTGTAGCTTTCTTCTTGTCTCCCTCTCACCCAAAAAACTAAGGTGTGATCAAGAAATTAAATAAAATGTAGATGTGGTGGTTTAAAAAACATATCCACAAATTCTTTGATACACATTTCCCTTCAGGAAGAGTTTAATTCCCCTGCCCTTGAATGTGGACTGGACTTAGTGACTCTATTCGAGTGAATAGAATAAGGCAGGTGACAGTATATGACTCAGAAATTCAGTCATAAAAGGCACTGTGGCTACCTATGTGTTCTCTCTCTCTCAGATCACTTGCTTTTGGGGATGCTAGCGGCCATGTTGAATAGTCCTATAGAGAGGCCATGAGTGAGGAACTGAGGCCTCCGACTAATAGCCACGTGAGGAACCATCTCAGAAGTGGATCTTCCAACCCCAGTCAAGCCTATAGAGGACTGCAGCTTTAACCAATCTCTTTAGTGAAACTGCATGAGAGACCATAAGCTAGACCCACCCAGCTAAGCTGCTCTCAAATTCCTGACTCACAGAAACTGCGAGACAAAATATTTCTTTTAAGTCAATGAATTTGGAGTCATTTGTTACTCCAGTAGATAATTAATAAAATAAGATTATTCTTACATAAAAAGAGCTAATGAGACATAGACGGAAAGATCTGAGAA
>NW_004444232.1:361859-364084 GCF_000243295.1 Trichechus manatus latirostris | reverse complement strand
TGACATGAGAAGGCAGAGAGGGTCAGGAGCTGGCTGAATGGACATGGGAAATCCAGGGTGGAAAGGAGAAGTGTGCTGTCTCAGTATAGGGAGAGCAACTAGGGTCACATAACAATGTATGTATAAATGTTTGTATGAGAGACTAACTTGAATTGTAAACTTTCACTTAAAGCACAACAGTAAAAAAAAAAAAAAAAAAGATCTACATTGTTCTTTAAAAATAATAATGAAATACAACACTGCCAGTGATTTTAATGTGTATTCAGGTTCATGAACCACTTGTCTAAATCAACCATAGTAATCTCATCCTTCTTTATTAGATACTCAATTTCCCAACTTTTCTGATAGCTCAGAGTGGCCATATGACAAAACTCTGGCCAATGAGACCTCAGAGGAAGTCTGCTAGGAGCTTTTGTTTCCTGCTAATGAGAGAAACACATATGAGGAGAGTTCCCTGACACTGTCCCTGCCCTTTCTTCCTGTCCTGAGTGAACATGGTTGTGTAAGGCCACTGAGTTGTAAAAATGAGAAGACAAGATGGAAAGGTGAGCAGAGGATGACTGAGCAGAAGAATAAAAAGTACCTGGGTCCTTGGTAACATAACCAAGCTGCTGTATGAAGCTTGGATTGCCTAGTTCCAACCATCTTGTGAAAACCAAAACCAAACTCGTTGCTATCAAGTTGATTTTGACTCATAATGACTCTATAGGACAGAGTAGAACTTGCCTCATAGGGTTTCTAAGGAGCGCCTGATGGATTCTAACTGCTGACCTTTTGGTTAGCAGTTGTAGCACTTAAACACTATGCCACCAAGGTTTCCACCATCTTGTTAGGGAGAGTATCAAACATTCTTTATTGCTTATGCCACTTAAACCACAGCTAGCATGGCTTTCTGTTATCTGCAGTAAAATCATTGCTGATACGTATGATCAATTTCATTTAAAGGTGGTGTCTTCCTTCAAAGATGGACCTGATTCAAACCGCCTAAGTTCAAATTCTCCTTCCACTGCAGGCTATGAACCCTTTAGCAAGTTAGTTACCTCTATGCCTCAGTTTCCTCATCTGCAAGATGGAGATAATTATACTTACATCATAGAGCTGTTGTGATTATTCATTGAGAAGACATATTAAGTACTTTGTTTTGTTTTGTTTTTTAAGAGACATATTAGGTACTTGGAGGAGCCTGCTGGTGCAGTGGTTAAGTGCTTGGCTGCTAACCAAAAGGTCGGTGGTTCAAACCCACCAGCCACTCATTGGGAGAAAGATGTGGCAGTCTGTTTCTGTAAATATTACAGCCTTAGAAATCCTATGGGGCAGTTCTACTCTATCTATCCTATCAGGTTGCTATGAGTTGAAATGGACTTGATGGCAATGGGTTTGGTTCTGGTTTTGGATCAAGAGACAGTCATTTGAACAGAACAAGGAGATACTGCATGGTTCAGAATTGGAAAATGTGTGTGGGCGGGTTGTATCCTTTCACCTTACTTATTCAATCTGTATGCTAAACAAATAATCCAAGAAGCTGGACTATATGAAGAACGAGGCATCAGGATTGGAGGAAAACTCATTAATAACCCATGATATACAGATGACACAACCATGCTTGATGAAAATGAAGATGACTTGAAGCACTTATTGATGAGGGTCAAAGACTACAGCCTTCAGTATAAAGAAAGAAACATAAAATACAAATCCTCACAGGAGCTGGGGCCAAGATGTCAGAGCAGTCAGATGCTTCTGGTGGACCCTCTTACAACAAAGACCCAAAAAAACAAGTGAATCAATTAAATATGGCAATCTGGGATCTCTGAACATCAAAGATAGAGTTGAGGAACTGGACTGAGTGGCAGGGGAGGGAGACACGGTTCAGAAGCAGCGAGGAGTTGCCAGACCTGACCCAGCGAAAGCCTGAGCCCTTCAGGCCTGATCAGCTCAGGGGTGAGCGGTGAGGCAGGCAAGCAGCAGTGCTCAGGAGGCACGTTTTCCACACCAGGAGAGATCCAGCACCAGAGAGTCTACGCAGACACCCAGAACCAGTGAGAAGCAGCCCTGGATTGGCGAAAGATAAGTAATTGCATACGGCCTACCATGTGGATCAAAAACACCCTCCTTAGGGAAAAACCTCTCTCCCATTTACCTCCCTGCTCCCTGCTCTGCACTGGGTCCTGGACCACCTTCAGTAATTGCCAAGTCCCCTGGGCCAGAAGTAGGATCCATCACACACC
>NW_004444232.1:360684-361759 GCF_000243295.1 Trichechus manatus latirostris | reverse complement strand
CCTTAGGGAAAAACCTCTCTCCCATTTACCTCCCTGCTCCCTGCTCTGCACTGGGTCCTGGACCACCTTCAGTAATTGCCAAGTCCCCTGGGCCAGAAGTAGGATCCATCACACACCTGGAGCCATTCTCCCTGCCTTGGAGAGTGAACAAATTAACAAACGGGGGGAAAAAGAAACAGCCAGCTCCCCTAAGCCAAAAACCCAGGGTAGGCACAGCTCCTTTGCCTAGGCACAGGCATAAGGGATCCACTGACTTTGAGTGCCTTTCCCCCTGCATAGACTTGTGACGGCCCATCTCAACAGCGTAGGCCCTCATCACCACAGTACAACAGGGTATACACTGTAAGTTTAACTTCAACTGTTTCAGCTGTGAAGTGGCAGGTTCTTGACATTCGACACTGCTCTGCCCATTAAGCAGGTTCTTCACCTACCCACATCAGGGGCCTGAGGACTGGTGGCTCCACCCACCCACCTAGCCATCTGCAATAGGGGCCCAAGAATAAGAGGTGCCCCCCAGTCCTTACAGCCAACAGCATTAGGCACTCATAGTCCGGCTGCAAAACCCACCCCCCTACGTGCTCTAGGGAACAGGGACACACCTTCCTCCTGGACATTCGGGGGTGGCTGTCAGCCCTTTGCCTTGCTTAGAGTGTGTCCCCCTGCTGCAGCCAGATGCCTGTGCCTACACCAATCACCCATGCCTGTCTAGGACTGTGACAGCCTACACCACACACTTGGTGGTTATCTACCTGGGCACCTGAGCTGAATCCATACAGGAGGAGTGGGTGGACTTCTGAGCTCACATACCTAGTAACAGATCTAATCACCTGGTGACAGGACATTAGAGCTTCTGTCATGGATTGAGTTGTGCCCCCAGAAAATATCTGTCAGCTTGGCTGGGTCATGATTCCCAGTGTTGTATGATTGTGTAATCTGATGTGATTTCATAATGTGTTGTAAATTCTATCACTATGATGAGATTATATGTGATCTCCTTATGTGTTGTAAATTTTATCACTGTGATGAGGTTGACAAGATTAGTGTCTTAATGAAATCTCTTTTGAGATATAAAAGA
>NW_004444232.1:350990-353035 GCF_000243295.1 Trichechus manatus latirostris | reverse complement strand
TCAAGAAGTCAAGTGATGTATGCACTGGGCAAATCTGCTGCAAAAGACCTCTTTAAAGTCTTAAAAACCAAAGATGTCACTTTGATGACTAAGGTGCATCTGACCCAAGACATGGTCTTTTCAATGAGCTCATATGCATGGAAAAACTGGACAATAAAAAAGAAAGACAGACAAAGAATCGATGCATTTGAACTGTGGTGTTGACAAAGAATACTGAATATACCATGGACTGCCAGAAGAATGAACAAATTGGTCTTATAAGAAATACAACTAGAATGCTCCTCAGAAGCAAAGATGGTGAGACTTTAGCTCGCATACTTTGGACACATCATCAGGAAAGACCCAATGCTGGAAAAAGACAGCATGTTGGTAAATTGAAGAGTCAGAGAAAATGAGGAAAAACCTCGATGAGATGGATTGACACAATATCCACAGCAACGGACTCAAACATGCCTAGGATCATGAAGATAGCAGAAGACTGGGCAATGTTTTTTTCTGTTATACATAGTCTCTGTGAATCAGAGTCGACCTGAAGTCAACTAATAACATAGGTACTTAAAAAAACAAAACTTGCTTATATTATACAAGAAATATAAATTATTATTTTGAGATTTTAAAAAGTAAAAATCTGGTATTCAAAATCTTCAAAAACAACAGGACCCTCACAAAGACATGAAGTCTATAAACTATAGATTTAGGATTAGAGATAATCTGGTTCTATTATCACCAGATTTGTGGCAGATGTGGAATAAATGTGGTTTTCAATTCTTCATTGAAGAAATTTTCAAACTGATACAAATGCAAAGAGACTTCTATACTGCCATCTACCTATTGCCCAATGTCAGCAACTATCAACACTTCTTCAATCTTGTTTAATCTATCTTCTTCCCCCGAAAATCCCAGACATCCTATCACTTCCTTCATAAACAGAGGGTATTTTTTTGAGTCATTGATTAGTTATATCACCTAATTTCATCCAAAAATTAAATTTAATACCTCATTTTTATACAAATAATGCGCACGTTCTAGATTTTTGCCAACCACATCCTCTCCCGACCCCTGCTAGGTATTAAGTGCACTATGCTAATTTTTTATAGCAACATGTAAAAAAAATTAGCATAGCACTTCTAAGAATATACCTGCACTGGGGGGAAGGATGAGATTGGCAAAAAAATGCAGAATGCATTATTTGCATAAAAATACAGCATATGTTTATATATGTATATATCTCCAAAACTACCAGGATTTTTTTTTTTTTTTTACATTTTCCTATATTTATTCTGAATGTAAGACCTAGGACTGAGATCCTAGTAATTGTAATTGAAAAAGTATGGGGTTTGGAGCCGTATAGAATGAGTTAAAATTCCAGTTCCACCACTTCCTAGCTATGTGATGAGAAACAAGTTACTTACTTAGTCTCCGAGCCTGAGTTTCTTCACCTGTAAAGAGGAAATGCTAATAACCACTCTGTAGGGTCATTGTGAAAAATAAATAACAGAATGATGGTGACTAATAGCTATTATTTACCAAACAGGCCAGGCACTGCCCTAAGCACTTTTCCTGTAATATCTGATTTAGTCCACACACCAATCTCAGGAGATACCCTATTTTACAGATGAGGCTCACCCAGCCCTTGTGAAATAGCCAGAATTCAAATCCATGCGTTCTGACTCCAGAACTTGGAGGCAAGGTACCGAGGTGGCATTTGGTGCTTGGTCTGTGCTCAAGAAATACTCCTTTTCCGGTGACGGGAAAATTTGGAAATGGATAATGGTGACGGTTGCACAACATGAGGAACACAATTAATGTCACTGAACTGGACATGTGACGAATTTTGAAGCAGCAAATGCTTTGTTACACACATACTTACCACAATTAAAAAAAAAAATAGTTCTTTCAGTCCTAGAAGCAGGTTTTGAAGGGGTAGAGGTGACAAGGATTGTTGGTCCTGATTATAGAAAGTTATAGGAAGCTCATGAGAGGAAGTAGAGCCTAATGGGGTAGAAGTCCACACAAAGGGAGGATCAGCAGCACTGAAGAAAGCC
>NW_004444232.1:346232-349888 GCF_000243295.1 Trichechus manatus latirostris | reverse complement strand
GTCCCTGAAGATCCCCAGACCCAATTTACTTTACCCATACAAATCCCTCAGGCCATTGTTCAGGGAGCCACCTTGGCAACACAAATCCAGGTGGGCTTCTTTCCGTTGCCGACTAAATAAAGCTGCTTCTTCCGCTTTCACTGCTTCGTGTCTTTCTAGCGGCGCCGAGCAGAAACGGAAGCGTCTCGTTACTCGAGCATCCAGGAAGACAATTCTGAACACCACTTAGGCCCGTTAGATTCCCATTACTGTTTGAGGGGCCTGGAGATTTTGCTTAACTGGCAAAGCAGGGCTAGGTTGGGTGGGCCCATCAGCAGTCCTGGCCTCTTGACAGGGTGTGATGGCTGGCTGACCTTGGGAACTTGGCCATTTCCCAGGAAATGCTCAGATCAGCAGTGAACTGGGCATGGATTCTAAGGGCTTGGAAGAGATGATTCTACAATCAATGTTTATTACAGAGAACAGCCTTCTTTTTTTCCATTTCTCTCTCCAAAAGTCTTTTGTGTCTAAATTGAGCTTTAGATGTCGACTGGGAGATTTAACAATACTTTTTAAAGAGGGATCTGTGGACTCCATGAGAACCAAGTGGAGAGCAAGTTTAAAATGCCTATTCCCAGGCCCCACAAAGATTCTGATTCGGAAGGTCTGGCGTAGGGCCCAGGAATCAGTTTTTTAAAAAATAAGTGCACAAGTGATTCTCTCTCTGGTGTTTTTGGGCATTTCTCCAAGTGTGGCCTAAAGACCACTGGTATCAGAAGACCACCAGGATTCTTGTTAAAAATACAGATTCCCTGGACATCCTGAATTTTAATCTCTGGTCAAGGCTGAAGTAGCCCAGGATTCTGCATTTTAAAGAGGCTTCCCAGTTGAAGGTTTACTGGTAAATTTTAACAACCACCTACCAGCTGCTCCTTGGAAACCCTATGGGGCAGTTCTACTCTGTCCTATAAGGTCCCTATGAGTCGGAATCGACTCTATGGCAATGGGTTTTTTTGGTTTTACCTAGGGAATAACAAAATATTTTCTGATGGGCCATGGCCTGGGCTACCTATTTTTGCTGCATTGCATTAGGCTACTTTGGGTGTGTGTTCATGAGAAATTACAACCCCAAGATTTGAGTGTGGAATGAGAAAGAAACAGGTAACTGAGAATAGGAGTTACATAATAACCAAGAACGGTAACACATCACGGACTTTGTATAAAGTTTCTCCAGTAGGAGTGCCACAATGCTCATCCTTGTGTTGCCCGAAGCACAATTTCTTTTGCGTATAGATACTCGGTAAACATCTATTAAATTAATTTGAATTTATTCCACTTTAGAAAGCTGTACTTTCAACAAATACATATTTTTTGCTGGTGGTGTTTTGACAAGCGTATATGCGTGTACATCTGCAGGGGCAGAAGAGGTGGTGGTGAAAGACAATGTGTTTAATAAAGGAACCAAATCAACCCAAACCCACTGCTGTCGAGTCGATTCTGACTCGTAGCAACCCTGTAAGACAGAGTAGAACTGCCCCATAGGGTTTCCAAGGTTGTAAATCTTTACAGAAGTAGATTGCCACATCTTTGGAGTTGCTGGTGGGTTCAACCACCAACCTTCTGGTTAGTAGATGAGCACTTTAACTACTGTGCCAGCTGGGCTCCTTTTAATAAAGGAAGGGAGATAAAATTCAGTGAGTTGCTGAGTAGACTTAAGCTGTAGTTGGGGAAAACATAACTACAGGTTCTAATTTTGGTTGGCTTCCTTTGTTGCCCCAGGATCTTAAACAGGCTACTTTCATTTCTCTATTTCAGCCATGTCCCCCTTGTTAAGGAATATGCCTCACTGGAATTATTTTAAGAAGTAAATAATGAAAGATTGGAAAGCACCTTTTCCTCTTAGTCATAAGTGTACGGAAGAGAATTTCCAACATCTGGATCAGTTCAATGAGAGAAATAGTTTCTTTCTTGTTTTCTCCTTTTCTTTCTATAAACTCAGGGCGATTAATTTAGAAAATGTTTATTGAGAATTCATTATATGCTAGAGGCTGTGGTAACTTCTGGAACAACAAATGAGACATAATTACTACCCACTATTGTGGGAGAAGCTGGGGAATTAAGGGTATGAAAACAGCAGTTGGAGGATCAGAGAAAAGTCACTAACGACCCCTCTGAAGCACTGGCACAGGTAGACACGTTGGAGCCAAGTAGTGCGGAAAGCCAGGAACTTACAGTTGCCCGAGTGGAATCACACCACCCACCTGGGGTTGCTGTAGGTCAGCAGGGCCTGCACCCGAGAACAAGAGTTGGCTGTAGAGCAGGGGAGGAGGGCAAGGAGAAATAGGAATCTTCACCACCCGTGTCTGTCTCTCAATATGGCAAAGAGCGAGGACAAGCTGGAATATGCCAACCCCTCTGCATCTTTCTCCCACTGCATCTAACCACGATGACCTTCAGACAGTAATGGCTGCTGTTCTACTTCTGCCCTTCAAATCTCATGCAAGTTTCTCTTTTTCTAACTCTAACACAATAACAAGAAAGGGGGTTCTGGGAAATGTAGTTTCAGCTTAGCCAAGTGAACACCACCCATATGAGGAGTTGAGTCCAAGATGCGACAAAAGAGAATTTCCAGAAGGCCAACACATGACCAAAGGTGGCAGAAAAAATATGTAGACTCTGAGCAAACGTGCTTGTTCAGGTCTCAGGCTGTTTGCAACTTCTCAAACGTTTGTCTGAATAGTCTTCTGTGTTAGCACTAGAATTATCCTACCCACAGCAAACTGGCTGCTTAACATGAAGGTAGGAGAAATCAAGTGGTAAATGTTAGGTTGATACCACAACACAGCTAAACACAAGTGCAACAATTAAGAGTTGGTCACTGAGATTTTATATTTCACTGTGACATAACAGCTATAACAATCATTTTAATGACTACATTTTTTAATCAGATTTCAATTTATGAGATATAGAATGCTCATTTATCTGTTAAAACATTCATGTGCTTACTATTTGCTACGTGAAAGAGAAGCAAAGTATCCTACTAATCCCTGCATGACCCAGTTACATATACTTCTCCCAATCTTTACTGGTTGGTGTTGCTGCTGTTGAGTCGGCCCCTGATTCATGGTGATCCTATGCACAATGGAACAAAATGCTGCCCAGTACTGCACCCTTCCCATGATTGGTTATGCATTAGACCCTTGTGATCCTAGGGTTTTCATTGCTTGATTTTGGGAAGTAGATCACCAGGCCTTTCTTCTTAGTCTGTTTTAGTCTGGAAGCTCCGCTGAAACCTGTGCAGCATCATGGCAACATGCAAGTCTCCTCAAGCTTCCATGAGGTCCATTGGTCAAGAAGGAACCTGAGTCTTCCACATGGAAAGTGAGAATTCTTCCACTGAACAAACAATGCCTCCTCATTCTCTCACCCATACCAGATTCCCCACAGGATTTGCAATAAATAAAACCTTGTGATAAGCGGAAGAGAACAAGGCCCAGAGGCATTTGATAAAGTCACAAGCCCTGAGATTTCACAGAAAGCCTTTGTCTAGAAGGATTTACCTTAACTCCTTAAATTTAAGGTGATTTGGTTAAAAATAACAGAACTTCCAGAGAACTAGCTTAAACCAAAAAGGGGATTTATAATAAGGATCCTCGCTTATCTCATGGAACTCAAAG
>NW_004444232.1:344557-345436 GCF_000243295.1 Trichechus manatus latirostris | reverse complement strand
ACATATTCTAGCCAATGAACCATGAGGGAAAGTCTGCCGGAAGCTTCTGGGAAAGTTTTCCTTACTCATAAAAAAGATACAGAGGAAGAGATGATATTTTCCTCCCCTGTGTGTCTGGATACTATATACTCCTGGAACTGCTGCAGCCATCTTGTGACCATGAAGAAAGCTAACCTAAGGAGAAAAAAAAACACAGAGGGGAGGGGAAGGCTTGAAAATGGAAAGATCAGGGTCAATGGTAGTATCATTTAACCATTAATTAAACAGCTAATTCTTCTGGAATTATCTACATCTGGCTTCTTATGTGAAATAAATTTTCTTATTATTTAATCCACTTTGAGTTGATTTTCATTAAATTCCTGGTGAAATCATCCTAACTAAAACAAGGAGTATGGTGGCAAATAAAGCTGAAAAGGCAAGCAGGTGAGATCCTATATGCAGAATCAGGAGTCGGCCTTCTCAGCAGCAACCCTGGAAGCTAGATGGCGATAGAGACTTGTCTCAACATTATGAAGGAAGCTGGTCAAATTATCATTCAAATATGAAAGTAGAATAAGAATATTTTAATACACACAAGTTTTTAAAAAATGTACCTACACTGAACACTTTCTAGAAAGCTAGTGGAGAATGTGCTTTCCCAAAATGAGAGAGTAAACCAAGAAAGAGGAAGACTTGAGATTCAGAAAGCAAGACCTCCATCACAAGAGGTGGAAAGATGTCCCAAGATGATAACTGAGAACAAGACTTTGAGGGAATTTCTATAAAGAGGCAGAGCCCAAGGGTCCAGAAGAGATTTCTTTAACAAGATGAAATTTATAAAATATCTGATGCATCTGAAGATGATGAGAAGAATTTTTAAAAATTAGCAGAGAAATGTGG
>NW_004444232.1:314958-315996 GCF_000243295.1 Trichechus manatus latirostris | reverse complement strand
AGAGTACAAGTACTTTGGATGCCCTGGCAAGAAACATGTAAACTGGAGGATGCGAAACAAATTTCACAAAAATTCAATGACCTCAGTGAATTTATTTGGGGGTTCAATGGTCTGGAATATATAGCTACATCTGCTCCAAAGCAAAAGATAATTTCCTGTACCTTACATTACCTACCACTAGAAAAGAGGCATAATGCTTGGATTTTGAATCAACATATACTACTATGATGCTACTTTGATTTATTTACATAATCACCCTAAAGCTGCCAGTTTGAGCGAAGATTAGTGCAAGAAAAAGCTCAGCATCAAGTCCAGGCTGCAGTATAAGCTGTTTTCCCACTTGGGCCTTTTGATCTAGCAAATCTACATCCAGCAAATCCAATGATACTTGAAATGTCCATGGTTTCAGCCAGGAAGTCCATCCATAGATTCATAGAATGCCTTATCCGTCATCATGATATTCCACGCTGCATTGCTTCTAATCAAGAAACTTAGATCATAGCAGTGGAAATGTAGCAGTGAGCTCATGCCTATACAATTAACTGGTCTTAATACAAATGCCATTGTACAGAAGTGGGTGCCCTAACTTAAAGGTGGAATTGCTTACTGAAAACTCTGTGATGGTGTCACATGTGAGAAAACAATGCCTTTAAAGATGGGATTCCATTTCACAAGATGCAGTATATGTTCTGACTCAAAGACCACTATATGGTGCTGTCTCCTCCACAGCCAGAGTACATGGGTCCAGGAATCAAAGAGTATAAGGAAGTGGCTCCTTTCACTATTATATCACATAAACCACTTACAAAATTTTTGTTACCATCCTATCAACTTTGAGCTTTGCTAGTTCAGAGATCTTATTTCCCAAGGGAGGAATGCTTCCACAAGGGGACCCAACAATGTCCCCATTAAATTATAAGATGAGACTGCCTCCTGGCCATTTTGGGTCCCTTATTTCACAGAGGAGCCCTGGTGGTGCAGTGGTTAAGAGCTTGACTGCTAACCAAAAGGTCGGCAGTTTGAATCTACCAGCAACTC
>NW_004444232.1:312567-314463 GCF_000243295.1 Trichechus manatus latirostris | reverse complement strand
GCAACCAAAACGAGGCAGGACTACTGAGGACTCAGATCCTTCAGGAACGAAGGTTTGGGTCGCTCTGCTAGGAAGCTTGACCGGCTGAGGCAGAGGAAATATGGACTAGAGAGTCGAAGAAGGAAATTACAAATATCAGCTATGGCCTCATGACCAGCTATGAAAACAAGGATTGTAGTAACTTTGCATATTTTCTCTTTGCTAGTTATTTGTTTGTTTATCTGTAAATGCTAACCATTTTCTTCTTTTTCCCACTGTTATTTCATATACAAGTTGTAATAGAATATTTAGTAGGATCATGACTGAATTTGAGGAGCAATTAATATAGCCAGTGTTAAAGTACATATATTTTTAAAAGGTAAAATTGTAACTCTCATACAAATATAAAATAAATAAATGTCAATTATTTTATTTACTTCACTAATTAATGAGGAAAACAGTAAGATATTATAGGTAGATCAAAGGAGAATTCAGAGAACCACACATATATAGGCAATAAGGAATGTGAGAATGAATTTACAAGATAGATGAAAAAAAATGCTCTACCCATACGGGAAATCATCCATTGCATTCCATCAGATACAATTCATTTCTATTTCTATGGCTTAAATCATTTGCATTATTATTTTTGTTCTACATTACAGAGCTGTAAAATAGCCCAAAAATAATGAAAGACAAAGATAATCAGGAAGTATGCCCAAGACAGAATACTCAGTAACTTTTTCCTTTGTTGTCCATTTCAAAGTTATTCACAATTTTTCCTGACATCAGCATAGTTACAGTGACTATTGGGACTGTAAGGGGTAAGGAATTCTTCAATTGTACAATATGTCTTGTTCGATGGAAACAGAGCTATTTCAGTGTCAAATGGAAGGTTCAAATTGTGTACGTGGAAGATGAGAAGCCAAAGGTAGAACTGTACCAGTCATTCATTTGTTGCTTCTCAGTTCCAAGTCCATCCTTCTTCAAAATCTTGCCTTGTTTTGGTTTTTTGCATCTGAATGTGGACCCTGTAAACACTTGTCTTTTGCCAGCTGATGCAATGTTAGGCTTTATCAGTAGAGGGCACTGGAGGGACAGCACAAGGTACAGCAGAGGATGTGGCTTCTCGTCCTACGTTGACTTTTCCTATGCCATCTCCTCAGGAGCCCTGGTGGCACATTGGTTAAAGTACTCGGCTACTAATCGAAAGGTCGGCAGTTTGAACCCACCAGCCGCTCAACAGAAAGATGTGACGGTCTCTTTCCATAAAGATTTACGGCCTTAGAAACCTTATGGGACAGGTCTACTCTGTGCTACAGGGTCGCTGTGAGAGTCGCTGTGAGTCAGAATAGACTTGACGTCAGTTGATCCGGCTCCCCACCAGCTCTGGCCTGCAGCACTGTCGTAAGCTTCTCCGCCATCTAGTGGGTTGCAGTCTCACCTTCTCCAAAGTGGTCTGACTCTCAGTCTTGGGATGGTGCCTGTCCCAAGTTTGTTTCTCCCCTGGGTATTCTCCCTCAACTTTACAGGTAGTATTACTGCTTACAGTTACTATTCTTTAGTGTTATCTTTTACCCTTTTTAATAGTTAACCACCATTTACTAGTTAATACCTTTTATATTAAATTTTCCCTGCTAAATTATTGGTGTAGTTTCTGGCTCCTGACTGCTACGACAATAAATTTACTTATTTTCTCCCTATATATTTCTTAAACTTGTCAAATCCATATTATTGCCCTAACAAAATAAATACAATAGCATGCTCTGTTGTACCTTTCATTTCTCCCCAAACCATCCATCACACTAATACTGTCTAAAATTTTAGTTCTGAGTTGTTACAGATATATCTTCTCTTTCCCTTTTCTTTGATCCTAGTTTCTTTTTATTTTTTAAGGTCATAACAGATTTTACTTAG
>NW_004444232.1:302126-310781 GCF_000243295.1 Trichechus manatus latirostris | reverse complement strand
TGAGATGAGAAGGCAGAGAGGGTTAGCAGCTGGTTGAATGGACACGGGAAATCCAGGGTGGAAAGGAGGAGTGTGCTGTCTCAGTGTAGGGAGAGAAATTAGGGTCACATAATAATGTATGTATAAATTTTTGTATGAGAGACTAACATGAATTGTAAACTTTCACTTAAACTACAACAACTGGAAAAAAAAACAACAACAGGGTTGAGTAGCTGTGACAGAGATTATGTGGTATTATTATTATTATTAAGGTATTTACCATCTGGCCCTTTACAAAAAGTTTGCCAACCCCTATTCCAGAGGGTAGGAATACTCTTGTTCTTCTTTCTATCCTGGTGGCCTAGAGTGTACCTTGCCCAGGTTTGTTGAATACGTGAATAAATAAACAAGCTTCAAAGAATAGACAGTGTTTCAAAAGGCAGAAGGAGAGAGAAATAGAGCATTGTAGCCAAAGGGAACAGAAACAATGTAAGTAAAGGTGTAGAAGTGGAAAATCAAAGGTAGATTCCCAGTAGGGCAAGATGTGTAGCCCATGTTAAAAATGAAGCCAAAAAGACAGAGTCAAGAAATATTCTGGAAAGTCTTGAGTACAGAACGAGGAGTCAGTACTTAATTCTCTTTGCAATTTCCAGCTAAGTCACATGGTCAGAGATGTGCTTAAGGAGGATTCTTCTGGCAGCACGGTAAAGGGCAGATGAGAGAAAGAAGAGACAGGAAGTACAGAGATTCGTTCAGAGGCCACGTTTAACAGCGAGATAACAAACAGCTGTCTCAGCATGGTGATGGTAAGCTTGGAGACACAATGCAGCTTGATGGAAACAGAAGGGCTTCAGAATGAAACAGACTTTGTCTACATCCCAGCCCCACAGTTCACTGTGTGATATTAGTCAAGTTGCTCAATCTTTTTGAGTCTCAGTTTTTCATTGGTAAAACATGGTGATTCAGTGAGGATCCAGTCAGGAAAATAACATTCATGCCTGATAGTTCTGGAGAGTTTAATATGGGGGATTAGTTAGAAAGGTGTAGACTGAAGAGCTGAAAGACTTAATGGGACGGTGAGGTGAGCCAGGGATTAAGCAACTGCTGGAAGCTGCTACCACCCCTAAGGCAGGGACTAAAGGAGGACATAGTGTGACCAGAGCCCAGGAGGCAAAGCCATTTATAGGGATTTGTGGGAACTGAACCTGTGAAGGAGGTGCAGTCCTTGGGTCAGAGCCATTGCCCAGAGCAGAGAGAGAAGAAAAACACCCTGACTTCTCCTTTCTTCCTCCTCATAAATCTCCTCCCAGTGCCTCCCATTGGCCCAGTCTAGTGGGAAGCCAGTTTCCAAGCAAAGAAGCCTGGGATATGTCGTTGGAAGAATCAACTCCTGTGATTCAGGGCAGAGTAAAGAAAGAGCATGGGCTAGATTTCAGGGAAACAAGGAAATGACCAGCACACGTGAATATGTAACTGGGGTTGCTGTGAGGTGTGATGAAACATCATTCTGGGCTGCCACATGCTGCACAAACAGTAAACTATTTTGTTGTTGTTGTTGTTTTTTTCCTTAAGCCTTAGTACATCTCTAACATCATCTTTACCATTCTTTCCCTAATTTCAGACATATTGAAGTATTTCTTTATCACTTTGGCACCTGTGCATGCCTTGCTCCCTCTGCCCACAAAGCATTGCTTCCTCCCCTGATCGCACGCATTTTCCCCAATTCTCTCTTTTCCTTTAGGATTCATCTTAGGTACCAGAATTGGCTGGATTCCTTCCCTGAGCCCCTCAGTGTTTGTTTAGTGCCCTGTCTGTGCCCCGATAGCATCCTATGCATGCCTCTATGATAGCACTAACCACACTGTATGGAAATCATCTATTTATTCTTTTATCTCTGTATTAATTTCCTATTGCTCCATAACAAGTTACCATGAACTTAGCAGCAGAAAACGACACCCATTTATTATCTCACAGTTTCTATCAGTCAGAAATTGTGTATGTTTTAACTGGGTTCTCTGCTCAGGACCTCACCAGGCTAAACTCACAGCGTCGGCTCGCTGTGTCCTCATTTGGAGGCTTGACTAGGGAAAGACCCACTTTCAAGTTCCCTTGGCAGAAGTCATTTCCTTGTGGTCATATGGCTGAGGTTCCTATTTTTGTGCTAGCTGTTGGCCAGAGACCCCTTTTAGCTCCTAAATGCCATTTGCAGGTCCTTGCTACATGGCCTTCTCCACAACATAGCAATTTGCTCCTTCAAGGCCAGGAAGAGAGTATCTGCTGTAACTTTAAATCTCTATGACTTCCTCCTTCTCTTTTAAAAAATGGGCTCACCTGATTAAATAAGGCCCACTCACACTCAAGGATTGGGGATTATACAGGGCATAACACTAGGGCTGAGACACTTGGGAGCCATCTTAGAAATCTGCCTATGCCACTTTCTGTTTAGACGGTAAACTCTCCAAAAACAAGGACTGTCTCTTATTTGTCTTTATATCCTCAGAATGGAACAGAGTTAATACCTAACTTGAAGAAATAAAACGCAAAAGGAAAGGGGACAGACTTGTAGGGAAAGGAGATATTTTAGAAGAAAGTTAAATATGACTTGGTAAGTAAGTAAACGGACATTTGAACCTGAATCCTGAGCCTATAATGGTACCATTAACAAAACTTGGAAACCAAATAAGAGGAATTGTGATGGATGGGTGGTGGAAGAGTTGGCAGATGGAGTGAGAAAACTACAAGTTCCATGTTAAATATGTTGAATTTGTTTTGCTTGTGGGACAACTATGTGGAAATTGCATGCAAACAAATGAGTCTGGAACCTGGAAGAGAGATATGGTTGGAGTGAATCTAGTACTCTTGAAGTTATGCCATAGCTTTTACAGTACATTTAACCCCAATCCTGTTCCCATTGAGGTCCCATAACTTGACTCTTCTATTCTGGTTTTGTCTACTATTCTGCACCTTTCTCACTTCCCGACTTTGGTTTTTCTGTAGTCACTCAACTTTCTTTATCCTCTTCCTATTTAACCTTCTAGATATAACTGTCAGAATGAAGATCCCATAGCCAGGACCATTGGATCTGCTGATGTGAATTTAACTGTAATAGATGTTAGGTGAGATATTTCTACTAATCTACTGCTGTGTATACTAGTAAGAACATGACCTTGGGCCATGGAAGAGCTGAGTTCAAATCCTGCCCCTGCTATTGACTTGCTATATGATCATCATTGAGATGAATGATCTTTCTGAGCTTAATTCTTCGTTATACATAATCTAGAGATAATAAACACATTTTAAGGGGATTAAATAAAATTATGTATGTGAAATGTCTGTAAATCGTAGAAATTCAGTTAAGTTGTTGATTTCATTTTTAGACAAAAGTTTTGTTGCAGTCAAATTTCTTTGCTCTAGATTTGTTGGGATTTTGCAAATTACTTAAACTGTGGAAACAATTTACCAATACTATTATGTGACTGAAAAACATTCATAATTTCTACTGGTACTGGGTGGGAGTAGGGAGTAATGTGTAACAAGGAGTAAAAACCATTTCAGTTTATAAAATTCATACTGTACTTGTGAGAAAAAGTCATGTCAGTTCACTAGAAACCATTGTTTTCTACAAAGTGTTCATGAGAAACGAAGATGGCTGTTTCAATTATTATAATTGTGCACCTGGTTCTTCTCACTGCAAAAGACAGCAGGCTCACATTCACATATCTGCATCTCTAGGCAGAGAAGTGTACCTAAGAATTTCTGTATCAGCACACAATCTATGCCTGGCGTCAGGGAGTATGGCTTCAGTCTTGCTGTCTCCAATTCATTTTCATAAGGCAGCCACAATAATCTTTCTAAAATGCAACTTGATCAAATCACTCTCTTACCCACTGCATTTTAGGATGAAAGGAAAGCTCCCTAGGTGAGCATGTAAAGCCCTTCATCGTTTTCCTGTTGGCCTTTCCTATCTTCTCTCTCATCACTGCCCCTCATAATCTATGCCTTGAGCTCCCCTACTCCCCCTCCTGGCTGTGTACTTTATTGGGCACTGGGTCTTCCTCCACATCCCTTCACCTGGTTTAAGCTAATCCTTCCTCCTTCCTCCTCTGTGCCCATGTCCCCCTCTCCTCATCTACATTCCCTCTCCCCCAAGTCTGGGTTGGCTTTATTGCGGGTGTATGCTCAACTCTCAATTTGCTTAGGATTTGTTTATACTTGGGGGGAATAAATTGATAAAGAAGTTAATGCCCTTTAAAATGTTGTTGTTAGCTGCCATGGAGTCAGCTCCCTGCTCTTGGTGACCCCATGCACAACAGAATCAGACTGTTCTGATACATAGGATGTTCATTGGCTGATTTGTCTGAATTAGTTGCCCTACCTTACTCCTACTGTATTTTAGGTGACTGAAACCTGTTCAGTATCGTAGCAACTTGCAAGCCTCCACTGACAGACAGGTGGTGGCTGAGTTTAAGGTGTATGGGCCTGGTTGAACCCTGGCCTCCCACATAAACAAGGAGAATTCTACCACTGAATCACTACTGCCCCCAGCCCTTTAAAATAGACATTCAAGAATTTAGGAGTAACATAATTTAAACTGCTGTCCTACAGGGTAGCTATGAATTGGAATTGACTCAATGGCAATGGGTTTTTAGTGTTCAGCTAGCACCGAATGTTTGTCTGGAGTGGTATTCTCGTCCAAAGGATTATCTATTTGAGATCAAACTGACAACAGTAACTCTAAAACACAGAGGAGAAATTTAGAGGACAGACAGTCTACGTTAACGGTGGTGAAATAATATGGGTAGAGACAGCGAGAACGGTGCAAAGAATGTAACCAATGTCACTGAACTGTACGTATAGAAAATGTTGAATGGGTCTGTTTTGTTATGTATAGTTTCACCAAAAATAAAATAAAAACAATAATGTTTTAATAATAATAATGTCATAAATAATATATGTAACATACGATAAAAAGGTCATGACATGATACATACAAACAAAAATGCTGGAATGTTGCTGGCTGCAGAGCTTAGGAGCACTTTAGGCTGGCTGGTTAAACACCTGACTGTGCTGGGATGGGAAACCCTGGTCGTGTAGTGGTTAAGAGCTAAGGCTGCTAACCAAAAGGTCAGCATGTTCGCATCCACAGGCTCTCCTTGGAAACTCTATAGGGCAGTTCTACTCTGTCCTATAGGGTCGCTATGAGTCAGAATCAACGCACTGGCGACGGGTTTGGGTTTTTTTGTGTGTGTGTGCTGTGACGCCAGGCACTTTTCCCACAGTCTCTGTCTTGTGTCGAGTTCTCTCCCCCTTGTACTGTTCAGGTGCTCTGAGAATACAGCCTATGAGCACCTGTGAGTCCTAGGGGATTCACTTGTTTGTTTTTAAATTTCAAGGAAAATCATGGCTGAAAATTGTCAGGTAATACCCCAGGAGCCCTCACATCAAGAGGCAGCTGAAACATGCCATCGTTTTACAGTAAAACCTGTGAAAGCCAGAACCTGTGTAAGGCAGAAACCTGTCAGAGAAGGAAAACTTAAACATTTTCTACTAATAGAGAGTGATAGAAAAGTGGTAAGACTGTACTCTGTCAAAGGTGGAAAACTTGCGAGACCCGGAAAAACAAGGCAATCAATCGTGTTGAGTTCTGGCTCTCACAGATTTCACTGTATTTAAAAAGGAGCTCCCCCCCCCACCCCAGTTCTCCTGCAGAAAGGTCATGAAAGGTCATTGATGTTAGAGACATGCTTCAAGATTAAGAAAGCGCTAGAATTTCAGTTTGTGTGGTAAAAATGTAATTTAAGAATTCCCGTAATAAAGAAGATGAAGATACAGCAATGTGGCTGATGAGTGACTGTAAGCTAAATGTCTGCTGCTCTACTGCATAATTTCTTTTGTTTATGTCACAAATGAAAAAATGTAGATATAGTGTAATCACTTTTACAAATAGTCTGCTTATTGTGCCCTTTTAAAGAATTAAATATTTGAGATCAAAATGACAGCAGTTACTCTAAAGCACAGATGAGAACTTTAAGGGACAGAGAGTCTAAGTTAAAGATGGAGAAACTGTATGGGCAGAGATAGAATAGTGACAAAATGTAAAGTACGTAACCACTGTCAATAAACTGTAAATGTAAAAATTATTGATCGGACGTATGTTTTGTTGTGTATATTTTCACCAGAAACAATTTTTTCTTTTTGTATTTTAAATAAAGGTTTACAGAACAAACTAGCTTCTCATTAAACATTTAGTACACATATGGTTTTGTGACATTGGTTAACAACGCCACCACATGTCATTGCTCTGCCCTTGTTGATCTTGGGTTCCCTATTACCAGCTTTCCTGTCCCCTCTTGCCTTCTAGTCCTTGCCCCTGTGCTGGTGTCCCATTTAGTCTCGTTTTGTTTTCTGGGCCTGTCTAATCTTTGGCTGAAGGGTGAGCCTTAGGAGTGACTTCAGTACTGAGCTAAAAGGGTGTCTGGGGGCCATACTCTCAGAGTTTCTCCGGTCTATGTAAGACCAGTAAACACCAAAAATAAGTGTTAAAAAATAGCCTGCTTATTAGCTGTTTATGTAATGTGACCTGGAGAAAAGCTTTTTTTTTTTTTTTTACATCTCACTAAACTGGCTCTCCTGATTTTTCTTTATTTATTATGAGAAAATTAATTTGATAGAGCATTTTTAAACAACCTGCCACCCTTCAGGAAATTAATCAATAGAAGTGGGCATTGTAATTGCTTATTTACTTGCTTGCTTCTGTCACCCCTGAATCTCATGGAGACAGGAGCTCTGTCTTCATCATTGATGTGTCCTGAATACCTAGCACATTGCCTTAAGAATATTCATGAGTGGAATAAACTGCTCTCTGAACCAACCAAAGCTACATCATCTTCAACAAAATTTTGCAAAATTACTTCCCTCAACTCCCAAAATTAAGAAAATAAAATTGCCAGACTTTCAGTGTCAACATCTTTTATTGAATTGACTACAGTTAGAAGAGCACTATAGGAGGTACTATGAGATGCTACAAACAGAATGCAGCAAAGGAATAAGTTTTCTGAAGGGATAGTAAAAACTTTCCTATTGTAAAAAAATCCTGTGCTTATATGTATTTCACACAAACACCTGTCTGTTCGAGGTGACTCCTGTCTTGCTCTGCCCAGGGATGGCTTTCAAGCTTTCATCTAGAGGCTCCTCCAGATTTCATCAGGAACACCTTAATTACTGTAGCTGTTAAGGTAAGTCAAATCAGTATCAATCATAGGGGGATAAGGAGTAGGGAGAAGACTTATATTTTGGAAAACAATCCACAGGAAATTAAGTAAAGTAGCCAAGTGTTTAAATTGGAAATGCAAATATTTATCGATTGGGTTTTCAATCAGACACTATCTATATGGACAACAAAGAAGTCATGAGGGGCAAAAGAGTAGCGACAAAAGAAATGAACAAAGAACACGGAGGGCACAAAGGTTTATTTTCACACACTGTGTTTACACTTACATTATATATTATATCATATATTATATTATATTATATTACATGACATTTAAGGAGCCCTGGCAGTGTAATGATCAAGTGCTTGGCTCCTAACTGAAAGGTTGAGGGTTCGAACCCACCCAGCAGCTCCACAGGTGAAAGATCTGGCAATCTGCTCCATAAACAGTACAGCCTAGAAAACCCTATGGGCAATTTTACTCTGTCACATGGGGTCTGTAGGAGTCTAACTCAACCTGACAGTACCTAACAACATTACATTTAAGTAAGGTGGTTTTCTTCATCAAAATAATTTCACCCATTTAAAACCATTAAGATATTGAAGGGAAAAAACCTGTCTGGGTCACTTTATGTCATCTTTTTGCATCTCTTTCAGGGAGCAAGTTGAAATGAGTCAAAGACGAACAATGAAGACAGCTTATTGCTTTAGTGGAAATTGGACAGAGACTGAACTAGACAATAAGCTTTCCCTTCTTTCTCTGGGTCCGCTTGCCAAAGCCCCTCCACCAATCAGAATTTTCTGAGATTGGTTTCGTGGAGAGCAAGAACTGAGAGGCTGGGTTCAGGAGACCTAGCTTTCCATGGCACTTTGTAGCTTGTGACATTGAGCCAATAATTTTTCAGTGCTTCGGTTTCATTATTTGGGAAATGGGAGTAATAATGTGTCTGTTTTAAAAGGCTGTTGTGAAGATGAGATGGGCCTGTGTGTGAAAAGGCCTTAATAAACTGTAAAACGCTCCCCAGATGTTAGTTATTATCTGCTTTAAAGGACACAAAACTGTTTCAACTGCACAGGAGATTGCAAAAAAAAGCTCTTTGACACTTTTAGTCAGAACTTGACCCTGAGCTTAATCTTGCTAAAAAGCAAAAGGGTTGTTGTGCCCCACACCAGCCCAGGGCACGGTCACCCATGCGACCGCTGCGGTCCCTGCTGTATTCCATCCGGAGCTGCTGCTCCCCCTCCCACCAGTCTCCCCGGGAAGACCGTGATGTTCCTCGCCATTTGGGTGGCGCCAGCTAGAGGGCGTGGGCCAGACCAAGCCGAGGACCTCGGGGCCGGGAGGGGTCGGAGAGGGGCTGGGCCGCGGGGGCCCTGGGCAGGGGCGGGGGGCGTGGCCTCCCGCGGAGGGCGTGGCCTCACCTCCTGGGCGTGCTGGGCTGCGGCCGCAGCGAGCGAGCGAGCGG
>NW_004444232.1:299422-301511 GCF_000243295.1 Trichechus manatus latirostris | reverse complement strand
GGAGAGATGTTCAGTTGTTGGAACCTGGTCCCTGGGTTGCGTAATAGAAGAGTCCCAGAAGTTTCTCGAGGTGAAAGTGGAGCTTTTCTCCACTGCACCCCAAGTCCCTCTCCCCACTCCATTGTCACTGTCCCCCACGCTCGCAAGTCCTCCGTCAGGTCTAGTAGAGCGAATTAGTGGTTCCAATCCCATCTACTTGTGGTTGAGCTGGAGGCGTGTGTCGGTGGTCCGCAGACACGAGAGAGCTAGGAACAAAGTTTGGGGCACCTTCTGAGACTTGCTCCTTGGCCAGAGGGATGCGGCGCCTTAAGAATGTGGGATAGTTAATTTCTCTGCATAATATTTTGCCCTCAGGTGTCTGATCCTTTGTGGCTTGCAGTCCTGCGAGCCCTCAGACGTTGCGAACACCAGTGTCGACGCGTGAAGAGAGGAATCAGGGGGTTATAGGAATCATGCATTTCTTTAATATAATGGTAGTTACATTAACGAAGCTGCGAGAGACCTTTGAGAGTCTTGATACTTGGTACTAGGTTCGTCTCCCTGGAGTTCCCCTCCCCGCCATATTGTTATGCATATTGTCTCAGGAAGACCCTTGGCTATAGGAGTCAATATGTGTCTGAATCTTCCTAGAACTAGTCTCTGAAGAAGGAAGGGCCTTGCAATCGGTGTTGGGGTGTGTGTGTGTGTTTTAAAGGGCAGAGGGGGTGGCTTTTAACCCTGTTGGTGCACTTCGGAGGTATCACCACCAAGGACGAACCAGACCTATTTAAAACTTCGAATGCGAAACCGTAAATTAAGACGAAGACCCAGTGTTCCCTGGACAGTTGCAGTGAGAAGAGCTCAGTAATTGAGGCACAAGAAACATAAGGCAGGGGCGGTCTGAGAGGTGTGGGGATTTTGTTTGTGCAGGGTTATTTTAAAGGCATGCTCAGTGTGGAGAAGGTAGGCGGCGGTGGGAAATCTCTCCCGTGCTTGCGTGGTGTGAGCCTCCGACGGCGATCGAAGCACGAAAAAGAAAAAAAACTTTCGGGCTTGGGAGTCTAGTTCTGCTCAGTCTTAAGAATACCTAGGCATGGCCCTGTTTCAATGTTTACTTCCTCTGTCTAATGTATTTCCTTAGCTTGCCTTTCATCTTTAGTGGAAAAGATTACTTGAGTGGGTATTCTGGAAGTAGATTCACAGGAGAATTGAAAATTCTGGAGGGTTCGCGTGCTTTAAAGATGTTGTCTCCAGCCTTGTCGGAGAGTATGGTAATTGACGATAAATATGCAGAAAAGGAATGGAGAGAACTGAAGTATAATAATTCAAGGGAATGAAGGGAGACTAGGAGAGAAAGCAACAGTATAGGAAAACTAATTTGAATTCAGCTAATTTAGGAGAGAAGGAACCAGGGAAAGGACTTGAACAGCATTGGTCACTTAGAGACAAAAAAGGGATTCGAGAGTGAGATGCAATACTGAAAAAAATGAGTTTAGATATTGGGAACTGTTTTTTTTTCTTTCTTTTTCCAAATATGACTTACAGTGATGATGATGCTGGGGATATGGGACGTACAGGTATATTGCTGTAAATTCTTCCCTCTTCATGTGCAGTAAGAAAAGGAACTGTTATGTATCAGAGCTAATATGTCTTATTCACAGTAGTAATTGAATTTCTGTAAATGTCTTTGGTGTTTGTCATTTGCTTAACTTCTCAACTTAGTAAAAAACAGTTTTGAAGGATCACAGTGTGTTAAATTAGAAATCAGAGATCATCCAGAGACTGGGAATTTATGGCCAGAATAAAGCCCAGATGATTTTAAGCATTGCCTTGTCCCACAGGATGCGGAACATGCCTACGATGTTTTGCCACCAGAAGTCACTGTTTCACTGTGGGGTAATAAGACAGTAGTTAGACTACAATAATACTGATTGCCTCTGCTATTTCCTATCTGGTTTACCTGAATTTTGCAGAGCTGGTTGAGCTAAAAGTAACTTTTTTTTTTTTGACTAAGATACTTACTCAGTTGGGTTTTGGGTTAATTTTAGAAAAGTACTATTTGATTAAGGTACATATCTATGAGTTGCATGTATCAGGCATCTCTACAAAT
>NW_004444232.1:295686-298941 GCF_000243295.1 Trichechus manatus latirostris | reverse complement strand
TCACATAAAGATACAAAGTTTTGTAAGTAAATTATATTTTCCTCATTATAAATTCAACAATGGTTTCTCTTCCCAAATGATATTTAACTGGTAATGGTTTCCTAGCAGTGTCTTTCTGTCTCTTTCTCTTATATGCAGTAGGACTTTAAAACTTTCCTGAATTGAGTCTCGGATTTTATTAAAATAGACCACATAAACCCTGTAATGTATTTATTGAAGTTTTTCCACAGTGTGGAATTAAATGTAAATTATGTGGTTGTTTTTAGGTATACATCTTTTATTTCTGATTCATTGTTTATATGTGCAACACAGATTGTTGTAGACTTGACACCATTAGGCTCTATGGTTATCAGGGTTGTTAATAAGAGTTTCTGTCTTATGCCTTAGGACAAAACTTCTTTAGTAGTATTCTCTAGAGGAAGAAAATCAGCTGATTTTCTTAAATTATCTGGCCCATTTGAAACATGACTAAGGATTTCTTATTAGAGTGGCTTTTTCCTATTTAAAGACTGAGATTATTGTGACAAGTGGAGCCTGTAGGAATCAATTACATCATTAATATAACACCTCACATTCACTCTACACGTAAGTATTGAGCATCTTCTACATCCCAGGATCAGGGAAGCTGTGACAGTGCCATAATCAAGACGGAGAAAGTGGCCCGTGCAGGTGGCGCTTATATTCATATAGCCCCTCACTGTTTACCAACTGCGTTAACAGGACACATCACTTAAGCCTAACTGCAGCTCTCAAGTCGGAGATCATTTTCCATTTTAAAATCAGAAAATTGAGATGAAGAAGTTAAGTGATTTGACTTGTGACTCAAAGCCTGCTGCCCTTTCTACTATGGTACATATGCTGTTTTGGCTATGTTGATATGTGGTTTCCTGTTTTTCAAGAATTACAGCTTGACTCTAAAATATAAATAGTGCTTCTCTTTGGCTAAGTAATTCTTTCTGAGCGTTATGACAATAAAAAAGGCAAGTATTTGTATTTAGTATTCTGGACATGTGTTTGTGTTGCTAAAGGAAAGTGTTAGACCTATTTCGAAACCCTGGTAGCATAGTGGTTAAGTCCTATGGCTGCTAACCAAAAAGTTGGCAGTTCGAATCCACCAGGCACTACTTGGAAACTCTATGGGGCAGTTCTACTCTGTCCTATAGGGTCACTGTGAGTTGGAATTGACTCAACAGCAATGGTTTTTTTGTTTGTTTTGTTTTTTTACTAAGTAGACATGCAGTGTTAATTTGCACTAGATAAAGATCCTTCCCTTCCTAGAAATTCAGTTCAGGGCCTTATGACCTGGCTGCGTTAGTGCTTTAAAACTATTATTCAGATTATGAAAGCTCAGTTTGTAGACTTTCCGGAGCATATCCCTTATGTCAGTCAGGATGCACCCATAATGTTTCTTTCAACCGTACGGATACAGTGCAGGCATAGCAGTGGTTCTCAAACTTGTACTGTGCATCAGAATCTCTTGGAGGATTTATTTTAACACACAGATATGGGGTTACCCCAGAGCTTCTGATTCGGTAGGTCTGGAGCAGAGTCCGAGATTTTTCATTTCTAGCAAGTTTGCAGGTGATGTTGGTGGTTCTGGGGCCACTCTTTGAGAACTACTGCAATGTGGCAGAGAGTTCTAAACATGTTTTTTTTTTTTTTGGATATGGATATGAGCTTGATTTTGAATCTTGGCTATGCCACACCTACTTGGGCAAATTACTTTTTGCTAAGAGCTATGAGGCATCTTGCTTGAGATTTTACCCTGCTTGCAAGCTAACAAGCTAACCCCCACCATTTCATGAGTGCTGTCAGAAAACAAGAGACTCCTGGGTCAGAGAGGAATGACTTGATGACTCATAGCCATAGCTATAGCCAGAGTAACAACATTTTCTTATGCTGGTTCCCCAAGCTCCAGTTCCCAAAGGGTAATGTAAAGAGGGCCAGGTGACACCTGCAAACTCAGTGGGTTGCATTACGGGTGAGGAATCCTAATCTTTTATAATGGTCAGTGAGCATGCCTGCCTTTTGCTAAGGAGGGAGACATTATCTTGATTATATTGAATAGTAAATATGCCTGCCCTATTGCTCTGGAAAAAGGAGCCCTGGTGGCGCAGTGGTTAAGCGCTCGGCTGCTAACCAAAAGGTTGGCAGTTCGTACCCACCAGCTGCTCCGTGGGAGAAAGATGTGGCAGTCTTTTTCCGTAAAGATTTACAGCCTTGGAAACCCCAAGGGGCAGTTCTGCTCTGTCCTACAGGGTCTCTGTGAATTGGAATCAACTCGACAGTAACGAGTTTGGTTTTTGGTTTATTGTTCTGGGGGATCCCTGGGTGGCACAAATGGGCAAGTACTCGACTACTAGCCAAAAGGTTTTCAGTTCAAATCCACCCAGAGGCATTTCGGAAGACAGGCCTAGTGA
The DNA here is from genome assembly GCF_000243295.1 of Trichechus manatus latirostris. NCBI lineage: Eukaryota > Metazoa > Chordata > Mammalia > Sirenia > Trichechidae > Trichechus > Trichechus manatus. The sequence goes on along the minus strand of NW_004444232.1, from coordinate 296,521 downwards.
TCTACTTCTGAAAGGTTGCAGCTTTGAAAACCCTATGCAGCAGTTCTTCTCTGCACACATGGGATCACCATGAGTCAGAGTCCACTCTGTGGCAACTAACAACAGCAGCATTGCTCTGGAGGCAGACTCTAACCACCTCTATCTTCCAAGGCTGTTTGCTATACAAACATCCTGAAAGATAGTCCCAGAACAAAAGTACTTGGTGCCTCTGCTTGCAGGACATGAGTCCTGTGAAGAATTGTCTCCCAACACTTTCCTGTTCCTCAGATTTTTCCTTTGTAAAATAGGGTTAACAATATAGTAGTGCTTCCCATATTAGGTAAAGTAGACTAAAGGTAATAATAATAGGCAAGTGCTTGGAGCAGAGCATAAGCAGTGCTGTACAGATACTGAGGGAAAGGATTGAGTTCCCTTTTTTAAAAATGGTAACTATTATCTTATAAGATGAAACAGTTGCTTCACTGAGTATCCTGAACTTTGAGTTTGTTCCAAGAAACTTCTTTAATAGACCCAAATTCTAAAATGGAGATAACTGATTGTAAGATCTTTTAGCAGCTCACGGGGAATGAGGCAGAGACTTTTTTCCCGTTTTTTTTTTTTTTGTACTTCAGATGAAGGTTTACAGAACAAACTAGCTTCTCGTTAAACAATTCCTACACATATTGCTTTGTAACATTTGGTTGCCAACCCCACGACGTGTCAACACTCTCCCTTCTCAACTTTGGGTTCCCTATTACCAGCTTTCCTATCTCCTCCTGCCTTGTAGTTCTTGCTCCTGGGCTCATGTGCCCATTTAGTATCGTTTTGTTTTCTGGGTCTGTCTAATCTTTGGGAA
>NW_004444232.1:286142-294328 GCF_000243295.1 Trichechus manatus latirostris | reverse complement strand
TATATATATATGTACATACATATATATGTATACATGTATATATGTTCTTGTTAGGTGTTGTCAAGTTGATTCTGACTCACAGCGACCCCATGTGACAGAATAGAACTGCCCCATAGGGTTTTCTTGGCTGTAATCTTTATGGAATCACATTGCCACATTTTTCTGCTGGGTGGGTTGGAACTGCCAACCATTCGGTTAGCTGAGCACTTAACTTTTTGGCCATCAGGGCTCACTCTCATTTTCTATCTATTGGTTAATCTACCACGAGATAACAAGCATTAGGACAGTATGCTAAGCATGGCAGAGTGGAAAGAGCTGTAGTTCCTGATGATGTCTATTGAACAGCTAAAACTATACCAGCAACCATTCTAGCCTTTCTTAGAAAAAAAGAGAAACCTCTTTTTTTTTTTCTTGACATTATCTGAATGATTTATTTGGGGGAATTTATTAACAGCTATGTGCAAAAATCTACTAGAAACTCCTAATTAGATAGGAATAGACCCTTATATTTGGTAAACAGATACCAAATGCCCAAAAAACCTTCAGAGGTTGGTATTGGTTAAGAGCATGAGATTTGGAATCCATCAAATGTGGGTTCAGCATTCAGTTCTGTACCTTATTTGGCAGTATGTGGGGAGGTTCATTTCTTTTTGTTTTAGTTCATAAACCTCTGTTAATATAAGCCATTTTTATTTGAAGCTAAACATTTTCCTAGCCCATACAGAATATAATGGAAGAGAGAATGAGTTGACTAGGAGGTGTGGTTGAGGGCACAGCAGTGCTACATTGGCTGAGGGCGATCAGGGAAGGTGCTTCTGATAATGTATCATTGAGCTGAGAACTGAGTGATGAAAGGGAGCCAACAAGATGTGGGATGCATACTTGAGTTTAGGGTAGCACCAGAACCCTCTTGGACAAGGCTTAGAGGTAGAGAAGAGATAGTTGGGGAAATTGTGTTCCTTTATGGGTCTGTAGGCTTGCAAGTTCTGTATGGTCTTGGAGAACTAGGGAAACTGTAGGTTATCAGATCACGAGGTCTTGGGAAATTATGATCTGCTTGGGGTAGAGATCCTGGAGAATTCAGGCTAAAACAGAGTGGATCACCTATGACTCACCTCTGACACATTGCCTGTTACCAAGAAACTGTTATCACTGGGGAGTATGTGTGGGAAAAGGAGAAGTAGAGCTGACTGGAAACTGACCAGGCCAGGAGTCCTCTGGCCTCAGGACAGAGTAATTTCTTTGTATTATCGTTTTGAGGCTAGGTCATGGTCATGAGTCTTTGAGACCTACCTAGCTCTGTCTGTCCAGTTGAAAGCTTTCCTGTAACTTACGGATTGTCCTGAGCATGTGGTTTTGGTTGGCAGAAAAATAACTAGAACAGCTACTGCAATTTATTGAGTGTTTACCCTAGGTGGCCCAAATGGTTTGTGCTTGACCACTAACTAAAGGTTGGCGGTTTGAACCCACTCAGCCATACTGTGGAAGAAAGCCCTGGCAATCTGCTTCAGTAAAGTCTAATGCGGTTGTTAGTTGCTGTTTAGTCAATTCTGACTCATGGCGAACACACATGAGCAGAGTAGACCTGCTCCATAGAATTTTCAAGACTGTAACCTTTCAGAAGCAGATCGCCAGGCCTGTCTTCTGAGGTTCTCTGGGGGCGTGGGGGGAAGGGAGTTGGAACTGAAAACCTTTCAGCTTGTTGTCAAGTGCTTAACCGTTTGTGCCACCCAGAGACTCCTTCCATAAAGATTACAACTAAGAAAACCCTATGGAGCTGTTTTACTCTGTAACACATTGGGTTGTCTTGAGTTGGAATCGGCTCAATAGCAATGGGTTTGGTTTCAGTTTATCATGAGCCAGGTATTGTACTAAAAATATTACAAGTATTATTTCATTTAACCCTGTGTCAACCCAGGGAGCTGCATATTACTGATAAGAAGGGTGAGGCCTTAGGAGAGTAATTTTCTTGAGGTCATATAGCTAGTAGGTTGCAAAGCAGGCCTTTATCAGCATGTCAAAAAGACTGCTGAGACTAGGCTCCCTAGAATGTTCTAGGTTTTAGAAGCACTTTAGTGACCTAGAACTGAATGTTTGAAAATATCCTGAGTCATTTTTTGTGTGCCTCCTCCCCCCTTTTTCTTTCTCTTTTTATGTATGTATATGGTGTGTGTTGGTATCCATGTAACTAAAACCATGATTTACTTCATTTGTTTTACCGGCTATTATGGAAGAAAAGCAGTTTGATTAACACATGACTTTTTTTTTTAAATTTTTTGAGAGCCAAGTTTTTTGTTTGTTCATTTCTTGCATTTGAATTATTCCTCAGTGACGTCCTTGGCCTGAAGTGCTTTGCTATAGTCCTTAACAACCACACTACTGCAACTGACTACTTTATGGGGTTTCCCTTCTCTGACGCACATAAGCTAGTCACAGTTGGATGCAAGCACACAAAGATGGGCTTGGCGCTTGTCTAAGGCTTTGGCAGCTTTGCAAGTTTCAGGTGTTAGGCCATCATGGACGTGGATGGTCTTCAGCACCTCTTGTAAAGCAGTGTTAATGACCATTACACCTCCAGCAGCAATGCCTTCGTGGGCCATGGCGGTGGGTTACTGGTGAAGCTGAATCTTGAGCACACCCAGGCCTCTGCCTCATGCAGCTTGGTGGTGGCAGGGAGAGATGGCATATGACATTTTAATTTCTGAACAGATTTGGATTGCAAGAGGGTGAAGACTATAGAAGGGCTACTTAAGTAGACCTGGCAAGGTGCAGCAGACCTAAATGAAACATAGTCTCTTTCACTTACAAAATTTAATATAGAAATTGCTAAAATCCTATGATGTGTCAGTGTGCTAGATGGCATAATTTACTCTTCTCAGTAACTCTATAAGATAGGGGACTGTTCTCCATTTTACAGGTGGGAGCACTGAGGCCGATAGAGATGAACTTGCCCAAAGTGATCATGGAGCTTGCTTGAGCCTGGCCTCTTTCAGCTGTACAGCACTACCCCATTTTTAAATAGAGCCAGATTGGTATCTTACCTGATTTTTGGATGGGAAAATTTTAACTGCCCTGCTCCACCCTCCCCCCACCCAATTTATTGTGTTTTTTTTTCTTTATAATCTAATGAAATAATATAAAAATGTATGAAAATTTACTTCAGGACAACCCTCTGATTTCAGTTTTTATAGGCCAGTACAACTTTTCTCCCTCTCCCATCACACCATCCCCCCATTTGAAGAAAACATGTTTACACAGGTAATAACTGATTGATTGCATACATAGTAAAAGGTGAAAGTGTCCCTTCACAGCTCCTGCTCTGGCCTCCTCACCCAAATCTCTTCTCTTTCTGGAGAAGTGACTATTAACAGTTTGGTGTGTGTTCTTCTAAACCTGTGTGGGTGTGATACATAAAAGTAAAGCATTTTCTTTTTAAACCAGTGAGTTCACATTGTACATTTTTGTTCAGCAACTTGTTTAGCTAAAACTGTGATTCTTTTTTATGTTACATTGTATCTCATTATGAGGTACTGTAATTGATCTAGGCGTTTCGGTGTGGGTATGTATTTAGGTTGTTACCAGTTTTCTTACAAACAATATTTTATTGCACATACCTCCTTATGCACATGTGAGTAAATTTTTAAGAAGGATTTGAAGTATAATTGCTGAATTGAAGCATATACTAATTTCCTTTCTTAGAGGTGGTTTAAGATAATTTCCTGACTGCTAGGCCTCCATACAGCTGGAAAAACCATACAGCTGGAAAAACCATATACATCAAATACACTAAACACCTTCCAGGGAAGGTCCCTGGATGACACAAACAGTTTGCACTTGGCTGGTAAGCAAAGGGTTGGCAGTTCAAATCCACCCAGCAGCACTGTGGAGGAAACAGGCTTGGTAATCTGCTTCCCTAAACATTACAGCCAAGAAAACCCTGTGGAGCAGCTCTACTCTGTAATACATGGGGTCTCCATAAGTGGCAAAAATACCAACAGCAATAACAACAGGATGAGATTAAACACCCTTTAAGGGGCTGAATTTGGTCTTTCCTGTGAGACATCACTGAGAGAATAGTTAGTGCTCTGGAAAAGCAGCCACCCTGCCCCTTCGTACCTCTGAAGGAAAGGGTTGTGCCTCTCGTCAGTGGGTTGGTTTCCACAGATCCCTGCTGTGCCCATGGGCCAGAACTCTCAGGGGCCATGATGTCTTTCACTTTGTACCCCCACCTACCCAGGAAGCCCATGGTGCTCCTGAGTGGTGAGACACGGGTTCATTTTACTCCTCCGGTCTTGGACTTGTCAGTAACTAGGACCCTTTTCCACACAGATATGCATGACTTGCTTGTCAGGTACTTTGCTCAATGTTATGTTCTCAGTGAGACCATCTTTGACCACCCTTTATAAAATTGTAACACCCTACCTTGTTTTTCTCTCTGGCACTCTATTTGTTTTTGTTAGTTGCCATCTGTCAACTCCAACTCATGCATCTCCATGTGTGCATAGTAGAATTGCTACGTATGGTTTTCAAGGCTATGACCTTTCAGAAGCAGATCTCCAGGCCTGTCTAGTAGGTTCGAACCACCAGCCTTTCAGCTAGTACTTGAGACCCTTAAGCATTTGTGCCACCCAGGGACTGTCTTTTCCTGTCTAACATCTGTATGTTTTACTTGCTTGTTTCCTTCATTGCTTACTCCTGTAGTACGCAAGCTCTGGGATGGCAGGGGCCTATTTTCTTCGATGTTTTATTCACAGTATTTACAACATACTGGCTTAGAGTAGATGCTCAGGAAACATTTATTGGCTACATGAATGAATGAACAAACCAGTAAACTCAGGGCCACGCTCCCAGGTTGGTGCCCCTCAACAGCCCAACTTACTTCCTCACTACTGTTTTCGCTCCCCGTCAACCAGCCCTAGACGTGAAACTCCATTGGGTTGCAGGTTGGGCATCTTCACTGAGGTGGTCATGTAGGGACTGCTGTCAGGGGCTTTTCAGAAGATGTTACAGCAGTGTTATGAGGAATAAAGCTGATACAAATCACTTACTGTGTGCCAACACTGCAGAGAGAGTGAGGAGAGAGAGATGGAGGAGGGAGGAAGGAAGAGAAAGAAAGTGAGAGGAGAGAGTGCCAGCTACCGAGGGAAACGGGAGGTGGACTGTGTTAGAGAATTTAGGTAACTTGCCTAGGGCGTCTGTAGCTGGCTGGAGGAGTGTCTGACCCCAAAGCTTGTTTGACGCTGAAAAATTTAGAGCTCTGCTTTGTTGTTAGGTGTCAGTCAGATCGATTTTTTGACTCATAGTGACCCCATGTGACAGAGTAGCATGACGCTATAGGGCTTTCTAGGTTGTAATCTTTACAGAGCCACTGGATGGATTCGAACCACCAACCTTTCGATTAGAAGCTGAGCGTGCATATCCATTTTGCCACCAGGGCTCCTTTACAGCTCTGCTAGTGTGAGTTTAAAAAGAATATTTGCAACATCCATGTTGCATTCTTTTGGAGGAGGAGATAGAGTGACAAATGATATCAACTAGTATGGAAACATTGTAGTCAGCAAGTCAGCCATTTTGATTTCATGGAGGGGGAGATAAAAGACCTTATCAGGAGTCAGAGCTGAAGGACTGTGTTCAGTGTTTAAGCCTTCGCCAAAAGTGTAACACTTAAGCCTCTTATACACAGCAACCCACTGCTATTGAGTCGATTCATAGCGACCCTGTAAGGACAGAGTAGAACTACCCCCTAGGGTTTCCAAGGCTGTGATCTTTACAGAAGCAGACTGCCACATCTTTCTCCCATGGAGTAGCTGGTGGGTTCAGCTGGTGGGTTCAAACACCATCCTTTTGGTTGGCAAACAAGCAGTTTAGCCACTGTGCCACCAGGGCTCCTTTTTATACACAGAGGGCAAGTTAAAACTATTACAGATTTAATACAGCGTTTCCATTTGTATCAAATAGTTTGTTAAATCTGTACTAAGATAATTTAGTAACATGCCTTTGCCCTAAGGATGTTTGAAAAATAGAAACTATTTAAAGAAAGTTGAGATAAGTACAGTCAATTTACAAATATATACAAGAGGGGGAAAAGGAAACAGCTGTTGATTGTGTTAGCCATATAGAGACAGGTTGTTTCTAGAGACACACAAGATACACAAGGCCATCTGTCCAGATAGGATAACTTTTTTTTTTTTTTAAATCCAGTCCTGTTTTGAGAGGATGCTCAAGCATTGCTTTTTGAGACTCAGCACCTTTTTAAGTGAAAGTAAAATCTTAAACTTGGTTAATTAGGATACTTTTTTTTTTTTTTAACCTACATATTGAATTCTTATGTGAGGATCAACTGTTGATTTCCTTTCCCTTGCATACTTAATCACTCTTACCTGTGTACCATTTATTCTGGTGAGGATGCTGACACAACCAGTGACCTAAAGCAAATGACTTAGAACTGAGTCTCAGTTTTCTTATCTATGAAATGGGATATTCACATCTGCTTTGCAAGTTTATTGTAATGTTTACATGCAATGCCAGTTTTCAAAGAGCTTAACACAGTGCTTGGCACAATGACACAAGGGAAATGTTACTGCCCTGCCGCCTCGTGACAAGCTTGTGCACATTTTTTTCTTGCTGAAATGATTTTGAGTAGCAGCCTCAAAATTAAAAGTGCGTTTAGCCTTTGATGTATGCTGGCCTGTTTGTTCTTGCAATTTGGGAAATGTTGAAGAACCATTCTCTTAATTTAAATTAGGACTTTGAAGTCTGTCTCCAATAAGGTTTCTTACAGGTCAGTCAGGGAGCCGTGGTGGCACAATGGTTAAGTGCTCATCTGCTAACCGAAGGCTGCGGTTCAAATCCGCCAGCGGCTCCACAGGAGAAGGATGTTGGTGATCTGCTCCTGTAAAGACTACAGCCCGGGAAACCCTATGGGGCAGTTCTGCTCTGTGCTGTATGGTTGCTATGCGTTGGAATTGACTTGACGGCACACAACAGCAACAGATGTGACACCTGTGAATTTACTTACGGGCTGATGCTCACAAGCTGCTGTTTCTCTTTCAGATGAACAGACTTGCTACTTCCCACTGACTGGTAGCAATGGCGTTTACTGAGAGAGTCAGCAGTGGCGGCAACAGGTAAGAATGGAACCCCTGATTCAAAGACATGGCAGCATTTAATATTTGCATCTACTTTTCAAAGAATAAGTTTGGTCCTTTCTTTTCTGTAACTTATGAACTCTCTGGTACAGGAAAATATTTGAAAATGTCAGTTTTCATTACATGAAGTCAAACTTGTTAGAGTAGCTGCATATTTCCTTTAAACCTAGTCATTTCTGAGTCTCTTAACTCACATCTTTAAAGATGCTTTTAAGATACTGGCCCATTTTGCACTGATTTGGGAAAATGAGCATATATTCAGCCTGTGCTAACACAAATTTCATGATGAAATCCACTTCATTATAACATCCTTGAGGCAGGAAACTCTGTCTTATTTATATTTTACCTCTTCCACACCTCTTCCTCCAACTCTGCATACACAGTTCAGTGCCTTCTTGCATATTACTAAATGGTCAGTGTTCACTGAGGGGAGCATATTAAGATTCGGAAGCAGCTTTTAAGAATAACTCATTTGATATCCAGAAGGAATTTTTAATGTCCCTCCTCAGTTTTATCTATAATATTAGCTATTCAAAAGTATATTAAAGTATGAGAAATGTAGACTAAACCTACTGTTTATTGAGTAATAGTGTAGGTGATGGTACGTGTAATTCTAGACTGTCTTGGATGCTTTCCTACTTCCTCCCCTTTTCTGGTTCATTTAGCAAACTCTTCTTCAGTTCCAGGTGGTCCTGGTGGGACTGCTGTTAAACTTGGTACGCTCGCCTCCCCCACCAGGGGGAAAGTGTGTGACCCAGACAGCCTCAATCATCATTTTGCTGGAGCCTTGGGGGAAAACGGTTGTCATTTGTCTTTAGGTTTGTTCATGATGATCGGCTGCACATAAGTTTTTTTTTTTTTCCTAAATTTTATTTATTTTGTTGTTGAATATATACAGCAAAGTATACACCAATTCAATAGTTTCTGCATGTACAATTTAGTGACATTGATTACATTCTTTGAGTTGTGCAGCCATTCTCACCTTCCTTTTCTGAGTTGTTCCTCCCTCATTAACATAAACTCACTGCCCCCTAAGGT
>NW_004444232.1:279492-281413 GCF_000243295.1 Trichechus manatus latirostris | reverse complement strand
CAAATATTTGTTTTAGTTCTTATAAATAATAGGCTTATTCTGTGATTTCCAAATTTATCAACATTAAACTATTGAGCCTGAGCTCTTAAATTTCCCCCACCTTCCTTCCCCTCCTCTGTCTTCTAGGTTTTTCTAAAAAGTTTTATTCAAATATAACAAACTGAAAAGTGTAGACATTATTAGTATAGTTCCATGCATTTTCACAAAGTGAACACACTTGTGTGACAGATCAAGTGACAATAATACCAGCTCTCCAGAAGCCCCCTCCTGTCCCATTTCAACTACTACCTTCCTGAAAGATTAATGGATTAATTTTGCCTGCCTTTTAACTTTATTAAAATACAATCATATAGTATATACTTTTTTATGTCTTCAATTCATCTTTGATTTTTACGTTATTTTTAGTTCTTAGTTATCTTTGTATTTTTAAATATATTTATAGTCTATTTAATGTAGTATTATATATAATCAGTATTGAATGTTTTTGATATTCTTTTTCCATCAATTTCCCATCATCTAAGAAAATAACATTCTTATCCTTTCTTCCATCTCTTCTTCCTTCTATCCTCCAACTGGTAGCCTCCAATTTCAGGTTTAAATTGTCCATGTTGGTAGCACATTTTATTTTACAATTTTATGTGCCCTTGCAAGCTTCATCTGTAAATTAATATAGTGAAACCTGCGCAAGCTGGAACCTGTGTAAGGTGGAAACCTATCAGAGAAGGAAAACTCAAATATTTTCCGCTAATAGAAAGCTATAGAAAATTGGTAAAACTGCACCCTGTCAAAGGCAGAAAACTTTTGTGAGACTGAGAAAAACAAAGCAGTCACACCGAGTTTTGGCTCTCACAGGTTTCACTGTAGTAAAAGTTGAAAAACTAATAAGCATCGTAATTATTTTGTTTGAGAAGCAAAATAGTGTCTTGTTAGGTGCCATCAAGTCGATTCCGACTCATCGATTCCGACTCATAGTGAACCTGTGTACAACAGAACAAAATATTGCCTGGTCCTGCATCATCCTCACAATGGTGGCTATGTTTGAGCCCATCATTGCAGCCACTGTGTCAGTCCATCTTGTCGAGGGCCTTCCTCTTTTTTGCTGATCCTCTACTTTGCCAAGCATGATGTCCTTCTCTAGGAACTGATCCTTCCTGATAACATGTCCAAATTAACGTTAGATGAAGTCTCACCATCCTCACTTCCAAGGAGCATTCTGGCTGTATGTCTTTCAAGATGCACTTGTTCGTTCTTCTGGCAGTCCATGGTATATTCCATATTCTTCGCCAACACCATAATTCAAAGGTGTCAGTTCTTCTTTGTTCTTCCTTATTCATTGTCCAGCCTTTGCATGCATATGAGGCTATTGAAAATACCATGGCTTGGGTCAGGCGCACCTTAGTCCTCAAAGTGACGTCTTTGCTTTTTAACACTTAAAGAGGTCTTTTGCAGCAGATTTGCCCAATGCAATACGGTTCATTTCCTGACTGCTGCTTCCATGGACGTTGATTGTGGATTCAAGTAAAATGAAATCCTTGACAACATCAATCTTGTCTCCATTTATCATGATATTGCTTAATGGTCCAGTTGTGAGAATTTTTGTTTTCTTTAAGTTGAAGTGTTTGTAACCCATTCTTAAGGCTGTAGTTTTTGGTCTTCATCAGTAAGTGCTTCAAGTCTTCTTCACTTTCAGCAATCAAGGTTGTGCCATCTGCATATCACGGGTTGTTACTGAGTCTTCTTTAGTCCTGATGCTGAATTCTTATACAGTCCAGTTTCTCAGAATATTTGCTCAGCATACAGATTGAATAAGTATGGTAAAAGGCTACAACCCTGACACATACCTTTCTTGATTTTAAAGCACGAAGTATCCCCTTGCTCTTTTCGAATGACTGCCTCTTGATCTATGTACAGGTTCCAGATG
>NW_004444232.1:273173-278698 GCF_000243295.1 Trichechus manatus latirostris | reverse complement strand
TTTCATCACAATACTTTGTCTTCTTGAGCACTCTTTGAAATCTTCTGTTCATCTCTTACTTCATCATTACTTACGTTTGCTTTACCTACTGTATGTTCCAGAGCAAGTTTCAGAGCCTCTTCTGACATCCATTTCGGTGTTTTCTTTCTTTCCTGTCTTTTTAATGACTTTTTGCTTTCTTCATACATGATGCCCTTGATGTCATCCCACAACTCGTCTGGTCTTTGGTCATTAGTGTTCAGTGCATCAAATCTATTCTTGAGATGTTTTCTAAATTCAGATGGGATGTACTCAAGGTTGTACTTTGGCTCTCATGGACTTGTTTTCATTTTCTTTAGCTTCAAGTTGAACTTGCATATGAGTAATTCACAGTCTGCTCCACAGTCGACCCCTTGCCTTGTTCTGACTGATGATATCCATCTTCTCCACTGTCTTTTTTCACAGATGTAGTTGATTTCATTCCTGTGTATTCCATCTGGCAAGGTCCACGTGTACAGTCGCAGTTTATGTTGTTAAAAAAAGGTATTTGCAATGAAGAAGTTGTTGTCTGTCTTTAGCTGAGTAAATTGTTCAAAATGATGCCACATTTTAAACTGCATCATTTTTAAGTAGTGTTTTTGTGTTTTCTGGAGTTTCTGATTACTCTTCTTTTTCATTGTTGATAGAAGGACATGCTTTTTGCTGTTACACTAACATGTTTTCCTTCTTACCTTTCTGTACTATTGCTTAAAATCTCTCATTTTCTTCTTGGAATCCTGAAACTAAAATTATTTTGTACAAAGAGTGTTCTAAATACATTCTTCTGAAATTGGGCCCAGGTAATTAATTTAGAGAGTAAAACTGGGGTATATTCCATTCTTGTGAAATTTTTACTTGACGGGAAGGGAGTGGGGGCATGTTAAGATAAAACATAAGAATGAAAGAAACTTTATTTCAGGCTACACCACCAGATTGGTGGGACATGATTTTATTGTCTTCTATCTTTAAAGGTGAATGCTTCTTATAAAAGCATTAGGAGATCTGCTGATATGCTTTTTGGCATTTTGTAAGATTTCAGGGATTGAGTTATGTGAACACTGATTCACATTATAATACTGTACTGTTGTCCTGGAAGCTCTTTCCCCAGGAGAGTCTGCAATAATGTTAAATTCTCCTAATTAAGGAGAGTTCTTAATTAGTGAGGAAGCTACAAGGTGTTAAACAGATTAACACGCATTAAATTATGGACAGATTTTCTTAGTGTGAGCAGATCAGAGGCCAAGCTTCCAGATGCTTACAAGGGAGATTAGTGGCTGTAGGCCATTTTTTCCTAAAATAGTGATTGGCCTGGGCATTGTAAATAATCCACACCTGGAGTTGTGAAATGAGAATGTAGGGAGGTTTCCTGTATTTCCCAAGCGAAGTAGTTTCAGGCCTGATTTACAAGTGCAGTAATGTTTCTTATACAGAAACCTTGTTTCCCTTTATTTTAGAAAATGATCCCTGCGATGTGATGGATCACTGTTACATGACCTTTCTTGCCATGGCCTTGTAACTCCCACCAAATGATTGGATGGGACTATGCATATAAGGTGCTTGTGGCTGACCAAGGGGGATTGTCAGCTTGCTATTAATGCAAATACGTTGCTTGGCACCCTTGGCGGGGTGGGACCATGTAAATAAAATGTATGGAACCCTAACAAGGAGGTTGGTTAGTTTTGCCATTCACTAGACTTAAAAGAGTTGTACCGTGTTACTTCCCTAATAAACCACTTAACTGTAAGTACAGTTCATAAGTTGTGTGAGATATTGCAGTGAATTATGGAATCCAAAAGCCAGAGGGAGAGTACTGAGGGGAAGGAGAGTAGTTGTTGGTAGAGATGATGGAGTGGTGCAGCAGTTGGGAAAAATTGGACACTTGGGACATCTTTAACTTCTGCCTCATAGGAACCAGCCTTTTGCTGATCCTTCTAAAAAAACAATATTCATTTAGTTCCTAACTGGTAAATATGTGTCATTGTCAAATGTAGTTTAAGATGATTCATCAGCTTGATGCATTTAGGAGAGATTAGTTTCAGATTTAGCCCAGACCTGAGGAAATCTTTTACAGAATTAGTTATTTCCCAAAGAGACAGGTAAATTTTGGGGGAAAAAAAGACAAAAATATAGAAGTATTGAGTAATTTTTGCCAATTTATATCCCGATATAGCTGGTTAAGTGTGAGACTTTAAGAGTCGGACAGGTTGTGTTCAGATCTCTTCTCTGACACTGGCTCCTTGGGCAAATTGCTTAACTTTTAAAGCCTCGTTAAAATGTGGATGAGGTAATGCATGTAAAGTGCTTATAACAGGCCTGGAACGTTAGAAATTATCAATAAATTATTAATTCTACCACTAAGGTGATGATGGTAGAAGGGTGGGTTTCAGGGATGCCAGTAGCTTTTTTAATTCTACTTTGAAAGATTTTGTTTGGAGGCAGCTCTTTGGATTGAAGGGATTTCTTTGTGAGCTGCTTCAGGAAGAGCCCTCGTAGGAAGGAGAATGATAGACAAACAGACCTTTAATAAAGAAACACAGAGAGTGTGTTTATTTGCAGGGTATGTGGATACACTCACAAGATTTTACTCTGGTCTATTTTACGTTTGATATTGGCTGTGGAATTACCCTAAATCACCCACAAAGTATAGGGGAACATTGCTACATAGTATTTATTCTTCTACCAGTAGCGTACTCATCTTCTTTCCCCCCCGACAAACAACTTTATTGAGGTATAATTTATGTACTGTTTTAAGTGTACAATTTAGTAATTTTTAGTATATTTACTGAGTTGTGCAACAGTCACTGCAATCCAAATTTAGAACATTTCCATCACCTCCAGTAGCTGATACTACCTGTTTACAGTTAATCTCTGTTCCCACTCCCAGCCCCAGGCAACCATTAATCTGCTTTCCTTCTGTAAGCAAAGACTTGGAGAAACTAATTGTTGTTATTAGCTGCCTAATTGATTGCGACTCAGCAACTCTAGGTACAACAGAACAAAACACTGCCCAGTCCTGTGCCATCCTCAAACAATCATTGTTATGTTGAAGCCCATTGTTGGAGCCACTGTCAGTCCATCTCGTTGAGGGTCTTCCTCTTTTTTGCTGGCCCTCTACTAAGCACGATGTCCTTCTCTAGGGACTGGTCCCTCCTGATAACATGTCCAAAGTACGTGAGAAGAAGTCTCACTGTACTTGCTTCTAAGGAGCATTCTGGCTGCTGAATGTGTGAATCAGGCTATAGGGAATACTGAAGTAATTAGTTTGTGTTTGGTTGGGAAAAGTTTCAGTTACTACACTAAATAATGTTTAATATACAAAGCACTGTACAACTTCATATCTGCTTTTGACCAACAAGTTCTGAAGGCATAACACCTGCAATGCAGAGTGCCACAATTTCTGTTGCCTTAAAAAGATTTTAAAAACTTTTGTGGAAGGTGGAATTTTGTACATTTATATAAGTAAGATGTTATTAAATATAGTTAAGTGAATAAACCTATACCTGTTGCTGTCCAGTTGATTCTGACTCATAGCAACCCTATATGACAAGGTAGAACTGACTGCCCCATAGGGTTTCCAGGTCTGTAATCTTTGTAGAAGCAGACTGCCACATCTTTCTTCTGCAGAGCAGCTGGCGGGTTTGAATCGCCACCCTTTCGGTTAGCAGTTAGAAAATATTAAGTAAATAGGTCTTACTAAAGCTAATGAAAGCATGAAATCATTGAAGATTTCTTGTTAAGAAGAGAAAGTCTAAAGGTTAGACTAAAAAGAAAAAAAAATCTTCTGCAGTGTAGCAGCAATCAGTAAAGCATTAATATTGGTTAGGGAATTCTTTAACTGGTCTACTTTACTTTTTTTTTTTTTCATCTTCTTGAATGTTGTACTCCAAAAGCTAAAGTTAACAGGAATCCAGAAAATAAAGTTAATGTATTATTAAAAAAAAAAATTGGTCATGATATTCTAATTTAGTGTAGACTTAATTATAGTTCTCTCTTACTACCTTTCTCCTCTCATCTTCATTTTAAAAGAATTTTTTTTACCATGAAAATATTTAGACATTAATACAAGTAGAGGGAACATTTAATTAATTCTCAAATACCTTTTCCCAAATTCAGTGTTTCTCAAGATTTTGCCACACCTGTATTATCTATCCTTTTTTCCACCTTTGTTGAAGTATTTTTAAGCAAATCTAAGATATATTTAATTCTTGTATACTTTATGTATGTCTCAAAAAATAATACTTTCCTATATAGTAAAATTAGAGTTTGGATTCATCTAATTCCTAGCCCATAGCCAAACTTCCCAGATAGTTTTAAAATGTCTTTTAAAGTTTACATCCTGACTGAAGTGAACCAAGGTTCACACGTTGCGTTAAGTTTGTTATGTCTCAAGTGTGTTTTAATCTAGAGCATTTACTGTACTTTTTTTTGGGGGGGGGATACTGGTACTAACTGATTAAAGGAGCCCTGGTGGTGCAGTGGTTAAGCTCTCGGCTGCTAACCAGAAGGTCAGAGGTTCTGACCCACCCAGAGGCTCCGTGGGAGAAAGACTTGGCAATCTGTTCCCATAAAGATTACAGCCTAAGAAACCCTCTGAGGCCGTTCTACTCTGTCACATGGGATCACTATGAGTTGGAATGACTCAGTGGCACACAACAGAAACAACAACTAAGTGGTTAAGGAAGCTGAGTGGTGGATTTGTCTATTTGTTTCCTCTTAGTGTGTTTAACTTGTTCCTATATACCAATGAGAGTCCCTGGGTGGTCCAGATGGTTAAAGCGCTTGGCTTCTAACTGAAAGGTTCGAAGTTCAAGCTCACCCAAAAGCACTTCGGGAGAAAGTACTGGTGATCTACTTCCGGAAAAAACCAACCACTGAAAACCCTGTGGAGCACAGTTCTACTCTGACATATGTGGAGTTGCCGTGAATCAGAATTGACTTAGTGTCAACTGGTTTTTAAGAAATATATACCAGTGGTTTTCAACCGGGGATGATTTTTTACCCTAAGGGACATTTGGCAATGTCTGGAGAGATTTTAGTTGTCACAATCTAGTGAGTAGAGGCCAGGGATGTTGCTAAACATTCTGCAATATACAGGACAGCCCCCCTCCTCCCCCTCCCACGCAACAAAGAATTATCTGGCCCCAAATGTCAATAGCGTGGAGGTTGAGAAACCTGTGCTTCTATCCCATATATTTCCTATAGAATGGAAGTTAGACCTGCAGCTTGTTTTTACATTCAGGAGAAGTCTTTTTGGTAAAAAGAGCCTAATTGGTCAGGAGTACTGGTATTGCTCTGTGTCTTGATCTGGGTGCTGGTTACATGGTAAATTTTCTTTGTGAAAATTCATGTCTGAGTTGTGCACTTTTCTTATGTAAGTTATAATTAAATTTAAAAAGTTTACTTAAAAAAAGCTCTGAGTTGTGCTGTATACCTTCCTCTTTCTGGCCACCATCTCAGACTTCTTAAGTACTTAAAGAAATCTTTAAGTCCTCTCCCCCTTTTAAACT
>NW_004444232.1:263514-272062 GCF_000243295.1 Trichechus manatus latirostris | reverse complement strand
TGATGAAAACCTTTGACCAAAATTACAATATTTGAACCCCTTCTAGGGTTGGAAGTGACACTATCACAAACAATTTAACATTTTATAGACATTAAGACTTGGAAACTACTCTCTGAATTCAGATTTGAAGGTCCACCTTCGGTAAACTGAAACTCCTCTCCTTGTGTTCACAACTCCCTGTGAAGCTTATCTCTTGCTGTTTTTTCTTTCGGCTCTTTGGTTGCAGTCAGTCCAAGCCCTAACCAGATTTTAAACAACTGGAGGTCAGAGACGGCCCTTTGTAACCTGAGTGGAACTAGCAATGTTCTGGGCACCCAAGAATTCTAATGCATTTACTGACTTTCCACATGTTTGGTAATCACCTTCTGAGTGTATCTTCCAAACAAGTTGTAAGACTTGAGAAAGGAGCAGAGGTCACAGCTGGAGAGGAGAGCTTCCCCCGGATGTTCAGGATGGCCAGGTTGAGAGAAGCCATCCTCCAGCGGTGATATTTTCAGCTGTAGATAAGAGTATTTAAGGCCTTCCATTCCCCTTTGATATTGGGATGGTGAGAATGTGGGAGATACTACTAGTTAACAGTGCTGTCTCTCATCAGCTCAGATGCCCCAAGAATAATGGCAGCTCATAATGAGTGAGCCCAGTGACCAGACTGTGCACTGAGTATTTTATAGGCATGATTCATGTCCATTCACAATGCCTTATGAGGTTATATTTTACAGATGAAAAGAGGAAGGAAAGGTTAACTGACTAGTTGGCGGCAAGTATTCAAGCTATCTTCCTTCTTTTACCAGATCCCAAGCCCTTAACCCCAGTTACACATTGTCTCATCAGAAGTGAGTGGCAGAGAAATACTTTCTGAGCTCTGGTTTGAAGCGCTGAGGCTTCAGCCATAGATCCTCTGTAGATGACTCTTTTTTATGGCGTCGTAAATGCCTGTTAGATTATTCCTAGGAGATTGTTTTAGTATGAGCTACAGTATTCACAGAAATGTGCATCTCTTCTAGTGAAGGAACTGAGCTGATTTCTGTATGCTGGGATGTGGAAGCTGAAGTGGGAACAAGAATGGGTGGGAAAAGGATGAGCTGTATGGCAGGAAAAAGACAATTAGAAAATCGATTAATTTTAAAAATCAAGGGGTGGCGTTGGTGCCATCTTAAGGTAAGTTAGAATTTCACCAGTTTGCCTCTATCAGAGCTGTTTTCATCCTCTCGGTGAGATGTGTGTGAAAGCACTTTGTAGTCTGTCTAGCATTGCACAGATGTCAGGTGGTAGCACTGCTAATAAATCCAGCACTCAACGGTTACAAGTTGCGGCAGTTCTCATTTTAGATTATCTCTCAACATCCGGCAGAGGCTGACTTTCCCAGTGAGCTCTCAGTGACTGAGATAAGATATCCTCCTTAATTTAACAACGGAGGGGTTGATTTTCAAATAGGACAGAGTTCTAATAAATGAGAATATAGAGTATATCTTGCTTGTCTAAAAAAAAATATTTTAAAATATAAGTTCTTCAGTAGCTTGTAAAGGGCAAAACCTAAGAGTTGAGAACAAAGGGGATGAATGCAGTGAGATGAGAGGGTGTTTGGAACAATTCTTAGTACCATTGTTTCTTTTCTTTTGTCCTCGTGTTCTCAGTCTACAATAGTTACTTAGGTGAGTAGGCTCCCTGGGACCCAGCCATTAAGATTTTCACCTAAGTTCAGGAGAAAGAGGGCTTGCTTTGAAATCAGTTAGACCTAGGTTTGAATTCCAGTCCCCCTAATGTGGAATGCTGGACAAGTTACTTAACCTCTCCACACTCTGGTTTCCTCCTGTAAAATGAGGATAATGAGGATTAAATGAGATGATGTATTTTTAAAAACCTAGCACAGTGTCTGAGTTGGTGTTCAACAGATATTAAATTTTCTTCCCTTTCTGTTGACCTGCCCTGGATAATTTTAGTGTTTAAGACCTGGAGAAAGGAACCCTAGTGGCACAACTGTTAAGTGCTCAGCTGCTAACCAAAAGGTTGGCAGTGCAAACCCACCCAGTGGCTCCATGGGAGAAAGACCTAGTGATCTGCTTCCATAAAGATTATAGCCCAGAAAATCTATAGGATGGTTCTACTCTTGTCACATGGGGTCACTATGAGTCAGAATCGACTCGCAGGCAGGCACCTAACAACAACAGCAGGGCCTGGAGAATGTGAACTCTGACATTCCTAAAACCACTCAGAAGTTTTGAAGTTTGGGCTCCATTGGTCAGTATAGAGGAAGCAGCCTCTTGTGCCCTGAGAAACAGCTCTGTGGTGTCATCTGTGACCAGGGTCTAGCAGATGTGAGACCTTCTTGACCACATATTCCTGCTGACTGTGGGCTCAGGTGATTTATGAGACTGATTTTTGTTGTTATTACAGAATTTATTTATATTATTAAGAGCTTCGGTTGTTAGTAGAATTTATTTATATTATAATTTAAAATGGTAGATGATGCCATGAATTAATTTTTCAATAAAATCCTTACTTCATACTTCCTAGTAAAGTATTACACCAAGATGTAGTTTAGGGTATATATCAGGATAAGTGTGCATAACTGTGTGGAGAAAATAGATATTTATTTAATGATTCTTTTTATCTTTTTATTGTAAGGAAATAAGAAATCTTGTATTTCTCTCAGGTTAGTTTTGATTTTAAATGGAAGTTCTGTGTTCTTATGATAATCCCAGATTTACAACATTCAGCAAAGTTTTATGGAGATGTCAGAAATGTCTACTAGGAACTGGAGTTGGGGTGGAAAAAAAATTAGAGAGATGGAGAGGAAGTAAGTGGGGTGAGAGTAGGTTAGCCGGCTAGGAGCTTACACTAGAATTCAATTCTAGGTACAGTGTAGTGGTATCATCAGGTGGTTTTTATCTGATGCTTTAAACTTTTTTCAAAGCTCATTCACAGGGTCCATTGTTTCATTTTAACTTCACAGAGATCTTATAAAATAGATTAGGCAGGTATTTCCATTTGAGGCTTAAAAAGGTTAAGTGGTTTGCCCACGATCCCAGAGTTGTTCATAAAACTGTTCTCTCAATCTGGAGTGATTTTGCTCTCCCTTTTCCAGCCCCCTGTCGATCAAATTCTTACTCATCCTTCAAAGTTCAGCTCAAATACCACCTGTCTGAAACTTTAGTCACTCAGGAAAGCCATTTCTCTTTTTGTGCCCTCCTAATTTTGCCTATGGAGCCCTGGTGGTGCAGTGGTTAAAAACTCGGCTGCTAACCAAAAGGCCGGCAATTCGAATCCACCAGCTGCTCCTTGGAAACCCTGTGGGGCAATTCTACCCTGTCCTGTAGGGTTGCTGTGAGTTGGAATCGACTCACTGGCAATGGTTTTGGTTTGGGGTTAACTTTGCCTTTACCCCTGTATAGATTTTCAGTTAGGGCCTCCCTGCTTCAAGTTCACCCTTCACTACCTGCTCTGCGTTAAAGGACTGGACTCTAAACTTTTCTTTACAGTGAGCACAGTGTTAAACTTTATCAGTAGAGGGCGCTGGAGGGATGTTTCAGGAGTTAGGGAGCGTCTCTTCCTAGTTCCAGTTGCTGCAGTTTGCTTTTTCTTGCTCTTGCTTCAGTTTGTGAGCGGGATGGTGTGTTCTGTGTGTGCGTGCATCCAGTAGTGCTCTGCTTTAGCCAGGTACCCCAGAACATGCAGTCCCTTGGTGACCTTGCAGCCTTTAACAGGGGTCAGTGACCACTGGCTGTGCTCCTCCCAGTGAGGACAACGGCACACTCCAGGCTCTTGCCAACAGAGGCACCCAAACTCCTCTGTGTACCTGCCCATCAGCTTAGGCTCACTTGTATTCAGAGGCTTGTTTCCCCCTGCTCAGCTACTGTGGACCAGTTCTAGTGAACTTCTTCACCATCCAGTGGGCTGCAACCATATCTTCACCAGTGCAGTCTGAACTTCAGCCTTGGGGTGGGGCGCTGTTTCGAAGTTTGTCCTTTCTTGGGTACCCTCTTCCACTCCAGGGTTCCCTTTAGAGTTCTCTTTATATCTTTTTGGTAGAATTTTTGCCTTCCTTGAGGGAGACCTGGGCTATATTCCCTGATAATGCACCTCACGCACAGCCACCACCTGTCTGTCAGAAGAGGCCTGTGTGTTTCTATGATGCTGAACAGGTTTCAGCAGAGCTTCCACACTAGGATAGACTAGGAAGAAAGACCTGGTGATCTGCTTCTGAAAATGAGCAGTGAAACCCCAAGGGATCATGATAGTCTGTGCCACAATTTATCATGGGGATGGCACAGGACCAGACGGTGTTTTGTTCTGTTGTGCATGGAGTCACCATGAGTCAAGGGCCAACTTGACGACAGCTAACGTTTATTCCCCCATCATAGTTTAATAATCTTTTATATTAAATTTCTCCTGTTCAAATTTTTGTGTGGTTTCTCTTTCCTGATTGGACTCAGACTGATACAACCTCTATGACTTAATACCCTCAGTCTCAATGTTACTTCACGCATCTGTCTAAACTGTAGACTTCTTTTTGGACAGAGGCTTGTTAAATCCCTTGGCATTTATCTCAGTGCTTTGCAGATAGCCAGCAACTAATGAATGATTGTGCCATTGTAGTTGTTGTTGGTGCCATAGAGAAATGGGGGATGGATGGCGTAGAGAGGGTGGTTTCGGTGGGTGTGTGACCTTTCTTGGAAAAACAACCCAAAGTTCTTGCTCTATAACTAATGGGTTAACTTGGTGTTTCTGTGAAAGCCTAGAACTGTTGAGGCAATTACTTGTTGTTGACCCGACTGTTGAAAACCACATTTTAAGGCCTGTATATAAAGTCTTCAGAATTGTGTAAACAGTAATTTACTGCTACCTATTTGTCTTCATTGACCTTTTAAAAACAAATTGTTGTAAAGTACAGGCAAGCCTTGTAGCCAGTGGTGCCTAAAAGTCACCTGTATTTCACTTGTCAGGCTAATCTGTCAATGTCATTTCACAGCAGCTTTTTTGTCCGTTTTAGCCAGGGTGTTGGGCATGGGTTAATGTACCGTTTCCACACATAACACTTGCTAAGCCTTTTTTCTCACCACACCTTGAGTGAACGACGTTAAAGTAAAGGATGTAACCCATAGGGGAAAATAATTCTTTTTTTCGTTTGGCATCCTAAGCCTGTATCTAAGAAAGTATTGTAGCCAAAAAACCAGGAGTATTGCCTGTATTGTCAAGATATGTGCTCCATGATGGCTCATTGAAAGGACATATTGATCTTTGGTGTTATTATTAGACTAATGTGCATTTTTGAATCCTTAAGATTCACTTGGCTCAGTCAGTTTGCTGGTTGACCCTTTAAAAGAAAAAAACCAAATCCGTTGCCAACGAGTCGATTCCAACACATGGCAACCCCATGTGTTACAGAGTAGAACTGCTCCATAGGGTTTTCTTGGCTGTAATCTTTATGGAAGTAGGTAGCCAGGCCTTTCTTTTGCAGCGCCACCAGGTGGGTTCTAACTGCAAACCTTTAGGTTAGTAGTCAAGGGCAAACCCTTTGTGTCATCCAGGGACCCTTGAAATTAGGATTTCATAATTTCAGCTCATGAGTAGAGCTGGTGGTACAGTGGTTAAGAGTTCCGCTTCTTATCAAAAGGTTGGCAGTTCAAATCCATCAGGCGCTCCTTGGAAACCCTATTGGGCAGTTCTCCTCTGTCTTATAGGGTTGCTATGAGTCAGAATCTATTCGATGGCAACGAGTTTTCCCTTCTCCTAAGTACTTTCTTCTCTATCAGCGTCCGTTTGTCTCTCATTGCTCAACTCTTTGTACCCTGCCCCAACTCATGCCCACTCAGATGATCTTTTCACACTTGTTACAGATTGAATTGTGTCTCCCCAAAATGTGTGTTAACTTGGCTAGGCCATGATTACAAGTATTGTGTGATTGTCTGCCATTTTGTTATCTGGTGTGATTTTCTTCTGTGTTGTAAATCCTACCTCTGTGTTGTTAATGAGGCAGGATTAGAGGCAGTTATGTTAATGAGGCAGGACTCAATCTACAAGATTAGGTTGTATTTTGAGTCAGTCTCTTGAGATAGGAGAGACAAGGGAGCAGAGAAACAGGGGGACTTCACGTCACCAAGAATGAAGAACTAGAAGGGGAGTGTGTTCTTTGGAGCTGGGGTCCCTGTGCTGAGAAGCTCCTAGACCAGGGAAAGATTGATGAAAAGACCTTCACCCAGAGCTGACAAAGAGAGAAAGCCTTCCCCCGGAGCTGGCAAAATGAATTCAGACTTCTAGCCTCCTAGACTGAGATAATAAATTGCTTTTTATTAAAGCCATCTGCTTGTGGTATTTCTGTTATACCAGTACTAGATAACTAAGACAACATGCCTTTTCACACTTTAGCAAGGTTTCTCTATTTTATGAAGACAGGATACATTGAAGTCCCCAATTCAAAAAATTGGAGAGTAACTATTTGTATGAAGAAAGTTTTTTGTTGTTGTTTATTTCTTTTCAAAAGAACTCACAGCTGGCATCCTTTGAATCAGAGCTTGGGTGTGGTTTCTTGAAACATTTTCCCAGGTGGGTGTGCTATCCTCCCCACATCCCTGAGGTGACAATTGCTGTAATTAGATGGTGACTTGATAATCTGAGAAATATGCAGCTTCTTTGGAATACGTATTACCTGCATGGTGGTGCCACAAGTATATTGTTTGTACTTCATCAAATGCTCAGCACTTGCTATGCGCAGAGTGCTGCACAGTGAATTCCGCACAGTATGGTGAAAGCTTCCCTCCTCCTGATACCTTTTCCCCTGGTTTTTGGGACACTCAGCTAGCTCATAGGTCCTTACCATTCTTATCCAGTCCCTCCCAGTTTCTCGTGCAGCTTGCTTTTCTTCTGCTGAATGAGAGTTGTCATTGCTCAGACCTCTATCCCTGACTTGCATCGTTCTTACAGTGCAGATGTTCTCTGTATGGTCTCGTACATTTGAGAGACCACCCCCAATGAGCAGCTCACACATCAGGTTCCTAAGCCAGAACTGTTTCCAGGGTGCCATCATTTCTCTCTGCATATTCCTCTACTCTCTAAATGTATGTCATTATCTCCTCTGTGTTCATTTTGCTTCTCTACTTAAAAAACTTCTGGGACTCTCTATCACCTACAATTTAGAGTTTGAGTCCCTTGATGTGACATTTCAAATCCTTCATTCCCTGGGCCTTAGCGTGTTTTCAGGTCTCATCTCCCATCACCCCTGTCCTTCCACCAGCCCTAGTGCTTAGCCATACAAATGGTCTCGCAGTTCCACACACAGGCTTTTATCTTTCAAGGACCATGCTTTGGCATATTGCTGTTCCTTCCTCGCACCCTGCTTCCTTCATCTATAAGCGCTATCAGGAAAGTACCGGTACAGGGCATTACAGGATCCTATAGGAAGGGCACTCGATGCAAATTTAGGGGGAATAATCAGTGAAGACTTCTTGGACGAAGAGGTGGCTAGGCAGAGAATTGATGTATGTTTAGGAATTAATTAGGTGAAAAAGTCAGGCAGTGGAATGAGGAAAAGGGAAATGTTTTCCAGGTAAAAGGTACCATACTTATGAAGACATTAGGCTTTGTATTTAGGGGAGTGGGGAGCCATCAGAGCCATCAAAGAATACTAAGCAGAGTAGTGGTTTGATATGATTTTTAAAAGATCACTTGGTAAATACTGTGTGGAGAATGATCTGTGGGAAAAGTGGAAGCAGAGAAACCATGTGGGGTAATGTTTAGTAGTCCAGGGAGAGCTGGAGAGAACCCAGTGGGTTCTGGATAATTTTGGAGAAATAATCAAAAAGGATTTGTTGGTAGATTAAGTGCAAAGGTATATAAAAGAGAAGGGTCAAGAAATCATTGGCTTGGTTACTAGGTATCTTAGTTATCTCTTGCTGCTATAACAGAAATATCACAAATGGATGGCTTTAACAAACAGAAGTTTATTTTCTCACAGTTTAGGAGGCTAGAAGTCAGAATTCAGGGTGCTGGCTCTAGGGGAGGGCGTTCTCTCTTAGCTCTGGAGGAGGGTCCTTGTCTCTTTAAGCTTCTGCTTCTGGATGATCTTCATGTGGTTTGACATCTCTCTTCCCTCATCTTTTCTTGCTCCTTGTTTAATCTTGTTATTTTTTAAAAGATGCAAGGCAAGATACACTCTACGCTAATCCTGCCTCATTAACATAACAAAGATAGCCCATTCCTAAATGGGATTATAACCACAGCCACAGAGGTTAGGATTTACAACACATATTTTTGGGCAACATAATTCATAACACTGGGAGATGGCATTATCAAGATAGGGCAGACTAGGGGTGGTGCAGGTTCTTTTTTGGGTGGTTAGGTTTGTGATGACTATGAAAATCCAAGTGGAGATGTCAAGTGAGCAACTGGTTATCTAAATCTGGGGCTGGGTGGGGGAGAGAAGATTGGGTTTAAGATACACATTTATTCATTAGAAATTGAATCACAGTTATACATGTGATTTCCAAAGGAGAATGAGATGATGAGAATTCCTGGAAAAGGAACCTAAGTAGCAGTACTGTGGTAGGCTGAA
>NW_004444232.1:260530-262581 GCF_000243295.1 Trichechus manatus latirostris | reverse complement strand
GATGGCACAGAGGGCTCCGGAATACCTATAGTTTTATAAATGCTTGTTGAATTGTGAACAAAAAAGAGAAGGGGCTGTTTGGTAGGGAGCAGAAGATCGTGTTCGTTGATCTCAGGTCTCACGTGCAGTGCTTCCTTCATTAATCTGCATTGATTTCTGCTCAGGTTCAGGATGTGTGCGTGAGATCCTAATGTCTTAGTCAGAGGGTGAATTTGGAAACCTTAGATATTCTTGGTTTTTTTCAAATGAAAGATACTTGAATCAGTCCCTCAGTAGGGTAAGGGACTCAGTATTTCATTGTGCCTGTTGTTAGTTGCCGTCAAACTGATTCCAACTAATGGCGACCCCATGTGTGCAGAATAGAACTGTTTCATAGAGTTTTCAAGGCTGTGAACTTTCAGAAGCAGATCACCAGGCCAGTCTTCCGAGGCGCCTTTGGGTGGGCTTGAGCCACCAACGTTTAGCACTTAACCATTTGCACCGTTCGGGGACTCCTACACTGTGCCTACAAAATAGAAAATTAAACGGCATTAAAAATAAAGTAGTTTTATGTATATCAACATGGGATAGTGTGCAAATTAGAGAATAGAATCAAAGGTATGAGCCTATTTTTGTGGGTAGGAAGATATATCTATTTACATAACAAATGTGTGTGTAAGAGAAGTCTGAAAGGACAAGTATCAGTTCTCCCAACATTAATTTTCTTGGGAATAGAATTGTTCAAGATGCTTGTTAGGATGGCTTTTATTTTTTATTTTATACACTTAGGGCAGTATTTGTTTTGTTTTTTTCGATGATATGTATATGCTAATTTTATAATTAAGTTTGAGAAATTAAAATGAAAATATTTCCTACCTTGTTATTTGAAAAAGTGAAGGAATGGTCCCTCATTCGGTTACTTCCTTAAGAAAATTAAAATATTGTTCATTCACTTAGTCAGTCAATAAGTATTTGAGTGCCTATTCCATTACAGGCATTGTTCTGTACACTGGGGATATAGCAGCAAAACCAGGATCCTGTTTTCCTAGAGCTTAGAGCTTATGTCCTAGTGTAGACAAACAGTAAACTACATGTTAGGGTTTTATTAGGGGTTGATGGGGAGGAATAGTGTCAGGGATGTGACAGAAGGGCGTGCTATTTTATACAGAGTCATCAGGAAAGGCCTCTCTGATAAGGTGATCTTTGAGCAGAGCCCTGCTGGAATCCAGTCATCCAGACAGATGGCTGGAGCTGGGAGTGGGGGGAGTTTGGCGGGCAGAGGGAGCATGTGCAAAGGCCCAGAGGCAGGGTGTGCTTTGTGAATTTGAGAAACAGCAAAACAGCCAGTGAGTCTGGAGCAGAGTGATAAAGGGGAGAGTGGCTGGGAGGAGGTCAGAGAGCTATCAGGAGGCCAGGTGGTGGAGGGCCTTATAGGCCATTGGAAACCTGTTGTAGTGAGATGGAAAGCCATTAGAGGGTTTTGACGAGTCCCATCACTGTCTGACTGTCCTTTTAACAGGGTTGCATGGGAAGCTTTGTGGAGTTTACACTGGAGGGCATGGGTGAAAGCAGGGAGAGCAGTTGAGGGGAAACTATCCCATCAGTGAATGAGGAATATCCTTCCCTCTTATTTCACAAATAGAGATCCCTACTTTGCAGGGTTTGATTCTGTTTGTTACTTCAGTGCTCTGTTAAACAGATAAGCATATCTAATCTGGGAATCTCCATTTTCTAACATGTCATTCTAACATGTTGTTTTTAATGGTTAGATCTCTTATCAGTTACTGTGAATATTGCCCATGTTGCTGTTTCAAATGTCCAGGGATTCTTGCCTCAGTTCTCTCCTTATAGGAAGGTAATGCTTCTGATCTATGACATCTTCTAAAAAAATTCTGGGTCAGATTGTGAGTCAGTGTCACTTCTTCCCTGACAGAGTGGAGGTACACCCACACATTCAGTTCTTGGGTCTACCAGCAGTTATTCATTAAGCAGTAGTTTAGCTTACCTTGGAACTAGCTGTACCTTGGAATACACTCATGTAAGGGTGCACTTGTCTGTTATAAGCTGGGTAA
>NW_004444232.1:257770-258765 GCF_000243295.1 Trichechus manatus latirostris | reverse complement strand
AATTTGCAGAATTGCTTGATAAATGTATACTGCATTTTACATTGGAGTTTGCAGTTCTGCCTCAGGCGGCCCCCCCACCGCCCCTGTTTTTTTTCCCTTAAATTACCTCATCCTTTATACTAGGGAGAAAGGGAAGTATGCAACATTACGGTGTGGGCAAAATTTTTTAACATATTAGACTGGCTTGGCAACTTACCCTTTTTCTTATTATTTTTGGAAGCAGATTAATTTGGTAAAGAGAAAGGAAGTATCCAATTAACAGATTTCCTGAGCTTTATTTCCTAGAGTCAAAATGGTGACTAAGAAGGTCATTATTATGAGGGCCCTCCTTCTTGAGAGTTAATGTTTTCATTCATTCATTCATTCAGCAAACACTTATTGAACATCTGCTATGACAGGTGATGCATTAATTTCTGATGAGTCAAAGATGATCACAGTATGAGTCCCTGGTTTGTTTACCCAGGAAGATAGGCACACAGATAAATTATGAAACAGTGTGATAAAGGCTCTAACAGAAGAGTGAATAAAGTGTTATAGGATTATAGAAGGCAGTGATGTTTCATGCATAAGGTCTTTCTCTTATTCTGATTCTTTGTTCTTTTGGGACCTTGGGGGTCATAACATCTTGCTTAAAGCAGTGCTGTGGCAGAATTCAGCTTGTTTATTTAAATTTTGTCCTACTGAAAATTTTGAGTTTGTGTAAGTGCAGAGACTTATTAAATGTATTCCCCTTCTTGTTACTGCTTCACCAAAATCATGATTTTGATTAATATGAAGTTGCTCTTCTTCTGAGATTTTAAGTGCAGATGAAGGTAGCAGACAGGAAGTGCCATCAAGAATTGCTAACTTGAGCCCAAGAAACAGAAAGGGCCACATAAACCAGAGACTTCATCAGCTTGAGACCAGAAGAACTAGATGGTGCTCAGCTACTACCAGTGACCACCCCGACAGGGTACGCAAGAGAGAGTCCCTGACGGAGCAGGAGAAAAGTGGGG
>NW_004444232.1:256334-257343 GCF_000243295.1 Trichechus manatus latirostris | reverse complement strand
AAAAAAAAAAGAATTGCTAACTTGTTCACTAAAAGAGTAAAAATAGAACCTACAGACTGGGAAAAAATTTTTGGCTATGACAAATTCGACGAAGGTCTAATCTCCAAAGTCTACAGGAAAATTCAACACCTGTACAACAAAAAGACAAATAATCCAACTAAAAAATGGGCAAATGATATGAACAGACACTTCACCAAAGAAGACATTCAGGTAGCTAACAGATATGAGGAAATGCTCATAATCACTAACCATTAGAGAAGTGCAAATCAAAACCACAGTGAGATACCATCTCATCCAGACATTACTGGCACAAATCAAAAAGCAGAAAATAACAAATGTTGGAGAGGTTGTGGGGAGATTGGAACTCTTATGCATTGGTGGGGGGAATGCAAAATGGTACAACCATTTTGGAAAATGGTATGGCACTTCCTTTAAAAGCTAGAAATAGAAATACTCTATGATCCAGCAATCTCACTCCTAGGAATATATCCTAGAGAAATAAGAGCTGTCGCATGAATATACATATGCACACCCATGTTCATTGCAGCATTGTTCAAAATAGCAAAAAGATGGAAACAATCTAAGTGCCCATCAACAGATGAATGGTGTCTTAGTCATCTAGTGCTGCTATTATAGAAATACCACAAGTGGATGGCTTTAACAAAGAGATGTTTATTCTCTCACAGTCCAAGTAGGCTAGAAGTTTAGATTCATGGTACCAGCTCCAGGGGAAGGCTTTCTCTCTCTGTCGACTCTGGAGAAAGCTCCTTGTTGTCAGTCTTCCCTTGGTCTGGGACTATCTCAGTGCAGGAACCTCAGGTCCAATTGATGCGCTCTGCTCCCGGCACTGCTTTCTTGGTTGTATGAGGTTCCCATGTCTCTCTGCTCGCTTCTCTCTTTTATATCTCAAAAGAGATTGGCTTAAGACACTAATCTTGTAGATCTCATCAGTATAACTGCCACTAATCCATCTTATTACATCATAGTGATAGGATTTACAACACATAGG
>NW_004444232.1:252614-255385 GCF_000243295.1 Trichechus manatus latirostris | reverse complement strand
GAAGTCACTCCTGAAGTTCTCCCTTCAGCCAAAGATTAGAGAGGCCTGTAAAACAGAATGAGACTAAATGGGCACATCAGCCCAGGGGCAAGGACGAGAGGTGGGAGGGGACAGGATAGCTGGTAATGGGGAACCCAAGGTTGAAAAAGGAAGAGTGTTGGCATGTCATGGGGTTGGCAACCAGTGTTACAAAACAATATGTGTATTAACTGTTTAATGAGAAACTAGTTTGCTCTCTAAACCTTCATCTAAAGTACAATAAAAAAAAAAAAATTGCTAACTTGTGATATATCCTGAAAAGATGATATTTCTTCGAATTAACAGTATTCATATGAAGTATCTTTAAGACTAATGATGTGAAATGACAGGAAAGCCTTTAATACAGTTAAAAGAAAAAGCTGAACATAATGTTTTGGTCTTGTAAGATAAATTCAGAAAACAACTTTGATGACTAGCTAAAAAGGGGATCATAATACAAAGAACAAGCTATCAGGCTGTTGTGTAGGGTAATCATTCTGTTGTTCTTTCTGCCCTTAGATTCCAGTCTCTTTCTTTCCTTTCGTGAGTGGTATTCTCAGTATTGCTGGGTCTTTTGCAATAGGCTCCAGTTCTCCGTACCTCCAGTTAACTTCTGTCTTCTCCCAGCCCCTACATCTGTCCACATGACCTTCATAAAACCCTGACTGCTTTAAAAACTCTGATATCACTGCTGCCTAAAGAAACATATTGCAAGTCTTTTTGCAGTCTGACGTGCACTTGCCTCTTGAGGCCTTCCCCTACTTCTCTACTGTCGACTCTATGATGCTGTGTGTCGTTGCGTCAGTTCTGACTCATAGTGACCCTATAGGACAGAGTAGATCTGCCCTATAGGATCTCCTAGGCTGTAAACTTTATGGGAGCTGATCATAAAGTCTTTTCTCCCGCAGAGCCACTGGCCAGTTACAGCTGCTGACCTTTTGGTCAGCAGCTGAATGCTTAACCATTGTGCCACCGGGTCTCCTGTCCACCCTATAGTCCAAAGTTTTTGCTGTTTTCCTCCCAAAAGCCATGTCTTTCCATGCCTCTGTGTCTCTGACCATATTGGTCCCATCCCAACTCTATTTTCCTAGGAAGATACTATTGATCTCATCTTAACCTTTATTTGATTTCAGTTTAGCAGACATTGATTGAGCACTTCCCATGTGCTGTGTGTTGGGGATACAAAACTCCTTAAGACAATCCTTTTTTTTTTTTTTGAGGAGATAATTGTATAGGGAGACATGTAGACAGGTATACAAATATTTATTAACAATTTTCCATGTGCCAGGGTTAGATATCAAAGATTCAGTGATAAGACTGACAGTTATGCTTCCAGCCCCAATGAAACATGTTCTAGTAAAAACCAAACCTTTTGCTGTTGAGTTGATTTTGACTCATAGTGACCCCGTAGGACAGAGTAGAATTGGGGAAACCATAGGATTTCCAAGGAGTGGCTGGTGAATTTGAACTGCCGACCTCTTGGTTAGCAGCTGAGCTCTTAACCACTGTGCCACTAAGGCTGGTAGAAGAGATCTAAATAAAATTTTAAAAAATTAATCTGTGACAGATACTATGGAAGAAAACAAAATTATTTTCTAAATCTTACTTATTTTTTTGTTTTTGAGAATATACACAGCAAAACATACACCGATTCAACAGTTTATACAATTTAGTGACACTGATTACATTCTTCGAGTTGTGCAACCATTCTCCCCCTCCTTTTCTGAGTTGTTCCTCCTTCATTAACATAAACTGACTGCCCCCATGATTCCTATCTAATCTTTCGAGTTGCTGTTGTCACTTTGATTCCCATATAGGTATTTCTTAAAAGAGCATAATGCTCGAGGCAGGCATTTTTTACTAGTTAAACTATTTTTTGGTTTTAAGATGACTTCAGGGAATATTTTTGGCTTAAGGTTTAAAGGAAAAAAATTTTTGGTCTGAGAAAGCAAATAACTTGGGAGGGTAGGAAAATCAATTTTAGATAAAGAGGGAGGGTCAGGATCAGCCTTTCTGAGAAAGTGAAATATATGATTATTTTTTTTTTAAAAAAGACATTTATTGAACTGAAAGTATCCCCCGAGGTCAGCTCTTAGTGAAATAACAGATTGGCACACAAAATAAAGGATATTACCTGTGAATATAGTGCTCCATTAAAAAACCATGTATATGTACCATACGATCCAGCAATCCCACCCTAGGAATATATCCTAGAGAAAGAAGAGCTGTCACACGAATAGACATGTGCACACCCATGGTCATTGTCACATTGTTCACAATAGCAAAAAGATGGAGACAATCTAGATTCCCATCAACAGAAGAATGGATAAACAAACTACGGTACATACTCACAACGGAGTATTTATTACTCAATGAGAAAGAACAATGATGAATCTGTGAAGCATCTCATAACATCGACGAAACTGGAGGACATTATGCTGAGTGAAATAAGTCAATCACAAAAGGACAAATATTGTATGAGACCACTGCTGGAAAAACTGATGACAAGGTTTACACACAAAAAGAAGCAATCTTTGATGGTTACGAGGGATGGGAGGGGTGGAGGGGGAATACTAAATATGTAAGTGGTAACTTTGGTGAAGCGTAAGACAGTACACAGTAATGGGGAAACCAGCACAACTTGTACAGGGTAAGATCATGGAAGCTCCATAGACACATCCAACCTCCCTGAGGGACTGAATTGCTGGGCTGAGGGCTGTGGGGACCATGGTCTCAGGGAACATCTAGCTCAA
>NW_004444232.1:238380-252081 GCF_000243295.1 Trichechus manatus latirostris | reverse complement strand
AAGACAGGAGGGGACAGGAAAGCTGGTAGTAGGGAACCCAAGGTCGAGAAGGGACAGTGTTGACATGTCGTAGGGTTGTTAACCAATGTCATAAAACAGTATGTGTACTAACTGTTTAATGAGAAACTATTCTGTAAACCTTCATCTAAAGTACAATTAAAAAAAAAATAAAAAACAAAACAAAACATCTGTATGAGACCAAAAGGTCAACAATTACTCTAAAGCAAAGATGAGAAGATAAGGGAGCAGGGGAGACTAGAGCACTGGAAATTGAGCAACCAGAACAAAATTAATGAGAATGTTGACACATTGTGGAAAATGTGACTAATGGCACTGAACAGTTTGTATAGAAATTGTCAAATGGGAACTTAATTTGTAAACTTCCACCAAAAACACAGTAAAGTATTAATAATTTTAGAGAAAGACGTTTGAACAAGTAATTACAGTAAAGTTTAACAAAGGGTAGGTATAGGAGACCTCTGTGTAAAAATGTAAATGTGAATGAATAGTTATAATACAGTGTGATAAATTCAGTAATAGAGGTCGTAAGAAAGAAGCGAGCTTTGATAGTGGGAGGGATACAATCCAGATTTTTATTGGCACGCAGTGTGAGAGTTTGGTGAGGGGTGGCTGAAGAGCTTTCCACGCAGCCACACAGAGGTTTAAAAGAATTTGGGTTGTGTGCACAGAATTTGCAGTAGTTTGGCATTACTGAGGTTGTACAGGGCAAGGAGTCAGAGGTGGGAAATGAGGCTGAGAGGTGGGTGGTTAAGAAGGGGGCTCTGGAGCCAGAACTGTGCTCACACCTCAGCCTCCTGCACTCCCATGCGTAATATCTAGGACAAGGTTTTAAATCTATTCTGTGCCTCAGTTTCCTCGCTGAGGAAGTGGTAGCACCTACCTTGTCATGTTATTGTAAGGATTAAGTAAATTATTACTTGCAAAGTGTTTGGAACAGTGTCTGACACATAGCAGCAAGTGCCCTATAAATGCAGGTGATGATGGTTGTGAACTTCGTATTGCATGGAAATAAACTTTGACCGATTGCAGACCCAGGGAGGGTTATTTGCTGTGAATTGACTTGATTGTGCTTCTGTTCTTCAAATATCATTGTAGAAGGACTGTGAGTGGGCTGTGTGTGAGGGGGAGTTGGCGCTGGAACTGTATTTCTGTGGAGGCCTCTGACCTCACCTTTCTCCCTCAGCCCCTGCATAATTACTCCTTCCTCCACCTGTGTTCCCGCAGCATTTTATCTCTGCTGTGGCATTTTCCCATTGTATTTTATAGTTTGTGTTTCTCACACTAGACTGAATTCCTGCAGGGTGTTAAGGGCTGTGTGTTACTCATCTTTATATCCCAGTGTCAGAATATTGCCTGACTCTAGCACATATTGGGTACTCGATAAATGTTTGTTGAATTTATTTGAAAGGTTTACTAGGGAGTTGCCCTAACTTATAATTCAGGAGAAAGGTCCTCCTCCCATGGAAAAGTCTGGGCATGTTGCTATGGGAGGGTGTTTTCATTCTTTCATACACCAAGTATTTATTTAGTGCCTACTGCACATGGTGCTGTGGGAGATATGAAGATGAATCAGATTTGTACTCTGCCCTGGGTTGTGTTGACTCTTGGAGTCTTAATTATGGGTGTAAGGGAAACGGTAAATGGTCACTGATATGTTTAATGGGAAATAAGCTATGAAGTGGTTTAGTTGTATTGAGATTTTTGTTTACATGTGTAATGACTTCCATCAAAGAGTCTGGGAATTATTTTTTTAATGATGTTCCACTGGTGATAGCTTATTTCTCATTGTTGAAATTCTTTTCATATATATCATGAGAGAATCTGCCTAGTATCATATTTTTGTGAAAGTAACGCATGCCTTCCACGTCTGTTCGCCAACCACGCCCTCCCCCTGTGAGGTATTTTCATAAGTGCCACTATGCCAATTTCTTTTCCTTACATGTTGCTGTTAAAAAAAAAAAAAATTGGCATAGCGTGCTTTCAAAAATACCTCATGGAGGGGAAGGCGCGGTTGGCAAATAAACGTAGAAGGTGCGGATTATCTGCGTAAAAATATGGTAAGTGCATAGTGTAAAAGTTTCATAGTAGGCCTACTTGTTTCTCAGATTTTCATACTGAGTAGAAATGATTCCACCTATGTGGGTAGGGGAGTCCCTGGGTGGTGCAAAACGTTGGTTAACATGTTTGGCTGCTGACTGCAAGGTTAAAGGTTTGAGTCCACCCAGAGATAACTTGGAAGAGAGGCCTAGTCTACTTCAGAAAAATCAGCCATTGAAACCCCCCTGAAGCACAGTTCTTCTCCGAGACACATGGGGTCGCCATAGGTAGGAATCAGCTTGATGGCAACTGGTTTTATGTGGATAGGTGATACATCCTTGTCCTTAGACTAGAACACTCTCTTGGACTCTTGCTAGTTTTTCTTGGACTTATTCCAAAATCATTGTTGGGCATTACATTTGATTAGAGGTACCTTGTTACAGGTTTTTACTATAGCTGTATGTTTTAGCTCTAGGCTGTTTCTGTTCATTTCTCACCATAATTCTCTGACACTTGTAGCCCACCCCTGCTACCAGTTGCCATCAAGTCGATTGCTACTCATGGGGACTCTGTGTTTGTCAGAGTAGAACTGTGCTCTATAAGGTTTTCAATGGCTGATTTTTCAGAAGTAGATGGCCAGGTCTTTCTTCTGGGGTGCCTCTGGGTAGACTCGAACTTCCAAGTTTTGGTTAGCAGCTGAGAGCTTTAGCTGTTTGTACCACCCAGGGCCTCACAGCCCCCCCCCCTTTTTTTTAAATAGAAAAGACAGACTTGTGTTGTAACCATTTGTAATTCTTTGCTCAAACCATTTGGTTAGCAGCCAGTGTGCTAACTGCTTGCACCACCCAGGGACTCCAGACTATTTCTAAAGCCCAGAAAAACCCCAGTGAACTACTCCTCCTTGAAATTTTGCCTCAGATACCCTCAACTCCTTTGTTTCTCAGACTACTGGGACATCTGCTGAACCCTTAGTCCTTGGTGTTCTCATACGCTGTTACCTGTGCTTCTGTTAGTGCAGCAGGGGCAGGTCCTCGTACACCAGCATCCTCAGTGTTTGTTGATGACATGAATTTATATGAATAAAGCCTGTGTGGGCATGGGAGGGTATTTACTTAGATTTTCAAGGAGTGTGTTTAATAGTTCTTTTTACTTCTGTGAAAAATTTATTTGAAAACTCTTCTTCTAAAATGTCAAGCCTGTCAGTTCCATTTTTTAAATGTCCTTTTAATATGAAAATATGCTCAGTCGTGCACGATAAGAGAGATGCAAATGAAAACTACACGAAGGTATGTCTTGTCTATCAGGGTGGCAAAAATCAGAAGTTTGACACCATGCTTTGTTGGCAAGGCTTTAGGGAAAAAAGTTCTGTACTCTCATACACAGCTGGTGGAAATGTGTACTGTCATACGTAGCTGGTGGGATCGCAAAATGGTGTAACCCTATGAGAGGAATTTGGCAATAGGTAGCAAAATTAAGTTTGCACTTACCCTTTTGATCCAGCAGGCTCACTTCTAGGAATCTCTACCCAAGATACACTGGCAAAAATATGAAAAGAGATGGCTACAAATGTATTCATTGCAGACTACATGTAATATCAAGTAGCTTAAAAGAGCTTTTTTTTTTTTAAAAAAAAAAAAAAAAAACCCACCTGGTACATTGACACAATAGAGAATTATACAGCTATAAAAAGAAATGAGGACTCTAATTTTCTACAATGGTGTGATTTTTAGAATATATTAATTTAAAAAACAAAGTGCAGAACAGTGTATAGTAATGCTTTTATTTATTTAGCAAGGGACCAATAAGCAACATCCTGATGAGCAGAGAAAATATTGACATTGTGAAGGAGTTCATTTTACTTGGATCCACAATCAGTGCCCGTGGAAGGAGCAGTCAAGAAATCAACGGATTGCATTGGGCAGATCTGCTGCAAAAGACCCTTTCAAGTGTTCAAAGGCAAAGATGTCACTTTGAGGACTAAGATGTGCCTGACCCAAGCCACGATATTTTCAGTCACCTCATATGCATGAGAAAGCTTGACAGTGAATAAAGAAGATTTAGGAGAAGCATTGATGCCTTCGAATTATGGTGTTGGTGAAGAATATTGAATATACCAATGACTGCCAGAAGAATGAACAACTCTGTCTTGGAAGAAGTACAGCCAGAATGCTCCTAAGAAGTGAGGATGGTGAGACTTCATCT
This sequence comes from Trichechus manatus latirostris, assembly GCF_000243295.1. Lineage (NCBI taxonomy): Eukaryota > Metazoa > Chordata > Mammalia > Sirenia > Trichechidae > Trichechus > Trichechus manatus. The sequence continues at coordinate 247,821 of NW_004444232.1, read as the reverse complement.
CACGTACTTTGGACGTGTTATCAGGATGGACCAGTCCCTGGAGGAGGACATCATCTTGATAAAGTAGATGGTCAGTGAAAGAGGAAGACCCTCAAGGAGATGGATTGGCAGTGGCTACAACGATGGGCTGAAGCATAGCAACAACTGTGACGATGGTGCAGGACCAGGCAGTGTTTCGTTCTTTTGTACTTAGGGTTGCTATGAGTTGGAACCGACGTCACCCTACGATGACGACAAAGGAAGAAGAATAGGACATGCTATATATTTACTTATATTAAAAGAACAAGTAATAGAAGCATAAACCAAAAACTGATAAAAGGAGGAAGGAAACAAATGGAGGGAACAAGGATAGACTTCTCTGAATATACCTTGCTTTGGATCTGTTAAATGTTATACATAATAATAAAATTAAACCAAAATGAGGGGAAAAACTCTATCCCTTAAAAATGGAAAATGGAAAACAGTAATTAATGAACAAATGAACTGAATAGTTTCTCAAATTGGTGGCTTATCTACACCAAGAGACATTATAGGCCGTCCTTGCTTTGCACGTTTCAAATACGTACAAATTTCAGTTATTGCTAGGTGTCGTTGAGTCGGTTCCAACTCATAGTGACCCTATGTACAACAAAATGAAACACTGCCCGGTTGTGCGCCATCCTCACAGTTGTTGCTATGTTTAAGCCCATTGTTGCAGCCACTGTGTCAATCATCTTGTTGAAGGTCTTCATCTTTTTCGCTGACCCTCTGCTTTACCAAGATTAATGTCTTTCTCCAGGGACTGGTCCCTCTTGATAACATGCCCAAAGTTTCATTACTATTGTTTAAATAAAACCAGTCCTCCAACATCACGGTTTAAATTTTAATTAGCACATTATGTTAATTGTGCCAACTAAACAAAAAGTCTATTTAAACCTGGAAAACTCTGATCCTTGAATTTCTTACACGTAAAATCAGGAAGAGGATTAAATGTCTTGGCCGTGTTCTCTCTGCTCCTTGTGTAACAGCCACTCCCACTTGTTTTCCTTCTCAGAATCTTATTATACTGTTATAATACGCAAGCAATGGTGTTGCTTATGGGTAGGCTTCATTTAATCAGTGTGTCTCTGGGGGTAGGAACTCCTGGGCCCATGTTGGATGGATTGATTGCCCCTAGGGAGCTGCTGTGTGCTCTTTTCTTGGCCACTTGCCCCCTCCTGAGCAGGGTCTTAAGACAATTCTGGGCCTTGAGTCAGGGGTCATACAGGGGCTTGACAGAAAAGAATTTACAGACTAGAATGAGTCAAACTTGGTAGTGAGCCAGCCCCCTGTGTAGAAGGCCTCATTCCTCAAGAGGTGATAACTAATACCCATGTGGAAACCAGAGGCAATAACCATTGAATAGTAATGATTTAGCACCTCCTGAAGGCTGCATAACTTGTACAAGACAGAGCAGGACCCTTCAAGGGGGATCCACTGGCACTTTTTAACTGTAGACGTCAGAGGTACGAAGAAAACAGGAGGTCACAGGACCCATCTGTGGAGACATGTTCACCTGAGGGCAGCACAACTTCTTGAGCCTCCCAGGGCTCCCAAGAGCAGTTTCAGATTGCCCACAGAGAGGATGCCCTCCAACAACAACACTGCTAGCAGCCAATGGTGAGCGGACTTGGACTGTTAGTGAGTGCAGCGGTGCTCTTGCCAACAACGACTTGGGTAACATGCTATAGCTGTCATCAAAGTGCATTAAAAAACTAGGGCTTAAGTATTGCATGTAGGCAGTGTGAGGCTGTCCAAAACTGTGTTTCCCAGGAACATGATTCAACTCTGAGCGTTTATGAGTGTTGGAAAAACTGGATGGAAAGTGGTTTTTTGCATCTTTATTATGGTATTTCTTGTTCCTCAGCTGTGATCACTAATTTAAAGTTGTTGGAAATATGTAACCTCCTTATCTGGCCCCTGAAACTATACATTTGTTAAACAAAACCAAAACAAAAAGTGTAAAAGAAATGCTGTTGAAAGTGTTTTAGCCAAGTGAGTTATTCTAAAATCACTTTATATTCATAAAATGATTGTCCTTAATGACACCACTGTCAGTAACTGTGTTGCTTTTACCCCTATGATACTGCAGACTTTTTACTCATGTCTTTTTCTGAAGAGTGTGAACATCTCTTGACTATCCTTAATGTGGCTTGCTAACCATCATGGGAGACTTGAATGTTTATGGTACTCGAAAAATTTGTTAAAAAAAAAACACCAAAACAGGACTGGGGTTTCATGTTACTTCGAATGGTTGTTTTTACATCCTTGTCTTTAGTCACTGGATTATGATGTAGATGCTCTTGTCCCAGGTATTGAATTTTTTTCAAACCCTGAACATTACTAGACAAAACCCAACTAACCAACTGTGGTAATAAATCACTGTTTACCTTTTGTAGAAGCCATCTAGCTGATTTCAAAAGTAATGTCAAATTTGAAAGTGCTGTGGTGAAACATAACTAGATATTAGCAAAAATACTTTTCTAAAAGACTGCAAAAGTAATCTTATGTCTATTTCCTTGAGAGTGTAACAGCTTCTTAAGAGATGCTGCATAGCATAGCAGTTAAAAGCATGGATTCTGGAGCCAACTGCCAGGGTCACATCTCAGTCTACCACTTACTAGCTGTGTGACTTTGAGAAAATTAGCTAACTTCTCAGGGCCTCATTTTTCTTATTTATAGTGCAAGGATGATGTATCAGGCAGGGTTCTCCAGAGAAACAGAAGCGGGATTATATATTGAGAGAGATTTATTTTGAGGCATTGGCTCATGCAGTTGTAGGGTTGGCAGTTCTGAAATCTGTAGGGCAGGCAAGGAGGCTGGAAACTCAGGCAGGAGTTGTGAGTTACAGTCTTAGGGCAGCTCTTCAGGCCTTTACTGATTAGAGGAGACCTACCCACATTAGCAAGTGTAATAATATCCATTACTAGAAGTCAGCTAATTATAAATGTTAATCCCGCATCAACAAAATACCATCCCAGGAACATCTAGACTAGTGTTTGACCAAACATCTGGACACCATAGCCTAGCAAAGCTGACACATAAAATTAACCATCACAGATGATAATACTGTACTTGGCTTTAAGGCTTGTTGTGGAAATTCATTTGATACTGGCAAAGCTCTTAGAGCAGAGCCAGGTATATTGTGGGTGATCAGCGAACATTAGCAGTTCATTTCACTAACATAATTATTCCTGACACCTTTCTTGCCATTGGGCTGAGGCTTTGGTATCCAAGACTGGTAGCTAAGTCTCTCAAGCATGTGTACTTAGGGAACATTATCATATTTGGGGGGAAGTCATCTTCATGGGAATTTCAAGTGAAAATATAAGGGCCCATTAAGTTGTTAAGCAGTTTAAAGCTTGACTCCAGCCAGCTTTGAGGTGTTATGAGGTACTAACAAGCCTGTCAGCTGGGAGCAGAGTCCCGCAGCTGAGAATTCTCACCTTCGCCTGAGTTCTAATTGGATTTGCAGGGGAAGTCCCCTCCTTTCTGCGAACATAGGAATTATTCTGAATAATGCTATTGCTAAAATTTCTCTAGTTTTCTTAAATGAATCCTTAAACATAATGGTTAAATGATGTTTAATTAGCTCAATAACTTACAGATCCTTGATCATTAAAATGTTTAGTTATTAATCCACTTTTTGTTCTTCAGATTCATTATATTTTCAAGATCTTTATGATTTAGAAAATGGAGTAGCCCTTTCTCTTAGTAAGTCCTTAGAAGATAAGGATTATTATTATTATTAATTTATCTCTCCTGTAGTGTTGCACAGTGCTTTGGACATACTAGGTGCTTAATAAATGTTGATTTGATTTAGTTTGAATCTTGTTTTGCATGTGACAGCTAGGAAGCAGAGCTCAGAACAAATAAACCTCAAATAAACACTCCCGCCCCCGACTTTTTTAGATGAGAGCCTCAGCCCTCAAATGGAATATAAAATTTCTACCACAAATTAGGTTTTGAATTTTTTGGATTCAAAGATTTGCTAAGAATAAAAACAACACATTTAAGGACAGGCCTGGGTATCACAGAAAATGCCAGTGATTGATGCAACCTCTTTTATGTGTGAAGACCAGATCTTAGTGTAACTTATAAGCTGCAGTTCACTGATCATTGTGGCTTGTCTGTGTACGTAATATATATTTTTTTCCCACAAAAGGGAGAAAAAATCCCTGTAACGAATGGGAAATATTTCCTATTCCAATTCTTAAGTTCTTCCCCTTAAGTTAAGTTCTTCAGGAAATGTTGGAAAGTTGTTTGAAGGGATGAAAAAGCTTCTAACTCATAGGTAACTGCATCAAAACATTGTTTAGAGATAAGTTAAACTGATTATTAGGGATAAATGTTGGTCACTTTTTTGAGAATTTAAGGAATTTTTCAGTGTTACATATTTCATAATGCAGTGCTTCTCTGATTTTAATGGGCACATGAATCATTTGTTAAAATGTGATTCTGATTCAGTAGATCTTGGCTGGAAACTGAGGTTCTGCATTTCTAACAAGCATCTGAGGTAGTGTTGATCTGCTGACCCTTGGCCATCACTTTGAGTAGTGAAGCTCTACAGCAGAGGTTCTCGAACTTGGCTGCACATTAAATCACCTGCATTTTTTTTTTTTAATTGTGCTTTAAGTGAAAGTTTACAGTTCAGGTCAGTTTCTCATACAAAAGTTTATACATACATTGCTATTTGACCCTAGCAGCTCTCCTTATAATGTGACAGCCCACTCCTCCTTTCCACCCTGGATTTCCTGAGTTCATTTAACCAGCTCCTGTCCCTTTTTGCCTTCTCATCTCTCCTCCGGACAGGAGCTGCCCATTTAGTCTCATGTATCTCCTTAAGCTAAGAGGCACTTTCTTCACAAGTATTTTATGTTCCGTAGTCCAGTATAATCTTTGTCTGAAGAGTTGGCTTCAGGAATGTTTTCAGTTCTGGGCTAACAGAGTCCAGGGGCCGTGTCTTCTGGGGTCCCTCCAGTCTCAGTCAAACAATATTAAGTCTGGTCTTTTAGTAGAATTTGAGTTCTATACTCTACTTTTCTCCTCTGTCAGGGACTCTTTGTTGAAATCACCTCTATTTGTTGTTAGTTGCCTTCGAGTTGGCTCCGACTCATGGTGACCACATGTATAACGTGAAGAAGCATTGCTCCGTCCTGTGCCATCTTTACAACCATTCATCTGTTTGAGCCCATTGTTGCAGCCACTGTGTCAGCCCATCTTATGGAGGGTTTCCCTCATTTTTGTTGACCATTTAATTTATCAAACATGATGTCCTTTTCTAGTGATTGATCTTTCCTGATGACGTGTCCGAAAAGAGATGAAGTCTCGCCATCCTCAACTTCTAAGGAGGATTCTGGCTGTTTGTCCTCCAAAACTGATTTGTTTTTTCTTCTGGCAGTCCACAGTGTATCCATTATTCTTCGCCAGCACCATAATTCAGATGTGTCAATTCTCCTTCCATCTTCCCTTTTCATTGTCCAGCTTTAACATGCATATGAGATGATTGAAAAGACCAAGGCTTGAGTCAGGTGCACCTTAGTCATCAAAGTGACATCTTTGCTTTTTAACACTTTAAAAAAGAGGTCTTTTAGAGCAGATTTACCCAGTGTAATATTTCACTGGATTTCTTGACTGCTGCTCTCATGGGCATTGATTGTTGATCCAAGTAGAATGAAATCCTTGACAAGTTCAATTTCTTCATCAGAAGTCACCTGAGGACATATAAAAAATAGTGATGTCTGGGTTGCATCCCCAGAGATAATAATTTTTTTAAATTTTCTTTATTTTATTGTACTTTACGTGAAAGTTTACAATTCAATTTAGTCTCTCATACAAAAATTTATACATACATTGTTATGTGACCCTAATTGCTGTCCCTATACTGTGACAGCACACTCCTCCTTTCCACCCCTGATTTCCTGTGTCCATTCAACCAGCTCCTGACCCTCTCTTCCTTCTCATCTCACCTCTGGACAGGAGCTACCCATTTAGTCTCATGTATCTACTTGAGCTAAGAAGCACAGTCTTCACAAGTATTTTATGTCCCGTAGTCCAGTCTAATCTTTGTCTGAAGAGTTGGCCTCAGGAACGGTTTTAGTTCTGGGTTGACAGAGAGTCCGGGGGCCATGCCTTCTGGGGCAAAGATTATAATTGGCCCTGGTTGTGGCCTGAGTGTCAGGATTTTATGAATCTTCTCAGGTGATCCTGTTGTGTAGCCAAGGTTGTGAACCACTGCTCCTTCTAAAGGATCTGAATTGTTTCCATTAGTTCACATCTGTGGGGAATGCCTCTCTTCAAAGTGATGTTTTCTGCATGTGTGTTTTAAATTATTGTTGTTTTCAATTATTTTTCCCTTCTCCTTTGGATCCCATGTTTTGAAAGAGTCCCTTTACTTAGCAAACTACGTTTGAACAATTGTTTGTTTTCCTATTTTTAATTCAAATCCCATGAGTTGCCAATTAGACTTCCTGATCAGCATGCGCTAGCTGCTGTTACCACACTGAGTTGGCATAAACTCCAGACAGGGCCAAGACAGAGTCTGCCACACACTTTCCATGGGTAAATATGTGCTTTCCTTTGGACTTTTTGAAATGTTGAAAATAGTTCACGGATCTCCACTTGCTTCATTTATGGACCCAGGTCAGAATCCATTGATTACTTATGAGAAAACTCCTTAGACTGTTGGTTTGTAGACAGACTTCACCCGAAAATTTCATGTGTAGGTGGAAATTTCACCAACTTCTACTGTAGTAGAACTCCTCACAATTCTCTAGTTTGGTAGTTATCTTTTGGTGGCCTTTCGACTCAAACAAGCAAACATTCCTCTTAATCCATTTCCTGTCCACCCTCATGACCTGATATGCGCTAGAGCTAGGAGCTCCTGGTAGGTAGAGTGAAGTTAAAGATATCAGAGAAGGCTTCTGAGAAGAGGTGCATTTGTTGAGGTCTGTAGAATGATAGGAAGTTTCCAGCTTGAGAAGAAGGGAAAAGGCATTCCAGTGAAAAGAGAATATCAATATCCTGTGCAAAGATTTGTGGAATGAGTGAAGTGTGAGAAAAGGCATTCCAGTGAAGAGAGAATATCAATATCCTGTGCAAAGATTTGTGGCATGAGGCAAGTGTCTGGCTTAGGGCGTTCATGATGATGGGGTATAGAGGGATTGGAGGGACATTGGTGACAGATAAGGCTATTGAAGCTGGGTCAAATTGGGAAGGGTATAGGAATTCTGTATTCTTTATTCGGGCAGGTATGGCAAAGATGGGATCAGGGAGAGAGGTGGCAAGAGAAACAGTTTCATGAAGCTGTTGAGAAAGTATGAGAGTTATATAAAGAAGAACCTGAACTAAGAGAGTAGTAGGGGTTCTAGAAAGGATGGAAGACTATAATTTTTAATTTCAGTAAGAATTAGAAAATAGAAATGTCAGCTGTGAAGTAGTACAATATTGACTTTAAATAGACTTTGATAAATTAAGGATGCATACTGTTAGCCCTAGAGCAGTGGTTTACAAATTTTAGTGTGGAACAGAATCACCTGGAAGACCTGTTTTAGCTCAGATTACTGGACCCCCTCCCCCAGGGTTTCACATTCTGTAAATTTGGGTGGAGCTGGAAAATTTACATTTCTAGCATGTTCTTGGGAGGTGCTGATGCACGCAGTTAAGCCTATTCATGACCTCACCACTCTTTTAGAGCAACCACTGAAAAAAATTAGAGGTATAGTTAAAAAGGCAATAGAGAGAATAAAATGGAATTTAGAAATACTCAGTTAACTCAAAAGAAGGCAGGAAAGGAGCAATAGAGGAATAAAAAACAGAAGGAACAAATGAAAGACAAATAGCAACATGGTAAGAACTGAAACCCAACCATATCAATAATTAAAATAACTGGTTAAATATTTCAGTTACAAGACAGAGATTGACAGGCTTGGTAAGACAACAAAATTTGCATAAAAGTAATGCATTTTAAATATAAAGCCTGCGTAAGTGTAAGGTAGGTAAAGGATGGAAAAGGATATACTGTATACAGTAAGCTTAAGAAAGCTGTATGGCTATATTAATATCAAGAGGGCAGAAGTAGATCCAGTGGATCAGAGTTCCAGGGAAATCAATTTAACTCTGTGGAGGAGAGACCTTTCCAGTGGTCATCATTGGTCAGTAGTGGAAGAGGCTGCCTTGTAATTAGGACAAATGTTGCTGAAGGTATGCAGACAGGCTAGACTCAGTAGAGAAAGAACATTATTGAATGGAGAGGTTGATTAGATGACCTCTTCTCTTTAGAGCTATATTTGATTATAGTTTTTAAAAAAATATTTGTGATTTTCTTTTTTCATGACTACAAAAGCAGGTATGCAGCTGCCCAAGTCTCACCATGAGAAAAACACCGGACAAAAACAGATTAGAGGCCTTTCAATAGGATACCTGACTAGAACACCTCAAATCTGTCAGTCATGAAAAACAAGGGAAGACTGAGAAACTGTCACAGACTAGAGGAAACTAGGGAGATTGGATCATGGAACAGAAAGAGGACATTAGTGGGAAAATTGGTGAAATCCAAATAACTGTATAATTCAGTTAATAGTAATATAATAATGTTGATTTCTTAGTTTTGACGCATGATGGTTGAGGTAGTGGTTGTTATTAGTTGCCATTAAGTCGCTTCTGACTCATGGTGATCCCAGAGTACAGCTGCTTTGTAGGGCTTTCAAGGCTTTGACATTTAGGAAGCAGATTGTCAATCCTGTCTTCCAAGGCACCTCTGGGTTGGTTTGAACCTTCTGCTAATGATCCAGTGCTTAACTGTTGGCAATACCCAGGGACTTAATATATGACAAAAGGTAATGTTAGGTGTTAGAAACGGGGAAATTGGCTGAGAAGTATATGGGAACTCTTTACTATATTTGCAACTTTTCTGTTAATCTAAAATTATTCTAAAACACACAGTCCATTTTAAAAAAAGGAAGCATGGTGTTGGGGGACGAGGAGTGGGAAATTGTGAGCTTATTTGTAGGCCTAGAATAAGTAACCAGTGTGAATGGGCACAGGAAGAAGAAGTTATGGGGAAGTTTAGACCAGAAGTAGACAAAGAGACAAATTCATATAGGAAAGACAGGTGAAGTTGAGCAGTGGTCTATAAACATTTTTCTTTTTTTTTTGTGTTTCAGCAGAAATTTTTTCTTTTTTTAATTTTTTTATATCAGTAATATATATTTTTTTTATTGTACTTCAGGTGAAGGCTTACAGAACAAATAGTTTCTCATGAAACAGAAGTACACATTGTTCTTTTTTATTGTACTTCAGGTGAAGGCTTACAGAACAAATAGTTTTTCATGAAACACTAGTACACATACTGTTTTATGACATTGGTTAACAACCCCACAACACGTCAAACCTCTAACTTCTCAACCTTTTTTTTTTTTGGTG
>NW_004444232.1:230555-231317 GCF_000243295.1 Trichechus manatus latirostris | reverse complement strand
CTGTGTCATTTTCCTCACTCCATTTGGTGCTTGGCTGAGTTCTTTATCTCTTCATTTGATGTTTTAAGGTTTCAGGATCGTTGTTTTCTCTGTTTGGCGTAGTTTTTCGGATCTTTGCTGTGGAGGGATGGCGTGGTGCTTCTGTGCCTAGAGTGCCATTTTGCCGGAAGTCCCCATAAACGTTTTTGATTGTGTACTCCCTAAAGGAATGTTTAAAAACTGTAATCCTCCACCTCTCACATTTTAAAAATGAGAAGCAAAGTTTTTCATCCTAAGTTTCACAAGATATCAAACATATTACAGCATAATTTGAACTGAAATTTTCCTTAACTATACTGCCAAGAAAATTTGGTAGTTGTGGGCTTAATGCACTGAATTTATTAAAAGTGTTCACTGTTGATAAGCAAGTCCTGACTGTCAGAGCAATTAACTGAGTTAAATTTATTTTGTCAGAGAAAATCTGACTTCTGATGGACATATCCTTCTCATTTTATAATTCTAGTATAGAGCTAGATAGGTGAGACATGAAGCCTTGCCACATTTTGTTACCTGAATGTGTTTAGCAATGAGGTACCCATTAATATTTCTTAATTTGAGCTGAGGTTTCCTCCCTCTACAGAGAACTGTGCCTTTGGTGCCTCAAAGGTATTTATACCCTGGAGCAATGCAGCATTTTAAGATTGATTTGGGATGGGTGAGAGGACTGGGAAGGGAGGGCATATGGAAATTAAGGATCTGGAAATAGATTTACTCTCACACTTC
>NW_004444232.1:228352-229458 GCF_000243295.1 Trichechus manatus latirostris | reverse complement strand
TTAAGTATATACACACGCACCCCAATTTATACTGCTGCCATCTAATGTGTGCAAGGGTCATTTATAAAGCTCATTAATTTAAAGTAATAAAAAAAGCACTCTGTGATGATCCAGGAACCCATTTCAGGTAGTAAAATAGTCCATCCCACTCGCCTTATAAATTCTGCCCTATTAAATTGTATACTTTATTATTCTTACTATTTGGTTTTAGTACATTTGGTTACTGTGGGATTAATGAATTCAGTAAATGCAGAATTGATTAGTATGTTCTCACTGCACCGGAAAACTTGTTTTTTTGTTGTGTAGATGATGGTTTTCTGTCATTGACGACTCTCCCATTATTTTCATTAGAAATTCTTCAGTATTCTGGGCAATTATTAAGACAGTTATAATTTTTTTTAATGAGCAGTGAAGACTGACAAGTGCTCTTACCCCTTTTTTGTAAGGTAAGTGGGGTCTATTAGCTGGTCCAGTCTGAGCATACTCTAGGGTTCAGGGATGCTTACCATGAAGCACAGAGCCTCTGGTGCTCCCTAAGTGGGTTTCAGGGGGGTTCATGGAACCACATCAAAGTATAATAGATGTTGTATGTGTGGGTCTATATCCTCAGATTTCATTAGAAAGCTAAAGAATTCTGTACCCCTAAAAGGTTAAGAATGCCTTTTTGTTCAGCTTCACCACTGAACAAGACTGTGGGTCAGACACAATCATGTTGTCAAAACACTTGGAAATAGTAACGCTCATGTTTGTTTTGCTGTACTTTCTCAGCTACATACAATATCCAATTCCAGAATAATTTCTCCTTCATGTTCCTCTAGTAGTTTTAGATCTATTACAAATCTAGTGTAATCCTATTTTGGTTACAAATTACCCTCACTAATTTACATTAGAAATAATTTTGAGAGCCCAGGGAATCGCAGGTGTAATCCTGATCTGCTGTTGATTCTGTATTTCCTTTGGATAAATATTTGCTGTATTTTTTCATTTCTTGATACTTAAATGGTGTCAGAACAATTAACACAGATCACAGAGAAAAAGGAATTTTTAATATTAGTGATGTTATATTTCTAGTCTGTGGTAATTGGGAAGTCAGTAAATGCTATTAT
>NW_004444232.1:203891-224777 GCF_000243295.1 Trichechus manatus latirostris | reverse complement strand
CCATATTTTGCCAAAACTGACCCAGGTGCTAGGAGGTTACACAGGAATATCTATAATATAATGATAATATTATACTCAATATAAAAGAATACATGATGAGTGTGGAGGGGTGAGGAAGACATGGCAGTATTAGAAAATTATATAGAATAATTTTGCACTGTAAAAATGACTGAGGGAAGACATGGCTGTCTGCTTCCATAAAGATTACAACCATGAAAACCGTATGTGGCTGTTCAACTCTGTCATATGGGTTTGCTATGAGTCGAAATCGACTCAGGGGCACCTAACAACTATGATAATGAATTTTATATATGTAAGGAGCCCTGGTGGTGCAGTGGTTAAGAGCTCAACTGCTGGGAATCGATTTGACTTAATGGCAATGGGTTTGGGTTTGGTGTTTTTGTATATGTAGGTTATATCTGTTGATATTTACCATATTAAAATGAAAATTAAGATATTTAAAATATGAGCCCTGGTGGTGCAGTGGTTAAGAGCTCGGCTGCTAACCAAAAGGTCAACAGTTCAAATCCACCAGCTACTCCTTGGAAATCCTGTGGGGCAGTTTATTATTATATTTAAAATCAACATAGTAAGTCCATTACATGTTAACATAAAATAACATTTTAATAAAAGTTCTAGGAAGATTTCAACACGTCCAGACTCATTGCTGTTGAGTCGATTCCGACTCACAGTGACCATATAGGACAGAGTAGAACTGCCCCATAGTGTTTCCAGGGCTGTAATCTTTACGAAAGCAGACTGCCACATCTTTCTCCTACAGAATGGCTGGTGGGTTCAAATTGCCAACCTTTCAATTGGCAGTCGAGTGCTTTAACCACTGCGCCACCAGGGCTCCAACATAAATAACATTGTAATAAAAAATATTTTCCAAAATAAAAAAAAAATAACGAGAAGAGTGGCATTACTTACATTTTTGCCAAAACCTCTTTGCTGTCTAACTTAATAGAAGACAGCTGGATTCTCATATCTGCTTCTGCATTCAGTCTGTTGCAATCTGTTGTTTTGGTTGAAGTCTGTGAAGAAAATTCAACCTCACAGAAAAGGGAGTGTTTTAATAGCTTCTTTGATATTATACCAAAACTCCACAGTCATAGTTTCTTAAAGGTTGGTTGCAATGTAGAATCTGAAATCACATTATTGAGCTTTTTTTTTTTTTCTTTTGATGTGTTAAAATCCATTGGTCTGTCTTGCACTTTGAGTGTCTCTCATGGATGATTTTGTAACATCGTGCATTGGTCATGTGGAAAATACTGGTAAGTTATTCAGATCTTGTAAAATCATATACATTACTATTATCCTTATCTCATCAGAAAAGTCTTTACATATTGGGAAGCTGTAAAGCTCCTGGTGGCAGATGTATTTATTCCAAATGCTTGAACGCTCAGATTTTATCATTGGCAACAAATACTGTCAGTTGTTTTCCTTGAAGAAACAGGCTCACTTTGTTCATTTTTCAGAAAATGTTTGCCAAATATAATCCAAGTGCGAACAACCACAATTTGTCAGTTGTTCTTTTAAGTAAAAGTGGTAGTCCATGGGAAAAAAAAAACAGCAAAGTTAAGCTTGCAGCTCAGTTATGCATGTGCTTTTCTTCTAGGCAACCATTGTATTGTATTTCAGTTTGCAGCAGAAGTGCTTCATGTGCACTTCCCATTTTATCACTCACACACACACACACACACATACACACACACCCAGACCTGTCACTGTGAGTCAGTTATGAGTCATTTGATTAGGACATTAAAAGGACCCGTACTCAAGGGTTAAGATTTAATGGAAGTAGTAAGTCTGACTGCTTCAACAAGGACACTCGAAAAGGAAACTGACCTTTTTTTTTTTAAACTGCTAATAGGGTCACTGTGAGTTGAAAGCCATTCAACGGCACACAACAACAACAATAATATGTGATGGTGAAGAAAGCAGTGACTACTAGGTCTGTTTGCTGGCGCTGCCTTAGCGCTAAGGCATAACAGTTTTTGCCCATTGTTGCTTTTGCACCATCAGTGCAAATGTCAGCACAGTGAAAGACAATGTCTTCGTGTTATTGTAAAAAATAGTTTTGACCTCTGAGAAGGTCTTGGGGACTCCCTGGAGTCTAGGAAACTACGTTTAGAAAACAGCTGCTATAGATGGTAGGTTAATTGCATTGGGCCTGTCCTGCCAACCCCCTAGCATTGTTTAGTGTGAGCCCTAACCTGCCTGTATTCCACAGCTCCTTAGTAATAGTTTAGAGTATCACTTTGGAAGATGGGCAACCTTGTCTGGATTCTAGATAGAATGCAGAGTTCACAGGGCAGGCACTCAGCATTCATCCAAGTTTCCGCACACCTACGGTGTGCTGATTCCTCCGAGATGCCAAGCGTGACCTCCTTCCATCTCTGCCCATCGAAATTCCTTCCTACTTATCTTTAGGCACAGCTTAAATGCCTTCCTTGGGCCCCTTAGTGGGAAGTGATTTCATTTGTACCTCTTAGAGTGTTTACTATATTGTTTGCATCCTCAGAATTTTTTTTTGTCAGTCCCTTAATTACTTGCTTAAGGATCCAAATGAGTTTTCTGCTTTGTAATCTGCATATTGCCCCCAAAGGGAGGGCGTTTTGTAAATATTTGAATGTAATGAAACAAAAAATGGAAGCAAAGTAAAACAAGTGTGCGTTAGTTACACATTTCCTGATTGCAAGCATTGGAGTGATCAAAAGTAGAGAACGTGGTTTACTGCTGTGGTTTTGTCCCCTGCTCACTGCAGCCTCTTGGGTCCCAATACTCAACAAATATTCAAATTGGAGCTTGAGTTCTAAGAGGCCGGTTACAGTGTGTTCCGGCGATGTGTGTTTTGTACCTTGTTAAAACCTGGCAAGAGGGCACTAGCGAGAAGCCTGCAGGCGGGGCTGGGCCGCAAATGGGCTGTTCTGCGCTCTCGCTTGGGCCCAGCCTCCAGCTCTGGCCAGCCGAGCGCCCTGCCCTTTTAAGGAGGCGGACTGTACCACCAGAACTTTCTTGACAGGGGAGTGTTCAGGCGAACTCGGACAACTTTAAGTGAGCCAAAAGGAGGTTTCCTTTCCTTTCTAACATTGGCCAGTGTTCTAGCGCTAGTCGGTGGGAGCTGTGCGCTGGAGGGTTTCGAGCGTGGGCCTTTTTGGTTTCCCGTCTTAGAAATCGCCCCGAGGGCTCTGGCTCGCTCTGAATTCAGACGCGACGTTCCCTGGGTCGTCAAAAGTGTAGTCCGCCTGCAGAGGCCTCAGGGCCCGGATGTCCATCAGGATTAGCGTGAGCCAATACGGGCCGAGCCCGAGGCTGCGCTGAGGACGCGGAGGCTCTCCCGGAGCAGGTAGTCCCGTAACATTTGGGGAGTCGCGCCGCTGTGGAAGCGTCTCCTCTCGGCTCCGGCAAATGGTGAGCGCGGCGCTGGCAGACGGGCCCGCGGGTTGAAAGCGCTAATGGACAGAAGACCTTGGGCTTTATAAACTGAATTATGGCAGCCCAGTCAAGGTAAGCCAGGCACCGAGAGAAAGTTTTTAAATATGTTTGTGGCTCGGGGACTTGAAGGTTATGGGGGGAAGGGTTGGGGTGCGGGGAAGAAGACGGGCAGGAAGCAGCTTTGTCATTGCTTTCTCATCATTCCTGATGCAGTGGCTCATTTTTTAATGCCAGATAAAAACAGTTTGGAGAACACCCTAGACAATTTCTGCATAGTGGAGCGAGCAGTCGAGTTAAAGTTAAGATTAAAGTTAAATTTCCCTCCTCTTCCAAAAATAACTGTTGTTTTGAGAGAAATTAAGTGGATTTGACTTGTCTGCCTTACCCCCAAATTTTCACTTAGTTTCTTTGTGCACCCTCGCGTTGGTTCCCTTGATTTCTAAAGGATGTCTTGAGCGGAATTTTAGAAATGCAATTAATGGAAAACATAGTTTCTCTTGGAGAAGGTGGATTAGAATTTGCCTGGTGAGTGATTGAAAATTTGACTGCTAAAATGCCCAATTCCACATAAAACGTTACAGCTTGTGTGAATCTGCTGAGTAGGCAAAGACTGGGAATGTACCAGGGCTGACGAAGGGGAGAATGAACTACAGTTGCTGTCAGAGGAGCGCTATTGTAAGAAGCTCAAGCCCTGTCTTTCCATGGTTTGTTACTTGTTTTGTAAAGCGTTAAAATATAGTGATGACAAGGCACTGATGATTATCCTAAGATTCATACCGTTTTGTATGATTTCATTTTAGTTGTGACAGCAGTTGGTGCTAAGGGAAATTTGAGGAGTTATATGCGTGTATATACATTCTTTTTAACTTTCGGTTTATTAGAAAGCAGTGTAGCCTCATATCTCTGATTTCATTTAAAATAAAAGGACTCTTTAGGCTGTTACTGTATAGTGATTTTGACATGTCTCAGAAGGCTAAACAAATTCAGGTTTGAAGATTCAGATTCATCACTGAGAGAAGTAGTTGCTTTAATGTTGAAGTTTGGGCTGGAGGAGGCGTTAAGCTTTTTTCCTAAGACAAAACTTTCTAGAGAGGAAAGAACCTCTCTATATAGACACCTCCTGTGGGCTTTTGAAACTTAATCCTCTGTTCCCATTTTGTTGATTGTTCTGAGAAAGGATTACTTAACCTGGGGGCCACATAATAGGAACTTGGAATGAGAAACAAAAGTTGCATCTTTATTTTTTGCTAACCTTTAACTGAAATTTAATATTTCTTTCTAGTAGGAATGCAGATAGAAAACTATGGTAGTGTTACCAGTACTTGTGATTTTATCACAAATAGAAATCTCATTACAGTTGTTAAAGATATCTTTTACACTTATCACTGCTGTTAAATTAAGGGGCTGCTTTATCTGGTTAACTCAGTAATAAAGAAAAACATATATGCTGTACCACCGATTTGATAAGTGTATCTCTATATAAATTGCTCCCTTTGAAATCTTAGGTATTTAATGCATTTAAAAACATTATTCTGAAAGTCCATAATCTTCACCCAACTACCCAAAGGGCCCATGGCACAAAACGTTAGATTAAGACACCTTCATCTAAGAAGTTAAGTAAGTGTCATCTAACAACTCATTAATATAGCACAGAGTGTTGAACCCGTCTGAATTATTCTAATGCTCAAGTCCTTATATTAATTATAAAAATAAGATAATAGCTAAATTAAATGTTGCTGTGGGCCAGGCCCTGGGCTCAGCAGCTTTAATTGGATTACCTCATTGACACGTCTCACTCACCTAAATTGGTAAGAATTTTTATCATCTACATTTGGCAGTTAAGGAAACTGAGGCCCAGGTTTCTTGTCTGAGTTCACACAGGTGGAGCGAGGACTTGAATTCAGGCCATCTGATCCAGAGCTGCTTTGTAGCACTTCCTCACTTACAAGCTGTCTCTTTCATGCTGTAGTGAAGTGTTAAAAGGTGGCTACCTGCAAGGGCTCAGTATAAAAGTAAGAAAAGCAATTTCTGCTAAAATTGCTTTGCTACAAAATGTAATAATCAGAGTTACCAGTGTGTTAGTTCAACTTGCCAGCAGTGGAAATTGGAGAGCTGGATGCATTTTGTTCCTCTACCTGGCCTTCAGACATGCCCTTGAACTAGGAACAAAGCCACAAGGCCATTATGTCTGTTGTTTTCTTAGCCTCCATGTTGAGAGTAGATCTCACATGTTGTAAAGTCCTTTTTTTTTTCCAGTCACACCTGGAATGTGGTCCATGCTCATTCAGACATTGTTCTTTGTGGAAGAACAGGTAATCTTTGAGATCTAAAGGGTGAATCTATGGAGAAGATTCCCGATATTTTTTGGTTTCAGGGAAACCCAAGGCTGTGCCAAGATTTTAAAGAGAAACTGAAGCATCTCCTGCAATGTATAATCCAGGGTAGAGTAAAATCTTGCCCATGTGCTACACACAGTGTTTTCTGCTCTTGCAACGGTTCAGATTGTTGGGCTCTTTGGGCCTAACGATTCATAGCTCAGTTCTCACCACAGTAGTTTCATTATGCAGTGTTTTAAAGAATTTGAATTTTTAGTAGAAGTAGATGGAACTTGGCTGAAACTGAATTTCATAGTACTGATAGTGAATGCAGGAGCCAACCGTGGCACTTTTCTTTCATAATCAGCATTGGCATATAAGGTAATGTAAGTCTTGATTTGATATTGATGGGTGATGTCTGACTGATTTTTCATGTGAAAAGTTGTATAGTTGTGTATTCCCTTCACTTTAGTCAGCTCCTTAAAAGAAAAATACTGCGTCACGCTTTGTCAGAATAGACTCAATGACTACTACTAACAACAACATAGGCTAGAAATATTTTGAGTGAGGAAGGAAACCTAAGTCTTTCTTGGCTTGTAAACTTTTATAAATTGTGGTTATATCCTCCTCTGCCTCATGCTAAAACTTAAAAGTAGGAAATTGTTTTTGTTTTGCCTTTGTGGTTGATTTCTTGTCTAGAAATAGAAGATGTTTATTGAGTAAAATGTGAATTGCCTTAAGTTTTAAAAATAAGACTTTTGATACTATTTTGAAAACAATTCATGCTTGGTTTATTGAGATATCAGTTGTGGAGAAAGGTAATTCATTAGAAATGCAACATCAGTCAAATCAGGACACATACTATGCCTCAGCTCTCAGTTTAGTGTGTTCTTTGGAACCTGTAAGCATAACAAATACACGAACTATACATCATAGTTGGATTTGTAACAGACTTGCTTTCTTTAATGTGAAATAGTTTCAGATCATATCTTTAGTTGACAAGTTCTGGTTTAAAGCACATGGAGACTACATTTTATAGATGTACAATAACCAGAGGGGGCCCTGGTGGTTTAAAGCACTTGGCTGCTAACGGAAAGGTCGGCAGTTGGAACCCACCTGTGTCTCAGAGGGAGAAAGATGTGGTAGTCTGCATCCATAAATATTACAGCCTTGGAAACCCTATGGGGCAGGTCTACTCTGTCCTGTAGGGTTGCCATGAATCAGAATTGACTCATTGGCAATGAGTTTTGTTTCTGTTTGGATTAGCTTGCCTTATATTAAGGAGTGATTTTTTTTAAAATTTTGCTTTAGGTGAAAGTTTACAGAGCAAATTATTTCCCATTTAATAGTTTGTACATAAAGTGTTCCATGACATTGGTTGCATTCCACACAATGTGAGGAGTGATATTGAATAGAACAGGAAGGAGGGCTTTGTCTAATTTTTCATCTCCACTAACCCCTTCACTGAAGCAATTCCTGAATTCTAGAGTGGAGTATATACCTTTAATGGTGGCGGAAATGGTTTAATGTTCGACTACTAGCAGAAAGGTTGGTAGTTTAACTCACCCAGAGGTGCTTTGGAAGAAAGGCCTGGCAGTCTGCTTCTGGAAGGTCACAGCCTTGAAAACCCTCTGGAGCAGTTCTACTCTGCACACATGGGGTCGCCATGAGTTGGAATCTACTCGAGGGCAACTAACAACAGCAACCACTGTAAGGGTTTAGATAGTTGCAGCACAGTGGTCAAGAGCTTGGCTGCTAACCAAAAGGTCAGCAGTTCGAATCCACCAGCCTCTCGTTGGAAATCCTATGGGGGCAGTTCTGCTGTGCCTGTAGGGTTGCTATGAGTGAATCCACTCGATGGCAATGTTTAGTTTGGTACTACTTGAGAAACTCTCCCCCTCTCCCTGGGATGGGGGAAGGGTACAGGTGAGGGTGGGGAAATTAAGCTGGCTTCTTTAGAAGATTTACATCTAGTGGCTGAGCATGTCTTCTCAAATGAAAGCACTTTCAGACAAACTACAAAAGGAAATTATTTGTAGTCAGCTCTCCTACAATTTTTTATTTTAAATTTGACTGAAGGTAATATTAATGGAGTTTAAAAAAAAAAAAAAACTATTAAGAAGCAAAGTCAGATTGTTCTCAAGATTATCATGAAAGCCAGTTTCTGGTAGATCACTTTGATGAGGGAAACATTTCCATTGCAAAAAGCAGTGTTCTCAAACTGGTGTGGACTAGTGTTGTCCCTGCCCTCCGCCCTTCCCCCTAATTTATGAGCTACTGATTACCTTGGAGGAAAATTCGTGAAAGCAAAGAAGCTCTGATTAAATATGAGCAGTATCAAGGAAGAATGCTATGGTGTTTTGGAAAGTGCAGTTCAAGGAAGTGATTTCAAGAGGGAAATAATTTATGCAGTATTTTCACTCAGTGAATGTCCTGATTTTTTCCCACATGACACCATTGGAAACTGTGTCCTTGACAGAAGAGAAACACAGACAGGTCTTGTAAGTGAGATTTCCTTCTGTTTCATCCTGAGAGCCCAGCTGAGCTTCCTGACTCACATCCTAGATCTTCCATGAAAAAGACTGAAGGAGAAATGATACATTTTTTTTTCAGTCAGCTGGTTTATGCAATGTTCTTTGGCAAAATTAATGCAAGTTATCTCTTGAGAGATTAGAGGATTCTATACCATGCAATAACAACATACCATACAATAGGAGCCAGTGGCGCAGTGGTTAAGTGCTCGGCTGCTAACTGAAAGGTCTGTGGTTCAAACCTGCCAGCTACTCTGTGGGAAAAAGATGTAGCAGTCTGCTTCCGTAAAGATTACAGCCTTGGAAACCTTCTGGGGCAGTTCTGGTCTGTCCTTTGTTGTTGTTAGGTGCTGTGGAGTCGGTTCTGACTCATAATGCTCCTGTGAACAACAGAACGAAATACTGCCCAGTCCTGCGCGTCATCCTCACAATCGTACTACGTTTGAGCCCATTATTGCAGCCTCTGTGCCAGTCCATCTCATTGAGGATCTTCCTCTTTTTTTGCCGACCCTCTATATTACCAAGCATGATGTCCTTCTCCAGGGACTGGTCCCTCCTGATAACATGTCCAAAGTATGTAAGACGAAGTTTCACTGTCCTCACTTCTCAAGAGCATTCTGGGTGTGCTTCTTCCAAGACAGATTTATTCATTCTTCTGGCAGTGCAAGGTATATTCAGTATTCTTCGCCAACACCATAATTCAAATGCATCAGTGCTTCTTCAGTATTCCTTATTCATTGTCCAGCTTTCGCATGCATATGAGGCGATTGAAAATACCTTGGATTGGGTCAGGCACATCTTGGTCTTTAAAGTGACATCTTTGCCTTTCAACACTTGAAAGATGTTTTTTGCAGCAGATTTGCGCAGTGCAGTGTGTCGTTTGATTTCTTGACTGCTGCTTCCGTGGGTGTTGATTATGGATCCCAGTAAAATGAAATCCTTGACAACTTCAGTCATTCTCCGTTTATCATGATGTCACTTGTTGGTCCAGTTGTGAGGATTTTTATTTTCCTTATGTTGAAGTTTAATCCATACTGAAGGCTGTAGTCTTTGAGCTTCATCAGTAAGTGCTTCAAGTCCTCTTCACTTTAGCAGCCAAGGTTGTGTCATCTGCATATCACACGTTGTTAATGAGTCTTCCTCTAATCCTGATACCATGCTCTTCATATAGTCCAGCTTCTCAGAATATTTATTTAGCATACAGATTGAATAAGTATGGTGAAAGGTTACAGCCCTGACACACACCTTGCCTGTTCTGCAGGGCTGCTATGAGTCAAAATTGACTCAGCAGCAATGGGTTATACCATACCATACCATGAACATTATTCAGTAGTTGGTTCTATACTCTGAGAATAGGATTTAATGAATGAGACATTAAAAAAAAAATACTAAATTTCAAATTTACTCAATAATGAAAGGTATCTTAATCACTGTTATGGTCTGAATTATGTTCCCCCCCAAAATATGTGTTGTAAATCCTAACCTCTGTGCTTGTGGTTATAATCCCTTGGGAATGGGTTGTGTTAATTAGGCAGGATTAGTGTAGGGCATGTCTGGAGTCATCCTCTTTTGAGATATAAAAGAGATGGGGGGAAGAGGGAGAGGAAGCCAACATGAAGATCATGGAGGAACAGAAGCTCAAAATAGATAAGGACCTTCCTCCAGAGCTGGCATAGAGAGAAAGCCTTCCCCTAGAGCTGACACCCTCAGTTTGGACTTCTAGCCTCCTAAATTGTGAGAAAACATATTTCTGTTTGTTAAAGCCACCCACTTGTGGTCATTCTGTTATAGCAGCACTAGATAAGTAAGACTGTCATTAATAAGAGAAGGCTACTCTTTCATCTTGGTCTTGCTATTTGTTTTGAGTATCCAAATAGATGTTTTAACTGATAGTTATAAAATGGAGGGATTACAAAGCTGAGTTGAGGGCAGTGGTGGTTCAGTGGTAGAGTTCTCACCTTCTGTTCAGCACCTGTTATCAGGAGGGACCGGTACCTGGAGAAGGGCATCATGCTTGGTAAAGTGAAGGGTCAATGAAAAAGAGGAAGACCCTCAAGGAGACAGATTGACACAGTGGCTGTAACAGTGGGCTCAAATGTAGTAAAGATTGTGAAGATGGTGCAAGACCAGGCAATGTTTTGTTCTGTTGTATGTAGGGTCACTGTGTACAACAACAACATGCAGGAGGAAACCCAGGTTTGATTTCCTGGCCAATGTACCTGAAGCACAGCCACCACTTACCTGTCAGTGGAGGCTTGTGTTTTGCTGAACAGATTTCAGTGGAGCTTCCAGACTCTACAGACTAGGAAGAAGTGCCTGGTGATCTACTTCCAGAAACAGCCAGTGAAAACCTATGGATAATAGTGGTCCAATCCTGTCTTGGATGAGGTTGCCATTGAGTCGGTGGACCAACTCAATGGCAGCTAACAACAACAAAGCTGGTTAGCTTCACTACTGCTTTGAGGTATAACATACAGCTTTACTGTTTCCAAATATGTAAACTTAGCTTTCAGTTATCAGTCTTTCTACCTTTCACTTGTTTTCTAAGAGTGGCAAATGAACTTGTTCTGATAAGTCTAACATCCTTTGTCTTCTGAAAGGGAAAATCTTATATGTGAGATATAATGAAGCAGGATTGCAAGTAACATTGTATTCTGGTTTTACCCTCTGTACTGCTTGGCAATGCAGTTTGCACCTTAGGACAAAGTTTCTTAAGTATGTTTTTCGGCTCTTAAGTACAAATATAGTGAGCTTTGGTATTGTAGTCTCATTGTTTTGATTCAGTTACACTTAATTGATATAGGGTGGTTGCATAACTTTTTTAACAGCCCATGTATTAGTTTTTTATTTAAGTGGAAGTTTTGGGAAGAGCTGAAGTGGTAGTATTTTGGCTCTGCTTCAGAGTGTTGTTCTTAATTTGTTTTATTATAAATACATCATGTATTCATTTACTCAATAATACACAGCA
Source organism: Trichechus manatus latirostris (assembly GCF_000243295.1). Lineage (NCBI taxonomy): Eukaryota > Metazoa > Chordata > Mammalia > Sirenia > Trichechidae > Trichechus > Trichechus manatus. Next base: position 213,525 of record NW_004444232.1, on the reverse strand, counting down.
GGTAGAAGGTGTGATAATGTCTCAAGTATAAATGTATCAGATTAAATTTAGATTTAGATCACTGAGGGGAAAAATAAAAGATTTCTAACTTTTGGTGTTAATACCCTGGCAACTCAGAACTAAATATTAACTTTAAAACCATCCAAGTGCTGATTTTTTGTGTCTTAGCAGTGATCGGTGTAGAGAATCCTTGCCGTGTGTAAACGTTTCTCTTTTCCTGTCTCTCTACAGTGAGTTAAAGCTTAACCTGATAGTCACAGAGCCAGTGACTTGGTATCTGAAAGTCTTGTTCTGTGATGCAGTTCTCTTGTTTTCTTGATACTGGTTTATTAGCTTTGCTTTTAATTTAACCAGATTAAATTCCTAACAGATTCTTGAGGCAACTACTCAAAGCATTTGTTTGGTGTCAGGTTTAATATATTAAGAGACATTCTAAGTGGTAACATCTTGTCTAAAGAAACTGAAGACAGGGAAAATATATTTTATTTCTATTGACACCTGAATTGTCTTTATTTTAGTATTAGGTTATTATTTTTCCAAAGGACATCCACAGTTTGACCCACGGCTTTGAACTAGTTATTTTTGCTTTGACTCCGTACTTAGAATTTGTATTTCCACCCCAGATTTACTGAAACAGATTCTTATCATCTAGGGATCTTGTTAAAATGTAGATTCTGTTTCAGTAAATCTGGGGTGGAAATGCAAATTTTCAGCAGAGAGTGGAACCAGAAAAGTAACTGGTTGGAAGCCCTGGTTTGACCACACTCTAAAAATTGTTTTTCCTCCATAATGGCTCATATGCTAAATGAAGTGGGTCACATGATCCTTTGTTTTGGTGGGTTGGGGAGAGTGATGGTTGTGACCTGTGAGTCACTTGCTTACCTTTATTTTACCCCAAAAGATCTTGCCTTTTTTTCATTATTGCTTACCGCTGAGTTGGTAATTAAACAAATGAAAGTGAAAGAAACTTTTAGAGGTAATATGGTCATATTAGGTTCAGGGTTCTGAAACTTGATTAGACACAAGACTCACCACAGCACTTGTTAACATGCAGATATTGTCCCCCCAACCTCCCTCCGAGATTGTGATTGGGCAGGTCTAGGATAGTGCCTTGTTGGCTCTGAGGCAAGAGGTCCACCTGAAATGGGGTGGGTGTGAACATAATATAAATGATGGTGTGCAGTGTAATTAAATTTTGATTTAATATGTATTCAGATACCATATAAACATATCCCCCCCCCGCCCCGCTCCCCAATTGAAGCAGCCTGGAGGTTTGTAGAGAAGATGGACATACCGCCATAAATTTATCCAACTTTTTTTGTGTGTGTGCTGTAGGTGAAAGTTTACATAGCAAATTAGTTTCTCATTGAGCAATTAATACACAAATTGTTTTGTAACATTGATTGCTAACCCTGTGATATGTCAGCACTCTCCCGTTCTCCACCGTGGGTTCCCTGTTTGCATTCGTCCAGTTTTCCTGTACTTTCCTGCCTTCTCGTCTTTGCTTTTGGCCTGGTGTGTCCATTTAGTCTCGTATACATGATTGGTTTTCTTCATTGTCCTTTGCTGCACCTGGAATGGGACCAGTAGATGTATTTTAGATGCCTGCTCGCAAGCTTTTAAGACCCCAGACGCTACTCAACCACAGTCGGATGTAGAATACTTTCTTTATAAACTGTGTTATACCAATTGAGCTAGATATGTCCCGAGATCATGGTCTCCAGCCCACAGCCCAGTAACTGGTCCCTCAGGGAGTTTGGATGTGTCTGTGAAGCTTCTGTGACTTTGCCTTGGTCAAGCTGTGCTGACCTTCCCCAGTATTAGCTACACATTTTTAACTGCATTTGTTGGAATGCCTAAATGTAGCTTTGTTTAAAACTAAAAATAAAAGGTTGTATATATGGTAGAAAGAACCCCGGTTGCAGTGTTTAAGCGCTTAGCTGGTAACCGAAAGGTCGACAGTTCGAATTTATTTCTGTGAAGATTGCAGCCTTGGAAAAACCCTATCAGGCAGTTCTACTCTGTCAGGTCACTACGAGTTAGAATCTACTCAGAGGAAACCGCTATATATGGTGAATTGATTGTTTGGGAAGAAGAGTAAACTATTATTTCCAGAAGGTACCAAGAAATAGTGCCCAGTTTTGGTCAGGTAGTACTTTCCCAAGGATTGTTTCTTGTCAAGGACCTGGATATTGAATTTACCCTTTCCTGTCACCTGTGGCTCCCTCCCAAAACAGCTAACTCACTCTCTTCCCACTGCACACACCCTGTTTCGTCAGGTGATAGTTGTTTTCATTCTCAGGGAAAAGTTACAACTGTGAAGTGTGTATGATGCTCAAGCTTTATGAAACTGAAATGAAAGGTTTTTTTTTTCTAAAATTTTTTTTTCTTATAACAGTGTTGTCTAGGTGTACTATGTTAAACCAGCAATGTTCAACAAGAAATTTTAGATACGACTCCTATTGGGAGGTAAATGTTAAAATTATAGCAGATGTCACTTCCTGTAACAAAATTCAGGAAACACTCTGGTATGTGGGTGTTGTAACTTTTCAATTCTTGGAACTTTCCTTCAGGAAACTGTCCTGTCAAAAGCAAAGCAGTCGATAAAATATGAAGCACAACTCCCAAACTGGGTCGTGCAGTGTAATTAAATTTTGATTTGGTGCGTATGTTTTTGTGATCATGTCAGACCTGAGATTATCACATGACTTTTATCCTGGATAATGTTTGTCTGGATAACTTGTGAAAGTGCTTCGCTCCGCTCCCCAATTCTCGTTGCTTTAAAAATACAGGTGTATCTGATTTACTTTGTAGGTAAATTTATGGAAAGTGGTATAAATTTAACTAGTTCCCGTTGTTTTATATAAAAATATGACACCTGTATCCTACCTAGGTTTGCAGAAATTACTTAGTTTTGTCTCTCAATTACAAATTAACATTTTACCTTGGACTTTTATTTCTAAGTGAGATGGTCTATCTAGTAAATTAGTAGCTTTGAGTTACCAAAACACTGATAAAAAATTTGAGTCCACTATGGTATCATTTATGTTTTTATTTTTACTTTAAAGGAAAACAGAACATCTCACTGAGTTAATATGCTGTGTTTTAAATAATTTTTTAATTGATTAAAAAAGGATGTTCATTAGTACACAGTTATGGACAATAACACATAGCTTAAGCTCTATCCTTTTATATATCGTTTTCAAGTAACTTGACCTAGCAATTACATATTTAGAAATTGTCTTTGTGTTAATTCTTTTATAGTTTGTGTCTCCCCCTCCTGCTTAGATTTAGACCATACTTAGGTTAACTCTCCATTTAAAAAAAGCTGTGTAAATATAAACTTTGTACCACATGGAAAAAAATTGGTAGTAACATTTACTAACATTAACATAGTAAAAGAGTAGAATGAAACCAAGTATGTTACACTTGTTTCAGGTGAGGTTCTGCTACCTGAAAATGTTGGAAAACATAAAGAGATTCGTGTTGTCATTGGCTTGTCATGTCACTTGGTTTTAGTAAACTTCAAAATATACCAGTTAAACTTGGTTTTTGTTTTTAAATGGGAATTGTGCCCAGAAGAGGAAAAGCAGTTATAAAAGGCTGAATTTGGTAATTTCTATCATTGGTGATAGTGTCAGGTTTTTTGTTTTTACCCCTTTAACAGGGGCCTATTCTTACCAAAAAACCCTTCATATTTTTCTTATTTTAAAAGTCATGTTTCTCTAAGGGCAAAGTAAAAATTGAATTTACTTGTTGCTGCATTTAATTTGCAGGCTTTTAAAAAATCATGACAATTTTGATAAGCCTAGAGTAAAACTTGGCGCCCCCTTCCCCCCCAGGTCACCCACGTTCTGTGATGACAGTTGTAAAGTATTCGTGTTACCCATTATTTTAAAGTTTTACAGTGGAATAGAAACTTCAGTTCTACTTGGTCTTTTGGTAGCTCTGTAAAGGACCCTTTTGGGCGGCAAGGGAGAGAGGGCCATTCAAAGTTCATAGGAGATTTTTAATCTCTTACAATGATCTCATTTTGTGAGTGTTTCTTCCCAAACCAAGTTTTTTAAAATTTTGATTTTAAAAACTTTATTGAGGCTTATGTTACATATCGAGCCCTGGTAGCACAGTGGTTAAGCACTTAGCTGCTAACCAAAAAGGTTGGCGATTCTAATCCAGCCAGCAGCTCTGTGGGAGAAGAGACTTGACGATCTGCTCCTGTAAAGATTACAGCCTAGGAAACACTATAGGGCAGTTCTACTCTGTCATACAGGCTTGCTGTAAGTTGGAATTGACTCCATGACAGACAACAACAATTTCAACTGTCATAAAATTCACTCGCTTCAAGTGTACAATTCAGTGGTTTTAAGTTACTGAGTGATGCAGCCATCACCATAAATCAGTTTTAGAACATTTTCATTCCCTCAGTAGGATCCCTCATGTCTGCCTAAGTTCAGTTCCTGCTGCCAGCCCAAGCAACCATTAATCTACCTTCTGTCTTTATAAATTTGCCTTTTTTGGGCTTTTCACATAATTGGAATCATAAATGAAACTGGGGTTTCTTGTGCTGGCTTTTTTCACTTTGCATAATGTTCGTTCATTGTGTCGCATGTTATCAGTAGTTCTCTCCTTTTTATTGCTGAATAGTATTCCGTTGTATGGTTGTGATGGACTGGTTGTTTCTAGTTATTTTTTGTTTTTGCTGTTAGGAATAATATTGCTATGAATATTCACATGCAAGTCTTTGTGTAGACATATGTTTTTCTTTTTCTTGTTTAGGTACGTAGAAGTGGAATTGCTGGGTGATATGACGGTTTTATGTTTCACCTTTTGAGAAACTGCCAGACTGTTTTCCAAACTACATGTCTCCCTTAGCTCAAGTTTAAATTGATCTAATTCAGTCTGTTTTTTAAAAACTATGTTATTTACTGTCTTCACTTGGCCTATGAAAATAGTGATCCTGAGGTCTGATAAATTTTGAATTTGCTTATTAGAAAATAACGTAGTGTTTTAAATTTATATGTGATGTAAAATCCCAATTCATTTTTGTTCTTATAGAAATTCCTTTATAGTAAGCTGGGCTTTTTGATGAAAACATCATATCAAGGAATGTTAAAACAAAACAAAACAAAACCGCAAATTAGCATTACATTTAAAGTACTGAGACATGCTAATTGTTGTCAAAATAGTAAATAAAACTTCCAACTGAAAACCCAAACCTGTCAAAAAGCAGAAATAAGTACATTACTAGTTATATATAAATCCCTTATTTTATTTCATTACTGTAAAATGGCACTAGAAATTATTTCAGTGTGCTTTTTAAGAAAAACATTCAGGCAAAAATTAGCTGTTTCTTTCACTAAAGCCTCCCATGCTAAGATAGGTTATCTAAGTGAAGCTTCTGGAAATTATCATTAAAACAGGGGCCCTGCTGGGGGCGGTGGTGATTATGCTCTCAATTGGTGTTGTGCTCCAAACTTCAGGAAAAGATAAATCTATTTTACGAATAAAAATATTTCATGAAATTCTCTGAAAGTATCTTTAGGTGTGTGGGTGATGGTAGTGAAAGCTGATCATCCGTTCAGCACTCCTTTGCTATTCTTGTAAAAAAGCTGTGAGTCACTGGTTAAGAAGATGTCTCCTTCCTTGATGGCTGATAGGAGTTTGCCCAGTATGCTTTCAATTTTGGGGGCCTCAGTGCATAATGGCATGTTATTGGATATGCTGCTTCCAGATATTAAAGTAATTTAGCTACTTAAGGATTATATCAGTATTAACCGCTTTCTGACTGTGACCACTTCACATGTGTTAACAGTGCTCTTCATATTAGCTGTTCATACAGTTTATTGATGAATGCTTCATTGCTCGTAAGAGCTAAGCACTGTTGGTGCAGGGCTCGAAGTTGAGTAAGACATGATCTCTCCCTCCCCACAAGGAGCTCACAGTTTGGTGGGGAAGACAGAAGATAGGTAAACAAACCAAATAAAAACAACTGCCAAGTATGTTATTATGACAAAAAACAAACAGGGTGCTGTGACAGAATAATGGGATGTGGGGAACTTGGTCTGGGGTGGGTCAGGAGGACCTCCCAGGAAGGTGACGGGGAGGTGGAGAAAAAGCAAACCATGACATGTTAGATTTCATTGTCCCTTTAGAATGTACATGGAAATGATAAAAGTGATGAAGGTGGGAAGGATGACAGTTTTAAACAGGGCAAGTACTATTTTCACATGGCAGTTTCTCAAAAGAAAATTTTGATTATTTTTGTGGATTGTAGTTCTTCCAAAACTGAGCCCTGTTTTTTTCTAATGGCAGCAAAATGAGTACTAAAACAGCATAGCTTGAACTTGAAAATGGAGACTAATTTCTAAAAGTTCACCTTTGTTGGTGCATAACTATAAACCTGATGAACAAGTGTTGTAAAAACTTTAAGAGGACTTTTTTCTTAGTTTGGAAGCCATGAAATAAGGGATGTGGTAGAATTAGAGTCCCAGCTAAGTGAGTATAACCATAGGGAAGTGAAGATTTAGACAGTAAGGAGGCATTTGGCCTGGCTATGAAGTAGAAAGGTTAATTTAGAAAGCAAACTTTTATATGCAAGAAGGAAGTGGGGTGAAAGCTGGCCATCATCTCTTCCAAGAACAGATCTTGAAGAGATAAATAATTTATATATGTTAAGAGGTTTAAATAAGCCAAGGAATGAACTTCGCATTGAGGATGATTAAATATGAAAGCACAGTGGAAGGTGGTATTCTCTTAGTATATTTATAAATGGAAAATAGATAACCTTCTACGTTGGATATTTTAGGAAGTGGCAAATAGTTAAGTACCTTTTTCTCAAGGCATTCTGTGGCTCCTTGAAAAATGTGATCACAACAAACTACTATAGAACTGAAAGTTTTCATTATCTTTATGCATCACAGCCACATCTGATTATGTGAAGTTGCTTCAAGGATCATTCGGAATTCATTATCACCTCACCTTTCTTGGACCTGTGTTTTACAGCTATTTTCAAATAGATGTATTTAGTTGTAGACCTTTTGTGGTATATGATCATTTTTATAACTGTTTCATGAGCATCTAAAAAGAAGTTATATTCTTTATTTTCAGGGTCCAGAATTAAATGTGGGTTTATAAATTAGACCTATCATATTATTCCTATATTCTTATTTTTGTCCATTTGTTCTATCATGGACTGAGAGCTGAATAAAAGTTTCATACAGTTAATGAGTATATATTTTTCATAGTACCTGGAATTTTTGCTTCATGAATGTTGATGCTATGCCATTCATAACTGTTATATCTTCATTTAAAATTTTCTCCTTTGGCATTATTAGTTTCTTATGTATTATTCCAGAAGGTTTGTTTGGGTATAAACCAAGACAAACCCCTTGCCATCGAGTTGATTCCGACTCACAGTGACCCTGTAGGACAGAGTAGAACTGCCCCATAGGGTTTCCAAGGCTGTAATCCTTACGGAAGCAGGCTGCCACGTCTTTCTTTCGCAGAGCTGCTGGTGTGTTTGAACCACTGACCTTTTGGTTAGGAGCTGAGTGCTTAACCACTGTGCCACCAGGGCTCTTTTTGGGTATGGGCAGTGTTTTTTAAAAGAAGTATATCTTTTAATCTTATCCATGTATATTTTATTTTGGCTTAAGGAGTGAGGTAGGCATTCTAGAACCCTCATCCCTCCCCCAAAACTAGCCATTCTGTTGTCTCTGTTCAAGAGCCATCAATCAAACTCAAGCGCTGTGCCTTTATGATACATTTTAGTATGTGATAGAGCTATCCTCACTTTGTTTTTTACACTTCTGTTTGTGCTTTCAGAATTTCATGGGTATTTTCTCATATATATTTTTTCCAGATGAACTTGAGTATTTTGTCAAATAACAAGTGGCCTTTTAATAGGATGACTTCCTAGCAAATTTGTGAAACCTCATCCTGTTTTTCAGAAGTTTTAAAGTTTTAAACAGGATTACTGTGTTCTTTGTAGATTTTCATGGAATGGAAAAATGGGTAAGTTAGAGTGCCAGGGACACCTGAATCACTAACCAGACACCACTGATGTGTCTTGGAGACATGTGAAATCATGGCTGCCTCAGTTTCTCCAGAAAAAAAGTGGAAAACATACATTTGCTCATGTCATAAATGAATGTAGTTTTAGTGTAACTCTCTAAGAATGGAGTCATATTTCTGTAGGTGATTTACATCCAGCTTTAGGAAGAAGGAGTATTTTGCAGACTCTGTTGCTGTGGATAGTACCTCACTTTCTAGCATAATTTTTATTCAACCATTCTGACTTGACTGTAATACATATAAGTTAAGCTCTTTAAAATCTTTTGTGGGTCAGTAAATCAAAAGTAATAATATATTAAAATTAAGTGTAATTAAAATGAAAGAGAAAAATCTTCCTTAATCCCAACAACTTTGATCAAACATTTTCATTTTGTTCCCTTTCGGCTTTTTTTTTCCACATTAAATATTTTCACATAGCTGAAACATTCTGTACATAATGTTTGATAAGTGATTTAGTTAACATACAGAGGAGGAGAAAAGATGAAGTTGGGATTACTAGGACTGTTGAGATTTTTGGCATTGCCATTTTGTCTTGTCTTAAATTTGAAGCAGAATAGATAAGGCTTTCAGATATTTTATGCTTAGGAATACCATATTAAAAATACATTTTTAAAAGGCAAAAAAAAAAACAAAAAACCAAAAAACAAGAAAAAACCCACAGAAGCTCAGTTAATTTTCAATTAAAAAACCTATTGCCGTTGAGTTGGTTCTGACTCACAGCGACCCTATAGGTCAGAGCAGAACCGCCCCATAGGTTTCCAGGGAGCAGCTGGTGGATTCAAACTGCTGATCTTTTTGTTAGCAGCCGAACGCTTAACCACTGCACCACCATGGCTCCATTTTGAATAAAGCAGGGTGTTTTATATATAGTGGTAGAAGCCAAGGTGGCTACAGTGATATGAACATACTAACATTCACATTTAATGTTGTTGATGGAAGCCACACTGAACACCGTGCATTTATGAGCTTCAGTCTTTCATATTTACTTATAAGACTGTCATCCTTGAAGAAGAACTGGTAGATAGAGCCCACAAACTCCTAATAAATGAGTATCCATTTTAGGATATTTTCCTTTTCCACCCACCTATACAGATATTACAGGCAGTCCCTGGGTTACGAACAAGATCGGTTTCTAACTGTGTCTTCAAGTCTTTAAGTCAAATTTGTAGGTAAGTCAGAACAGGTGAATGTGGTCTAATTTAGCCTTAATTTCGTGCAAGAAAAGGCTCAAAGCCTTTTCAATGATTTAAAAGCTGTACGTACAGCAAGTGAAGGTAATTGTGATGAAGAATTTATTGTGAGTGGGGTTTGGTTCAGTTTTTTCAAAGTGAGGGCAAATTTACATAACATTAAAGGGCAGGTTGTCCCTAAGTTGAACATTCATAACTTGAGGATGGCCTGTATATACATGCATGCTTACATAGAACCCAAATATTGCCTCAGTAGAAGTTAGAATCATAGATGCAGACTGAATCGTTATTTATTTATTTTTTATTGTACTTCAGGTGAAGGCTTACAGAACAAATAGTTTCTCATGAAACAGTAGTACACATACTGTTTT
>NW_004444232.1:202118-203021 GCF_000243295.1 Trichechus manatus latirostris | reverse complement strand
TTTTTAAAACTATACTTTTAAATATTGGTTTAAAATTAGCTGGCAAAAATTGTAGTTTTTTCCCCTAAGTTTCATTTTAGAATTGATGAGGAAGATAACCAATTTTTGACAATTGTCCTCAACTTTATAAATTTTAACCTATTTTGTGTTTGTTTAAAATATATCTTTAAATTAAGGGGAACAGGCAGTTGATACATGTATTTTCATAGACTTCCTTTAAAAATTGTGGTTAAACTGAGCACAAAAGAGCCACTGAAATTATTCCATTTTTTTAAGGGAAAATTTCTGTCTTAACTCAAAATTGATATTTCCCCCACTATGTTTTTATAGTTGAGCTGATCATAGTGAGTGCTTATTTCAGTAGATGTTGGGGATCTAAACAGGGGAAAAAAAAAAAAGCTTGCATGTTTCTCAGTTTACTAACTGCTTTTCTTCTAAAATTGGTTTTGGAGCACAGAAGATATTTTGCTGAAGAAACAATGAGAATCCTGTGATGAAGGTTCGGTCCTAGGCTTGTTGTTAGATGCCATTGAGTCAGTTCCGACTCATAGAGACCCTATGTACAACAGAATGAAACACTGCCCAATCCTGCACCATCCTCACAATCATTGTTATGATTGAACCCATTGTTGCAGCCACTATATTAATCCATCTTGTTTAGTGTCTTCCTCTGTTTCACTGACCCTCTGCTTTACCAAGCATGATGTCCTTCTCCAGGGACTGATCCCTCCTGATAACATGTCCAAAGTACGTGAGACGACGTCTCGCCATCCTCACTTCTCAAGAGCATTCTGGCTGTACTTCTTCCAAGATAGATTTGTTTGTTCTTCTCGTAGTCCGTGGTATAGTCAATATTCTTTGCCAACACCATAATTCAAAGGCGAGATCCAGAATATAGCCTTA
>NW_004444232.1:194383-201487 GCF_000243295.1 Trichechus manatus latirostris | reverse complement strand
TCAGGGTTTCCTTCTCTGCTGGGTTTGATAATTCGTGCAGTGGCCACACAGAACTCACAGGCAATACTCATGATTATGGGGTTTATTAGGGAAGTAACAGGTTACAATTCAGGATCAGAAATGTCTCAGGATACAGTTCTTCGGTCAGGACAGCTTCTTAGCCATGCGTGTCTCTCACTGGTCCTTGTCCTCTCGTCCTCTTGGCCCCTCAGCCCAGCCTCTGCCCTGCTTGAGCAAGTGTTACAAAGCTCTTTTAGCTCTGCCAGTAAGTGCCCGGAGGCATCCCACTCCACCAACAAGCCTCCTGCCCGAAGGCGCTCAGCTTTCTTGCTCTGTGGGTTGGCATACCCACCACGCCATCTCCTGCCAGTCTCCTGGTTCTGTTGCCTTTGCTGCCGCATATCACTGTCTCTGGTGTTACAGCTCTCTGTGTCTCCTGGGTCTAGGAGGATCTCAGCACAGGGATCCCGAGTCCAAAGGATGTGCTTCGCTTATGTCTCTTCTTGGTGGTAGTCAGTTCCCCCCACTCCCCTTGTTCTGGGATTGGTCGTTTTAGGCCTAACATGATGACAAAACTGACCAATCCCCTTATTACGGTTCCATACACCTAATTTGCATGGCCCCACCCCACAAGGGTGCTGTGCACCTTACTTACATTATTACCAGTCCCCTTGGTGGGCCACAAGCACCTCATTTGCATAGTTCTACCCAGTCATTTGGTGGAAATTATAAAGACTGGCTAGAAGGGCCACTGCATCGCAAATTGTAATTGTTTATTGAGCATATTCTGTTATATGCTGAGCCCTGAGACAGGGATTTTGTGTATTCGATATAATTTAATCTACAAGTCAGGAATTATTACTCCCATTGTATAGATGAAGATGCTGAGGCTCATGGAGATTGATTTGACCAAGGTCACACAGCGAGGAAGTGATAGCAGATACACAGTTTTCATGTGAATGTCTTTTTTTTTTTTTTATTGTACTTTAGATGAAGGTTTACAGAACAAACTAGCTTCCCATTAAACAGTTAGTACACATATTGTTTTGTGACATTGGTTACCAACCCCACGACATGTCAACAGTTTCCCTTCTTGACCTTGGGTTCCCTATTACCACCTTTTCTGTCCCCTCCTGCCTTCTAGTCCTTTGTCCCTGGGCTGGTGTGCCCCTTTAGTCTTGTTTTGTTTTATAGGCCTGTCTGATGTTTGACTGAAGGGTGAACCTTAGGAGTGACTTCATTACTGAGCTAAAAGGGTGTCCAGGGGCCATACTCTTGGGGTTTCTCCTGTCTCTGTCAGGCCAGTAAGTGTGGTCTTTTTTTGCGTTAGAATTTTGTTCTGCAATTTTCTCCAGCTCTGTCTGAGACTCTGTGTTGTGATTCCTGGCCAGAGCAGTCAGAGGTGGTAGCTGGGCACCATCTAGTTGTGCTGGACTCAGTCTGGTGGAGGCTGTGGTAGTTGTGGCCCATTAGTCCTTTGGACTAGTCTTTCCCTGTTTTTTCTTAGTCTTTTATATGTTTATCCACAGGACCAGTGCTCCTTGGTTTGATAATGGAGCAAAGGAAGGGCAGAGAAAACAGATTGTGTTTGTGTCTGTTTTTTAACTGAACTGTGACTGTGAAACAGGAAAAGGGGTTGAGAGTAGGGAAATGTGGTATGTGTAAAATTCCTCTCAGGGTGAAGAAATATGCAGAAGAAATGTGAGGTCAGTGTTTCCCAATGGGAAGTGCTACCCTGCCTCCATAATTTAGTTGTCAGATGGGGAGTTTGGGGAGGAATGACCCACTGTTTGTAGTTGTAGGATATTTGTAACTTTGGGAAACCCTGTACTATTTGGGAAGGGAGATGTATGTGAGTAGAACCTTCTTGGATAAAAGGTGTGAAATAGCTTACCCTTCATCCTTCTTCAAGATCCCATTTCCTTAGAAGAAACTGACTTCAGAATGTAACAGACATCCTTCTTCCTGTTCCTTTTTTTAAGTTTTATAGTGGTAAAACATACATTACAAAACATTTGCCACTTTGACCATTTTCACATGTACAATTCCTACCTCTTCTTTTTAAATATAAAATGCACCACCTTGCTGTTTTGCAGGACACCACACCTTCTGTGCCATCTTTGGATTTTCTTTTTTCTGCTGTTCTCTCATACTGGTCCATATCCAACAAGCTCTAGGGATTGCTGTGTTGTGTTTAGTACTGAATTATCTTTCTCCTTGGTTGAAGTCATAGATGGGATAAGATGGGTATAGAAAGAACAGGGAGGGGGAACCAGAGCCTTTGCTGCTTGGCCCAGCACTTGGACTCCGATGTGTTTATTAATAATCCCTCCCAGTTTTTGAATACCTGCTCCTGTGTGTCAGGCACTGCTAAGCACTATGTATGCGTTAGTTAATGTAATTCTTAGAACAGCTTCCGAACGTTTGGTGTACTATTAACACCTCCATTTTAGAGAAGAGGAAACTAAGGCTTAGAGAGTTTGTGGCTTGCCCAGTTGGCCGTAGCCACTAGCGACAGAATCTTGAAGGTGCCTGTTACAAATGTAGCTGATACTTTGGTATATATTTTGGTATATATATGACTTTGGTAATATTTCTCGTTCTCTACAGCAGTGTGTCTCAGTAGGGGAGAGACGTGATTTGGCCCTCAGAGGATCTTTGACAATGTCTGGAGACATATTTGGTTGTCAAACTGGAGAGGGGTCTGTGTGCTACCATCATCCAAGGTAGAGGTCAGAGATGCTGCTAAATACAATGCACAGAACAGTCCCTACAGCAAAGAATGATCTGGCTCAAAATGTTTATAGTGCCATGGCTAAGAAACCCTGTAGGTTCCCCTAGTTCTTATGTGTATGGGGATATTTGTGCTTCAGCAAGTGTCTGTGCATTGTATTTGGACTCCACAGTCTGGCCCCAGATGTTTGTTATTTAGCCTATGTTTGTTTAGGACACAATATGTGCAGTATACTGCTAGCTACCGTGAGGGATACACAGCCTTGTAGGAAAGGAAGAAGAGGTCAGACGTCATTGCTAAGGGAAAGATAAGGATGCTCACAGACGTTCAGATGATGGAAGAAACGTTTCTGCATGTGGTGGTGAGCAGGCATGGGGTGGGCAAAGGCTTAGATGGAGGTTGAATGGGATAGATGGAACAGAAGCTACAAATTCAGAAAGGTGTAAGATCTGAGTGGGGTTGATTTTTAAAAAGCAGAGTTAGTTTTAAGACTGGAGGTGCATCTGGTAGGGAGGGGCATTGTCAAATTTCTCCTTTCGTACCTCCTTGAGTACTGTCTGTTGTGCTGTGTACTTTAACATTCATAAATGCATTTAATCCTTACATTAACTCTCTGGAGTTGGTACTAGTATTATCATCAACCCCCTTTAATGGTTGATGTGATTGAGACTCAGAGGCATTCAGTGACTTTCTCACAGTACCACAGTGAGGAAGTGACAGAGCCCGGGTTTGAACCCTTAACTGACTCAAGACCATGTTCTTAACCAGCTCAACTATGTTGGTAACCAGAATGTTCTACAGTACATTGCCCAACCTCTTCTCTGCCTTCCCCAAATTCTACAAAGCCATGATGGGAGACTGATAAACAGCATTCTCCATTTGGGACCCCTGAGTTGCTCTGTAACAGCAGGTGATGGAGGGGTCAGAGGTGAGGAGTGCTCATTAGCAGAGAATGAAGGAGAGTCTTCTAAAGGAGCAAGGAAAGAATTCTGAGGGATATGGTGCTTCAACATATCTGTCAGGGAAGAAGTTGATTGCAGCAGCATTTTGAACTAGCTGGAGAGAAAGCATGCAGGAAGGGAGATTGATATGGATAAGGTAACCACCTATTGTGTTACAGGTTTGTGTAAAATGCTTTTCTAAAATCTGGGTCTTTTGTATTTTAGATCTCAGATGTAACTTAAACTAGGGTAGAATAGAACCATAGACTCAACCCTTAAATTTTCTGGGTAGGTAATTTTGTACGGGAGGATTTGCAGGAAAGACACTTTGAAATGTGAAGAAGGAAATGTGATTCTACTGATTCCTTTAGAGGCACTAAAATCAGTACATGAAGAAATGGGACAAGAATCAGAGATTAATTTTCCCAAACATCACAAACAATCTTGTGCCCAAGTAGGGAAAGTAACCATTTGTAAGAACAAAGATGGGGTGGGGGAGGTGAAAGTAAATTAAATCTTCACAGCAGCTAAGAAGATTGCTCTGAAAACTTTCTAGACAGAAATGTTTGAAACATACTCCTGCAAACTTATTTATGTGTCTCCGCTGGATTGCTTGTAGTTTCCTAATAGAGCACAAAAAGCAGAAGCTGTAAGATTTTGAGGCAGTTAGGTAAGGTCTCTAGTTTTGCTAAGTGTGCATGCACACTCAGGTGCAGCCTACACACACACTATTTTCAGTTCTGCCAACAGCTAAAGTAACTGTGTTCCTCACGTGTTCAGGACCAATCTTTAGTTCCTTTACTTCCAGAGACCTGTTATACTATTTGATAAATTTGTGCTACAAAGTTACTCCTTTCTGATAAAACTTGAGGTTTGTCCAGAAGCCTCTAGATATCTCTGAGGGGAGTCTGATAGAAAGATGTGGGGGCACCTTGTATGTGGCAGCTTCTCATTTGACCCTAGTGCTCTGACCACATCTGCTAGTTTGTTCTTGTGGTTATTTTTCCTAGCATCATATTATCAAAATTTTCAAGCATTCAGAAAGAATTCTACTGTCAACAGACTTAATCCCAGACTGTACCAATAATATTTTACTATATTTGCTTGATCATATATCTATCCATTTATGTAAAATCTAATCCCACTTCTCTGATACCAAATGTGTTGATCAATCCAGATTTATTATCAGTTCTGTTCCACTTTTGTTCTGACACCAGCTGCATGTGCAGCCCTTCTTCTCTGACCCTGACCACCCAGAGCTAGGTCAGACATCACAAGTTAAAGGGCACCGCCCTCCAGACTGCCAAGTCTGCCTAAGATTTCAGATGCCAGCCAAAAGCTTGGAGTCCCCAAGACACCATCACTTCTAACTTCCTGGCTACAAATTCAGAGTTTTCCCACTACTCCTTCAGGATACTGGCCATAAGCCTAGGAGTCCCCAGAGCCCTCTTGTTTCTGACCTGCTTGTTCCCGATACTCCCTCAGGTTTGGTAATTCAGTAAAACGATTCACAGAACTTAAGAAAGCACTATATTTATGGTAACGGTTTTATTAATAGCAAAAAGGATACAAATGAAGAAATGCGTAGGGCAAGGTCTGGAAGGGTTCCTGTAGTGGAGCTTCCATGTCCCAAAAAGGGATGTGCTGCCCTCTAGGGTCTTTACTGGGGCTTTGTTTGGCAGGCATGTTGATTGAATCATGCCTTGAGTCAAGAGTCTACTACAAGGCAACTAACAACCGCTGAAATATCACAAGGAGAATCCTTCTGGCCTGGCCAGCCCTCACCCAAGAGGCACCTCATTTGCATAAACCCTAAGATGTGGTCTGGTGGCCTCATCAAAGACACTTAAATCACTGGAGAAATGCCAAGGTTTTAGAGGTTCTCTCTCAGAAATTAAGCCCAAATTATTTGGGTAAAGTTAACCTCACAGTCTCTTCATTGCTGTATCCATCCATTGATGCTTCTTACTACAACTTGCTGATAACCGTTTGTTGTTGTTATGTGCCGTCAAGTCAGTTGGACTCATTACAACCCCATGTACAGCAGAACAAAAACACTGCCCAGTCCGGCACCATCCTCACAGTCATTGGCAGTGTTTGAGCCCATTGTTGCAGCCGCTGTGTCGATCTATCTCCTTGAGCATCTTCCCTCTCTTTTGCTGACCCTCCACTTTACCAAGCATGATGTCTTTCTTCAGGAACTGGTCCTCCTGATAACATGTCCAGAGTATGTAAGACGTTGCCATCCTCTCTTCTAAGGAGCATTGTGGTTGTACTTCTTCCAAGGCAGGTTTGTTTGTTCTTTGGCAGTCCATAGTATATTCAGTATTCTTTCTTCTAAATATTTCAGCCTATATATCATTAACTAAAGTTCAGTATCGTCTTAGTGCTGCTGTAGCACAGATATGACAAATTGGTGGCTTTAAAGAACAGAAATTTATTTTCTCCCAGTTCAGTAGGCTAGATGTCGAAATTCAGGGCACAAGCTCTAGGGGAAGCCTCTCTCTTAGGGCTGGAGAAAGATCCTTGTCTCAGCCTCCCCAGGACACACCCTACACTGATACGACCTTATTAACATAACAAAGAAACCCTATTGCCAAATGGGGCTACATCCACAGGTTTAGGATTAAGATTCCAACACATATTTGAGAGGACACAATTCAGCCCACAGCAAGTATTTACAAATTTTTGAGGGGTGATAAAATCTATATGCAATAAAAGGCATAAACGTTAAGTGTACCACTGATAAATTTTGACAGTGCAGCCCTGGGTGTTCAAATAGTTAAACCCTGGATTACTAGCCAAAGGTTGGTGGTTTGAACTAACCCTGAGGTGCCTGAGAAGACAAGCCTGGTGGTCTGCTTTTGAAAGGTCACAGCCTTGAAAACCCTGTGGAGCAAAGTTCTACTCTGCACACATGGGGTTGCCGTAAGTCGGAATCAACTCCATGGCAACTAACAACTACATCTGTGTAACCTAAACCCCTATTAAGATATAGAACTATTCTCAGGATTACTTTTTGGCGTGTATGCGGAGGATGGTGTTATGGATTGAATTGTGTCTTCCCCAAATTTATATTGCAATCTTAACCCTTGGTACTGGTGAATGTGACCTTGTTTGGAGATCGGGTGTTTGAAGATGTTATCAGTTCACATGAGGTCATACTGGAGTAGGGTGGATCTTAATCCAATCTGAGTCATGTCCTTATAAAAGAGAAGAGACACTGAGGCACAGAGACTGAGGAAGGATGCCATGTGACTCTGCAGGTTCACTTGGAGCTACCAGAAGCTAGGGGACAGGTATGGAACACATTCTCCCTCAGCGCCTCAGAAAGACTCAACACATGCCAACACCCTGTTCTTGGACACCCAGCCTCCAGAACTGTGAGACAATAGATTTCTGTTCTTTTAAGCCACCCAGTTTGTTACT
>NW_004444232.1:190237-193298 GCF_000243295.1 Trichechus manatus latirostris | reverse complement strand
TTTTAGCTGTGAAGGAATAGGGGATAAGAATGTGTAAGAAACTGCCTCCATTTGAAGATTGAGGTTTAATTTTATTAAGGCAGTCAGCCTGCTTCCTTCTGTTGTCAACCTGACAGATGTCCTTTCATTTAAATAAAGGTATTCAAAATCTAGTGGGGCAGGCTCCCACTGGACTTCTAAAGAACCAGGACATTTGAGGAACAGTAAGTTCTGACCTTTAATAGCAGCCAGTGGCTTAATTTTTCATAGTTTCCAAAAACCACACCCTCCTGCTGGAGTAGCTAGCTCAGAGAAATTGGATGGACTCACTGTGCCTTGGGAGTTTTTAATCCCTGAGCTTCTCCTAGTGTTTTTTTCTGCTCTGCCACTGCTTCACCGCTCCCTCCTGCCCCTTTCCGTTTACTGCATGCTAAAATTATAAATAATTTTAGTGTCAAGTCCATTATCCCATTTGAGGTGCAACTTGAAATCCCACACTTCCACCAACACACTTCTCACAGTGCCTTGGAGGCTGTTGACCAGCAGGGAAGATAAAGTGTTGTTTTGTGTGTGTATAATTTGAGAACAGGATGTAAATTTGTGAGGCCTACCACCATTAAAGTAAGGACAGAATTTCCCACAAAGATTTTTTTCTGTTAAGCAGAGGTCACAGCTTGGGGTTCCTGTTCAGGCCTGGATGTGGGGGCTGAGGGGAAATAAAGGGGCTAAGACACTGGGTTTTGACTAAAACTGGGCATCTGGGGACTCTGAGCCTAGATAAGAAACGGATGAGAGTGCATATGTAGGAAACCTTTCCGTGTGGTGAAGTAGAAAAGCCACAGGTAAGGGTTTGAATATGAGGAAGTTGAATCCTAGAGACATTAGATAGTATCACAGTGCCTGGCGCCAGAGCCAGTAGCTGCCTGTTTGGCTCACTTTCCACCACACTCAATGTTAATACTACTAATCTTTGAGTAAGAGGGTAAGGCATCTGAATTAGATAAGTAGGAATAAGAATGGAGATTTTCATCTTTTTCAACAACTCTTGTAGTGCCAAAGCAACAATAGATAATATGTAAACAAATGGGTCAGGCTATGTACCAATGAAACTTTGTTTACAAAACCAGGAAGCAGAAGCTCAGCCAGGTTTGACCCCTGGGCTGTAGTTTCCCAACCTCTCGTCTAGTCTATCTTGTAATTTTTTGATGACTTTGTTTTAATGTACACCTTCCAGTGGAAATTTAAGAATTAAAACCCACTGCCGTCGAGTTGATTCTCACTCAGTAATGACCTTATGGGACAGAGTAGAACTACCTGAGTAGGATTTCCAAGGCTGTAATCTTTACAGAAGCCGACTGCCACATCTCTCCCCCACGGAGCAGTTGGTGGGTTCGAACCACCAGTCTTTTGGTTAGCAGATGAGTACTTAACCACTACACAACAAGGGCTCCTCAATTTAAGCATTGATCAATGTTAAATATAAATGATTGATTTTTAAAATTTGCCCTTTGCCACTAGGTAGCCTTGTTGTTAGCTGCCATTGACTCATGGTGACCCCATGTGTTACAGAGTAAAACTCCATAGCGCTTACTTGGCTGTAATCTTTATGGAAGCAGATTGCCAGACCTTTTCTTCTGCGGAGTCGCTAACCTTTTGGTTGTTGTCAAGTGACAATGCTTACTCTGTTTAAAATGAAAGTAAAGAAGTTTATTTAGAACAAAGGCAGCTGGAGCCAGGGACATGTTGGATCTCACAAAGTGAAAACCAGTGCTCTGAAAAGCCGCAGTCACACAGGCATAGTTAACAGGGTTGCATCAGGAACATAGCTTACAATATTTTGATTGGTAGGCTAGGAGTCAGTAAAGTAGAAGGTGGGATATCTCAAAGCAGGGCTTTGGACTGGTTAACAGAGTAGGTGGGTTAAGGGGGTTGGGTACACTCACATAATTGTGGATGTATGTGCTTGTGAGGGGGTCATAAAATGATTGGTAGGGGACCAGGGTTTGCTGCTCCCACTCAGCCTGAGGCCCAAGGTCATATACATATGAATGGAAAGAATCATTCTTCTGGTCCACTCAGCCAGAGGCCCAGGGCCATATGCATGTGAAGAAGTAGAGGTTACATTCTCAGGAATGCAGCAGCAGAAGTCGCAAAATGGCGACCCACACCTGAGCCAGCCACTCTGGGCATGCCAGGCACCTCAGTTTTGGAATCCTTGCACACAGTTAATAGCCAGTCGCAAAGACTTCACATAAGCGAGGAGTGGGGTTGATGTCCAACTAAATGTTCATTTTCAATGCACTACTGTTTTTTAATCTGTAGAATTGTGCATGTGGGATCAGCAAGCAGAATGATATCTGGTGGTCTTGAAAATAGTGTAAAATCATAGCAAGACTCTGTGAAATGAGTAATCTGGCGCTAGATCAGACCATGCACTAAGCACATAAGAGACCGTGTGGTCTTTTGGGCAACAAGGAGGGCACAGGGCACAGGAGTAGTGGTCAGTTTTGCTTTATGATAGTTTGAGACCATAGTCAAGTCTATGTGCATTCTAAACTTCCATGTCCTCACTTTATTCACTTCCTAAAATTGATAGTTTTACATGTGCATAATATTTGAGATCATTGGATAAGGCTAAGGAAAGCTCAGGAGTCCTGGTGGCACAATTGTTAAGTGCTTATCTGCTAACCGAAAGGTTGAAGGGTTGGTAGTTTGAACCCAGTAGCCACTCCACAGGAGAAAAGACCTGGTGATCTGCTCCTGTAAAGATTGCAGCCTGGGAAACCCTATGGGGCAGTTCTACTCTGTCCTATAGGGTCGCTGTGAGTAGGAATCCACTCGAGTGCACACAACAAGGAAAGCCCATAGGTCATTTTGGGGGAGTTAACTGCATTGAAAGAGAATTGAGGTACTAGGCCAGCCAAACTGAGTGGGTAGTTGCAAGAAGCTGGCATCCCCACAAAAATCAGGGATTCTTATTCTTGAGAAATTTGGAATTGGAGTCAGGGAACAAGGTGAGATGGGTACCAGCACTCCATGATGAGTAATCACCCCTCTGCTGCTTAAATACTTTCTTAGCAGA
>NW_004444232.1:143321-189222 GCF_000243295.1 Trichechus manatus latirostris | reverse complement strand
GCTATATTTGGTAATTTTGAATGTCTGCTTATTTTTTCCTTACCATAAATGTGTATTAGCCTCTTTTTCAGAGAGACAGTAAAAATCTACAAAATTTTAATGCATTATAAAGAACACAGACAATCTCTAAAAATCCTTGACTGTACCTTTTCAACCAGCTGTGCTGTCAGATTGTAGTTTTCTAAGGTTGAAGAAGGTAGAGGGATGCTTTATTAGGTTTGATGAATACCCTTTGTTTTATGAAGATGTATTGCCTGTTGGTAGTGATGGGAAAAAGATGATACATTCTGAATATGAATGTTGATGGCTATATTCTGAATATAAATGTTAATGACTGGGCCAAATTCCAGCCCAAAGAATCCTGACAAGCTTTGTAAGGCTCCCAGCACAGCTTAGCAGAGGTCAAATGAAGGAAGACTTCCCCAGAAAAACAATGACTTACTGTTTAGTTTTAAGGAGATGCCAATTATAGCGGGTTGTAGGAGGTGAGCTGAGGTTATGATGAAAATGAGTATATTTAGAAACATGTAATTGTTGCTTGTTGCCATGTAAAATACCAATACATGTTTCCAGCTTTCGTCTCCTATAATAATGTCCCTGTTCTTCCTACTTGAAATGTCTGTGGAATGAAATGGAATAGTTTTTATGATATTGAATTCTTTCTGTGGAAACAAGTGTAATTAAATAACCAAACCAAAAAACGAAAACCAAACCCGTTGATGATTCGGACCCATAGTGACCCTGTAGGACAGAGTAGAACTGCTCCTTTGTAATCTTCATGCACATCTTTTTTCCCACAGAGCAACTGGTGGGTTCAAACTGCTGACCTTTCAGTTAGCAGATGAGCGCTTTAACCACTATCCCACCAGAGCTCCAAATAACCAAAGGGAGATATATATGTAAGCTAAGATGTAACGGAAAAAGCGCTTATAGTTGTGAAGTTACCCAGATCGTTCTTTGAAAACACTTATATGAGTACTCTGTTCTTACGTTTTTGTTGTCTGTTTTGTGTAATGTGTGAATGAGATTTGATATGTGTCTTGTTTTTATGTTTGCTAGAGCCTGAAAAAAAAAACTTTTGAGTCATAGAAAGCTTATTGCTCTGTATGAGTTTGTCCACAAGCAGCCTGTTTAACTAGATTTAAAATATAATTGGCAGTGGGTTCTAGTACTAAAAGTTTGTGTGTTGATTGTAGTTGAGTTTAGTTTTAAATATACTTACATTTAGTTTTAAATATACTCTTCCGTAATTGAATGGGCTTCATTAAATGGAAACAGGAGGAACTCTACACTTTTTTTGATTTGTTCAGTAATTGAAAAATGTGTTGATAGTCTCTATGTACTTATTTAAAGGAGAAATGTTTAAGATTTTCTTCAGAGAAATGAATTGCATCTTGCCAGTTTCCTTTTTATCCCATTGTTCCCCACTTCTTATCAATACACAGACATTGCTTTTCCTTTTATTTTCCAAGTGTAAACCTTTTCCTGTTGCTTTTTGCTGTTGGTTAGCAAGTCTGAACGCCGAGCACTTGTTCTGGCTAAAGCTGTACCAGGTACGTTGGTCCAGTTTCAGATGGTTCTCCTTATTGTCACTTCTGGAATGTGTGTGTTAAAAGTCCAGTTGTTCGGAGAGACTCTTCCTTTTGTAATGATAGAGTTGTCCTATTGTGTGTACTTCATTCAGTTTGGTGTATATTTGGAATTTTCTGGTGCTTAAGCTGTTAAGTGACAAAAATGCATCCACTTAGTCTGTTTTATCTTTTATGGACTATAGAGTTAGTTGTCTTAAAAAAAAAAAAAAAAAACTTGCTCCTGAATAATTTGTTTCTTTTTTTTTTTTCACTTGAGTAATTTCTTGAGAGAGGAGTTGCTTAGGGACATTTCAGAAGTCTCATGAGACAGAAGATGAAATTGGAAATGATTTGTTTTTCTCTTGCTTTCTGTGTGGTACTTGAGAATTTGTTGATGTGTTTATCAGTTATTTAGAAAAGGCTGGGCAAAACTACCTAGTTTCTTTTTTTTTAAGTTACCTTTTGGAAATGCTTCTGTTAACTTCAAAATGTGTGTTTTTAAAAAACATTTTTACTTAAGTCTCTTGGATCTCCATGCAGAATATATAATCATTTCATCCATTAAACCAATACTCATTTAGGGCAGTGGGTTAGTGCTGGATATATAGAGAGAAGCAAAAGAGGAAAGGTGACTAACCTGCAGTTTACATTCTCTTATGGGTGCGGGTGGAGAGACAGGCAGTAATTACACAGATAAATGAATAAACCAGATAATTTAAGTAGTGATAGAAGAGACAAAACAGGGTAAATTGCTCAAGGGCTTCTGCTGGTGAGGTGAAGTGGTCATTTAGATCCTGACCTCATTTAGGAGCTGATGTTTAACCTCAGATGTACTAGTGATGAGAGAGCTAGGCGTCTTCAGCTTTAGGAGAGGAGCATCTAGACAGAGGAGCCGGTACTGCCCACGGCCTGATCCAGGCAGGAAAAGAAGGCCATTGTAGCTAGTATTTAAGAAAGGGTTGTTGTTAGCTGCCATTGAGTCGACTCCTGACTCATGACGACCCCGTGCACAATGGAACGAGAGTCTCTCTGGCCCTGCACCATCCCCTGATCGGTTGCAGATCAGACTGTTCATATAGAGTTTTAATTTGCTTACTTTTAGAAGTCGATCGCCAAGCTTTTCTTCCTAGTCCATCTTAGTTGAGAAGCTCCACCCAAACCTGTTCATGTTCAGCATGATAGCTACATGCAAGCCGCATCCACTGACAGACAGGTAGTGGTTGCACGTGAGGTGCATTGGCTGGAATCAAACTGAACCGAGTCTCCACATGGAAGGCGAGAATTCTACCACTGAACTACCAATGCCCCTGAGAAAGGGTTGTTGTTGTGTCCCATCGAGTTGTTTCCCTATGACAGAGTAGGACTGCCCTATAGGGTTTCCGGGGCTGTAATCTTTACAGAAGCAGACTATACATCTTTCTCCTGTGGAGTAGCTGGTGAGTCAAACCACTGACCTTTCAGTTAGCAGCTGAGTGCTTTAACCACTGCACCACCTGGACTCCCTTGAGATGGGGTAGGGGGAAGTAATATATTGGAATGTGGTGATTAGAACAGGGAGGAGTATGGTGTGGATGAAACTTTGAAGGCCAAGCTTTTGAATTTTAATCTTGCTTCCTATAGGAAGCCAATGGAGGACTTTCAGCAGTGGAAGGAGCAGCCACTTAATCTGATTTGCATTTTAAAATGATCTCTGGATCCTGTTTTTTCTCCTGTGTTCTTCTGAAATGCATTTATAGTAGCACAGAAAGTTTTTCCTTTGTGGGATTTTTATTACTGTTCAAGTTTTTGTTCTAGAGGCATTTAAAAATTGTTCTGAATCTGTTGATTTGAAATTGTGTGTTTACTGTAAACGTTATCCAAACATTCTGCTTTTTGTTTTTGTTTTTTGGTCTTTGGTTTTTGTGGTATATACTTGGAGGAATTTTATGACTAATAAGTGTGGTAAATTGAAGAATAAAACCTGTAACATTAACTGATAAACATAAGGTGTTAGCTGAGACATCTTTCATTGCTGATCTAGGAAAAGATGATGTCGACTTCCTTCTAGGTTTGAGTCATTTGAGGGGTAAAACAGTCTGGTGCAATTTGTTTTAGGTAACAGATGATGCGTCATATTTTGTCATCAAATAATAAATAGACTGGCAGAATTCAGAATTCTGGATTGTTTGAAAGGGAAAAAGACTTGAATAGAAGCATATCAATCAAAGATAAGCATTACACATTACACCCACTCACTTATGGACATGGTTAGGTTCCAAAGACCAGGTTGTTATGTGAAAATCAGCATTATGCAAAAATGGAGGATAACCACATCAGATCACAAAATGGAGGATGACTATATCATTACATAACTTCCAAACCACTGAGAATCATGGCCCAGCCAAGTTGACACATAACCTTAACTGTCACAGCCAGTGTTAACTCTTTCCTCGCACCTCAGCGTTTGTTACTGCCAGACGCGTTGTTAATGGGCAACATAGTCGGATAATAGAGTTTTTACTACTGTGGTAAATGTGAAATGTCAGATCATGAGAAAATTGATAAGTGAGGTGTAGGTGTACTTTTTGCTAAGCTCTGTAGAGCTCTGGTGGTGTCAATGGTTAAGCATTTGGCTGCTAACCAAAAAGTCGGCAGTTTGAGTCCACCAGCCGCTCCTTGGAAACCCTGTGGGGGCAGTTCTACTCTGTCCTGTAGGGTCGCTATGAGTCAGAGTCAACTCGATGGCAACAGGTTTGTTTTTTGTTTCTGTGCTAGATACAGCGCTCCCAAGATATAGTTCTTCTCCTGAAGGTGCTCACAATCTAATAGGAAAAATCTGGAGATATGTCTAGAATCCATATAGTTTTACTGAATGTAAACAGATATGCAAGAACAGATGTAGCCCAGAGAAAGAAATAATTCACATCAGAGGATGGGAGAGGGGCGTGGAAGTGAGGCTAGATATTGAGGGAAGATTTTGAAAGACAAGCTAGTAGGAGTTCATTAGGGAACTGGCTGGGAGAAGAACTGTGCTTTCCAGAACCTCACTGTTTCTTTTTGCTGGAACTCAAAGGGAAGGGCAGGGTGTGGTGGTCGAGAGGTGCGGCAGTGAGTAGAAACCAAAACCAAACCAGTCACCCTCGAGTTGACTCCAACTCTGTGGTTACCCATGTGGGTCAGAGTAGAACTGTGCCACACAGGGTTTTCAGTGGCTTTTTTCAGAAGGAGATCACCAAACCTTTCTTCCAAGGCACCTGTGGGTGGGTTTGAACCACCAACCTTTCAGTTAGTAGCCCAGCGCTTAATTGTTTGTGCCACCCAGGGACTCCTATCATACCCACTGAGGAGCTTTAATCCTGTAGGTGGTGGAGGCTTAGAAAGGTTTTAAATAGGTGAATAACAAGGTCAGATTCATGATTTTTAGGAAGATCAATGAGGAAACGGTGTGAAAATGGATAGCCTGAGATTAGGAGCCTGTTTCTGAGAAACAGGGCTGTTGGGAGGCTATACTCCAAGTGAGAAATGATGAAGTCCACAAAATACTTAATCTGAATATTGGATGCTGAATAGACTTACTGCCCAAAACTTTGTTTTTTTTTTTTAAACTTGGGGACGAATTATGCCAAGCATTAAGGGGGAGGGGGGCGGGAAGCTTTAAGCTTGCTTGTCTACATTCTTTCTTGGGTTGGTTACCACAGGATTTTTTTTTTTTTATTTGTGGCTGTAATGAGATAGACTTTCACCAGCCTCATTATTTGATAGGTATGTGATTCCGTGGTCAGTTGAGTTTGTAAGAAGAATGTCATGGTAATGAGGCCAGTGCACTGGTTGATCCTAGTACAGACCAGACTTGAGGGGAAAAGCCAACAGCTTCTGCTGTGTTTTCTGATTGGTGCCAAATGAGCAGTGCCAACACGGCTTGTGAGCAGAAGCAGCTCTGATCACCAGGGACCTTTATGACCAAAGGGGGAGACGTAAATAACTAGTCAGGTGACAGATTTATCTCAAATCAGCCTGTTGCCATAGGGCGGGGTGGGGAGGGGGGGATAAGTTCTGTAACACCATTGAATTGACTGCAGGCAAGTACTGTCAGCATTTCTGGGAAGCCTTGGCAGAAAGGGAATTTTCTGGGGTTTGTCATTAACATCAGTATGTTCTCACTTTATGTAACAATAAAAACAAATAATTAACTCTTAGCTGTAGATTGATAGAGCAGTTTCTTTTCTATGGCATTGTTTGTGTAATTGTTCTGTTTGCTGGATGGCGTTAGTACTAGTTTTAAAAAAATTTTTTAAAATGTGTTTGGAAGACCAGGGACTGGGTGTTCTGCACATGGGAATGGTCTGTCTCCTTTTCCCTCGTCCTGCTTTTCTGTTTGTAGCTGTATATCACCACTAATGTAATTATTAGTGTAATTAATAAGAAAGGCCAGTTTTTCTGCTTTTCCATCTGTAGGGTAAAAAATGCCTTTTAAAATATATTTGTATGATATATTAAAAGAAACTAAATGGGCTATAGTGACTAATTAAAAAAGAGTATCTGCTGGTGTTTGAACCTTGGTGCATACATATTCCCTAATGCACTGTAGGCAGTGAAGTTCTGCGTTATGTACATGGGTCTGTAATTACTATTTGGTTAGCCATCTAAGACTGAGACCAGGATCCAGAAATCAGTTTTTGGAGGTTCCAACAGAAATTATTAAAAAATGATCAGCACTCCAATATTTCTTTACCCCTGATCTTAATGGGGAGCCTTGGTGACACAGTGGTTAAGCGCTCAGCTGCTAACCAGAAAGTCAGTAGTTCGACCCCACCAGCTGTTCCAATGGAGGAAGATGTGGCAGTCTGCTTCCGTAAAGATTTCAGCCTTGGAAACCCTATGGAGCAGTTCTAGTCTGTCTTACGAGTTGCAGTTGACTCCATGGCAGTGGGTTTTTGGGGATCTTAGTGTTGCTATATGTTTATTTCATTTGTTTTTTAATCAGAACTTTTAACTGCATAAATAGTAAATGAGTACTTTCTTGTGAAAA
Organism: Trichechus manatus latirostris; assembly: GCF_000243295.1. Lineage (NCBI taxonomy): Eukaryota > Metazoa > Chordata > Mammalia > Sirenia > Trichechidae > Trichechus > Trichechus manatus. Next base: position 182,643 of record NW_004444232.1, on the reverse strand, counting down.
GAATGTTAAAACAGATGAGGCAAAACGCTTCCTAAACCACTACTAACGCCTCCTCCACGCAAATCTCCTGCTTCTTGGTAGATTTTGGTAGTGTGTGTCCTTTCAGACCTTTGCTACACATTAACACATATGCTGAAGTGTCTGGCAGATCCATTTTGAAATGTAAATTAACATGATATTGCTCATTAGAGAGTTGCTGTGACTTAACTTTTTATTCAGGTTTGCCCAGGTAGAATCTGTCTCAAAACTTGCAGTATGCTTTTAAAATATATGAAGTTTGGACATGGAATTTGAGAAAGAGTTTATGATGGATAAGGAGAATGTAAATTTTACTATCATGTATTACCCTTTCAGAGGAGAATGAGTTGGTAAGAAGTTATGTGGGCAGGTGTTTTCAAGGTTGATGTAAATTTGAAAAATAGGGCCACATAAAATTTTTTAAAGTATTATAATAAGACAGGCTTCTGTGGCAAACCAGAAGTAGGTAGCAGAGAAAACTGTTGCATTGAGATGATCCCCTGGGGGCCCATCCAGGAAAACAGCTGACATAATGTTATTTGTCATTTCACTTGGCCAATGTTTATTTTTCATATAAAATTGGATTGTAAGATTTTTTTGTTTTAGGATTAAGTTTTTAATTTTTTTCTTTGTATTTATTGTGTGTGTTAGGTAATGGGGGTGGTGTTGAGAGTAAAAACCTTGGAAAATTTAGCTGTTATTTTTATTATAAAAAGCCTGTTACAAATTCTTCTGCATGCATGAAGTGAGGGAGGAAAACATTTCTCATTTTTTGAAGCAACATTTATTCTGCCTTCAAACATGGAGCCACTTTGATTTCTCATATTTAAATTATAGGTAGGATTGTTACAATGACAACACTAATATTGGACTTTGAAGTATGTTGACTTGTTTTGTAAAGACAAAATGTGAAAAATGTTTCCTAGAGGTTAGATGGTAGGAATAGAGGATGGTGGAAACAGAGCGGCAAGACACAGGCTTAAAGGTTAATGGTGGCTTCCAAAATTAAAGTCATTTGCAGATCTAGGAAGAACCCAAGCCGCCTGCTCTTTTGCTCTGTCACTTTGTGAGGTGTGTATGTATGTATAGATAGATACATAGATATATAAATAAATTACCATTTCTCTAAACTAGTGTTGCCCAGCTTTTGTGAGCAGTCTTATACTGAGTTTTGCTCCATCCTTTGTGTGTTCAAATCAAAATGGCATAGTACTTCTAGAATAGTAAGAAAACTTGATCTTTTCGAGAATTAATGTTCATTGTTGCTTTTAAGAGTTTCCCTTTCCTTCCTGCCAGATGTTTTTTCCATGCCTACTGTGATTCGTAGGAAAAGTCACACTCCATCCTCCAAGGGAGAATTAAAATTTTAAACGTGAGTTCTAGAGAGGGTTGGCCACATCTACCAGAGGAAGGCCTGTGTGAAGTGGCCGGTCAAGGGTGATGAATGGGTAGTCAGCTGTGCACAGCCAGCCCTGTGGGCTGTGAGTTGCCATGGGAGCATTGAATGGCATTCAGCGATCCTGCATGACTAACCTAGTTTAGCAGCAGGGCCCATGGTTTCCTGCCTGGAAGAAGATGCTTACAGCCAGATGATACCAGAGCCAGCACGCTGCCCTGCGTCTCATGCCTAGCTTAGGCCTTTTTATTACTGTTTTTTTCCTTCTTTCACATATGGTATTTCCTCTTTTGGGGCAAGGGAAAAAGAAAAGGGAGGGCAGTCACTCTCACCAGTCCTTATAGCGTTGTGATTTATTTTATTACAATGTTTAACACAACCGCCCATAACTCACAAGGAGAAGTATTTGAAAAGTGGAATAAATGTGTCCTGACAGGCCCCAGCATGGGGCTGACTACATGACTGTATGCAGGGGCGAAACGAGCAGCTTTGAATACCTCAGGAGTTTCACTACCTCTCCAAAAGAGCATCGTGGTATGTGTTAGAGTTCCAACACTTCACTCAGACTCCTGTGCTGGTTTAGAGCAGTAGAATTCTGTCGGTGCAGACATCTGTGGCACAGTCCACATCAGTTCTGCAGGATGAGTTTTCACATGTGACTGCTCTCTGACCAGGCAGTGGCAAGGGAAGGCTGTGGTTTCTCCAAACAGTCTTTCTAGTTGTTCACTTAAAAGTAAGAATGCAGTGGAGGAGGTGGTTCCATGCATTCTGTAGACATCTTTCAGATGTTATCAGTGTTGAACCTCACAGACAATGGACTGTATGTGCTCCAAAAGCAACTTGGCTACTGAAAGTCATGGTATTCCCTACCTAAAAATATTTTTTTGCAGACTTCTGGTCTAATGCATGGGTGTCTGCAGGGTGGCCAGACTTTGCACCCTCCCTTTGCACGTGCGCTTGCTTTTGATAGCAGTCAGCTGCTTCAGATCACCGTGTGACTTCATGTTGTTTCTCTCCAGGTGGGTTCCTGGGCTGGCGTTGAGGCCCCCCGGGAACATGGCCTAGGTCAGCCAGCGAAAACTTAATGGGAGTGGAGCCCGTTATTATTGGGCCTTTAATGGCTACTTTGCTTTGTGTTTATTTACAGCCTGTCCTTGAAAGAAATTAATCTGAAGAGTCTCTTAGCACATTAGAGATGACTTGTGAACCTAGAGGGTGACCTCAAACAAGTCTGTAAATTTTAAAAAGGCTCTAAAATAAGACTTGTAGTACAGTTCTTACAATTTGAAGAACAACTTCATGCTGTCAGCCATCTCTCTCTCAAAAGGCCCTCCGTTAGATCCTTAGTCAAGGACAGACTTGTGTGGCTAAATTTAACCACAAATATATTTTATGGTTTTGGACTTGATCTACTGGCAGGGATAATATCTGATTTGTTGCTGTGTACCTTTTTAAGACTAAGGAATCATGAGTAATTGTAAGTTAACAATACTTTAGCATGCCTACTTAGCGCTTTATTTTAACACAGCCTAAAAGCTTTGCTAGCAGAACTGTGATTGAGAATACAAGCTCTGGTAGCAGGCAGACCTGTATTTGAATTTTCAATGGTTAAGCCTCTCCGCTGTTAACTGAAAAGTTGGTGGTTTGAACCCACCTAGGGGCTCATCGGGAGAATGATCTGGCTATCTGCTTGCATAAAGATTATAGCCTAGAAACTCTATGGGGCAGTTCTACTCTTTAACACTTGGAATCACCATGAGTCGAAAAATAACTCAAGGGCGTACAACAACAACATCTTTTATTAGCAAGTTATTTAAGCTCTGAATCTTTTTTTTTTTCTTCACTTGGAAAATGGGGTTAATCACTCTCACAGAGTTGTTGTGAAACATAAATAGGGAGACGAATGTGATCTGCCTAAGTCAGTGCTGATTATATAATAGATGCTAAGGTCCCTGGGTGGCACTAACAGTTTGCCTTGACTACTAGCCTAAAGTTTTGTGGTTCAAACCTACCCATGGGTGAAGCAAAAGAAAAGCCTGGTGATCTGCTTCCGTAAGGATTACAGCCAAGAAAACTCTGAGGCAGTTCTACTGTGTAACACACGGGGTCGCCATGACCCGGAATCAACTTGACAGCAGTGAGAAAGTGGTAGTACAGGTAGTCCCTGGGTGGGTTATCTGACTTGTACAACCTGTAGTTTGGAACCAGCCCCATAAAGCTATTAGTGCATCAAAATATTATTATTATTACTGTATTGTTACGTTAGAGATGTTTTAGTGTATCTGGAAATGTTTCTTTAATGTTTTCTATGCACAGAAAGGTACACTATATACTAAGACAAACATTTAACTAACTGATGTTAACTAACTGTTAACCTAACTGGATTTGCATACACATTCAACTAAAAGACAGATTTAGGAACATTATAGGTAATCTGGGGATTGCCTGTAGTCCTTAGCTGTACTGCTGCTGCTGTTGTTTTTTGATAAGCTGCTTATGGTCTATACAGTGGTCAGTACAGCCCCAAAAGAATGTGCTCTGTGTACACCTCAGAACCACTTGGAAATTTGTTAAGTTTGCAAATCTCAGGCTCCATCTCAGATTTACTGGAACTCTAGGGGTGGATCCCAGCACGCTACAGTTGAACAAGCCCTCCAGGTGATTCGTATCTAATGCAAAGTGCTGTGGAGAAATCAGTGAAGGAGGATTTGTAACTCAGAATCTTCTATGTGGAACAAAGAGGAAATCTGACAAGGCTGATGTTGGAATGAGGCTTTCCTATGTGTGTGTGCGGACGAGATTTTTTTCTCAGCATAGGAGAAAAAAATACTACCTTTAATTATGTAAATTGATAGTCAACTTGTAATTACCCAAAGGTAATTATGGGGTTTTGTGAATCATGTAGGACATTGGCTGCTTCCTGAAATCCCTGCATAAAAATTCTTCCATCCACTTCTTGCATCTTGGTTTAAAAATAGTGATGTGTATAGGCTGAACAGAAGTTTACTCATGCTATGAATTGTGTTTTCGATTTTTTAAAAAAAAATTTTAATTTCCCCTAATTTCAAAATGGAACCAAGAAAGAGAAAATATTCTTGAAAAATTTTGCCTGGGAGCTTTTTTTAAAAACATTCTCTAAGCCCTCGCTAACTTGCGACAAGTTAAAGCCAAATAAATAAACCACAAAGCTACCCAGTACTACTAGCAAAACCGTATTAGTTGCAAGGGGAAACTAGACAAGCCTGAAGAACCAGGCCCTGCGCCTAATTTCTGTACTCCGGGGAAAGGCAGCCAGTAGCTTCCTGTCTTTTTCACCGAGGAGCCTGGTGAATGAGACTCAAGAGGGAGTTGCTAACAGAGGTACAGTGTCTTATATTTAAGAGTTTCTCTCTCAAAGCCTGGGCCTCATAAAACTCATCGGAACAGTGGTATCCGTGATGTCTTTCCTTACCTCACTACTTACAGATTTTCCAGTTAAAGGGGGAAGGTAAATTAAAAACAGAAAAATTCAGTTTGTCTCAAAATTGGTATAGTATTGCATATGTCTGCCAGTAAAATCCCGGTGTAGGTTTTTCATTTTTTTTAAGCTAATGAAATAAAACCTTAATTAACCAGAATTCATAATTTAATGGAATTTCCCCCATGTGGGAGGCATTTTGATTTTAGAAGCAGGCAGCAATAAGATAGTGTTAACAGTTTTTAACAGAATGTCTAATCGGGTTCTCCTTGTTACTTCTGTAGCAGTTTTCATTACTTTGGGATGAAAACCTGTGGTAAAACCTAACTGTTGCTGAGATAAGGCTGAGCAGATGGATAGAGAAATATTTTAGTAATTTTAACCCAGTGAAACTTTTTTGTAAAGATAATTAGGTGTGTGGAATTCACAGGAAAATTAAGTGAGTGCAGTGGTTGAGGTGTGATTGTTCACATCCTCACCTTTCAATCCAGGATTGAGAATTCTGGTGCTGCTGGCCATTTGGGGTTCCCTTTTCTGAGACAAAGGTAGTGATTATTGAAAGTGGGCAGAATTCTGCCTTATAAAGCAGAACCAAAGCCTGTTAACATTCACAAGTGAATAAAGCTACGGGGACCCGACTGTTGTAACAAGCAGCGTCAGGAAGGGGAGAACTTCCTTAGTGATGAGAATAGCAAAGCAGATGCCCTTGGTAAGCCCCAGCTTCCCCTTCTGTGCACACCCCATCCGTCAACCTGTTTTGACTGCTGCAGTGTGCATGCATGTCCTGTAAATTTTAAGAGGAGAAGCTTGGGCTTAGGAGTTCACGTTGCTCAGAAGATAATTCAGTGTCCCATCTTTCCCTGCAAAATGACTCAAAGTGTGACTGTAAAGGACATTTGAAGGAAAAAAGAAGTTATTTCCTGATCACCCTCCTTAATTTGGCTTCTGTGATTGTATGCTAATGTTTCATGTTTTTTGAACCAACAAGAGGAATTACCAAAAATCATAAAGGAATTCTTGAATGCTTATCAAGGCCATTGTGCTACTGCCAAGCAGCAATAAATCTAAACTATCCAAAACTAGTGAGATTCAGACTCTGTTAAAGAAGACTTCACAGCCAGTTTCTGGCTTAATTTTTTTCCAGCTTTTTCAGTACGTCGACTAGCATCAATTATTCATTTTGTAGTTATAAGAGTTCTGTTAAAGTCTGGTAGTGAAATATGCATCATCTAGGAAAAGTTCATTAGCTTGTGAGGGTGGTGCAGGACTGATTGGGCAGTATTTCATTCTTTTGTCAGTAGGGCCACTATGAGTTGGAACTGACTTGATGTCACCTAACAACAAGAACAGGAAAAGTTTTTGATACAATAGTCTAAATAAATAATTCTCTGCCAAATCCTAGTGAATTTAGCCAGGTAGCTTAGCTTGCATTCCGCACTCCCCCCACCTTTAGGTTGAAAGACTGTGAAAATAGCAGATGATTTTTTAAAGAGTATTATGTATTTTTAAATATTATTTTTACATTGTCTTCTAGAATTAAGTCTAAAAAAGTTACAAGTAAGTTTTAAAAAATACACTGTTTAAAATATAATGTAAGCATAGTGGCTATTTTTTATTTTAAAAAATATTTAATGATTTAGCTTCTGTGCAAAGTACCATACTTTAGCACGAGAAGAGATATAAATACGAGAGGTTCTATTATGATGGAGTTCACATTCTGGGAGAGAGATAACTGGTAATTGATATGTTGTATAATGCTTGGTGGATGTGAGGATACCTTTAGGGCAGGGCACATTTGAATCACTTGAGATTTGCTGGTAGCTGAAAATCGGATATGTGAGTGTGTAATTGAGAGAGAAACAGAAGAAATTTGTATGATTGGAATAAAAGCATCAAAGTGTTCAGGGGATCACTGAGGACTGGGAAAGTAGTCTGGTGTTGTTAGAACGTGGAGTTGGTTTGCAAGGGAATCATAGTTCAAAGGTAAGCTGAGCCCAAAAGAATGGGTTAGATTTCAGTAAAGGGGGTCCTGGAGTAGGGGTTGGGAGCAAGAGGGCGGCCCCTTAAAGGGCGTTTTGGGGAATGGACATGACTGACTCGCATGTACAATGCATGTGGCAGCCTGGCGCAGAGACACTGGAATAGTTTCTAGAGTAGGACTGTACCAGATTATGCAGGGACTTAATGCCAGAATAAGGATTTCAAGTTTATTCTGCAACAGTAGTCATCAAAGAATCCTTAGTTACTTAGTGCTGCTATAACAAAAATTACTACAAGTGGGTGATTTTAAGGAACAGAAATTTATTTTCCCTAGGGTTCAGGAGGCTAGAAGTCCAAATTCAGAGTGTGGCTCTAGGGGAGTGTCATGGATTGAATTGTGTCCCTCCAAAATATCTGTCAACTTCGCTGGGTCATGATTCCCAGTATTGTATAATTGTGTATCATTTTGTAATCTGATGTGATCTCCTTACATGTTGTAAACTCTAAATCACTATGATGTAATAAGATGGATTAGCAGCTGTTACACTGATGAGGTCTGCGGGATTGGATAGTGTCTTGGGCCAATCTCTTTTGAGATATAAAGGAGAGAGAGGCTAGTGAAGAGACATGGGGGCCTCATAGCACCAAGAAAGCGGTGCCAGGAGTGGAGCGCGTCCTTTGGACGTGGGGTTCCTGTGCGGGGAGGCTCCCAGACCAAGGAAAGACTGATGCATCACAAGGACCTTCCTCCATCGCTAACAGAGAGAGAATGCCTCCTCCTGGAGCTGATGCCCTGAATTTGGACTTGTAGCCTACTGAGCTGTGAGAGAATAAACTTCTGTTTGTTAAAGCCATCCTGTTGTGGTATTTCTGTTATGACTAAGACAGGAAGGTTGTTCCTTGGCCATAGCGCTGGGATGTCTGTCTTTCTTGTGTGTCTCTGTGCCTGTTCTGCTCTTTTTATGACTCGGAAGTGATTAGATTTAGACATTCCCTACTCTGTTATGGCCTCATTAACAGAACAAAACAAACTCCCTTGTTTCCTGGTGGTCATGTTTACAGGGTCAGGGTTTAGGACTTACATCCATATTTTTAGGGAACACAATTCAATTCATAGCAACTTGTTATTTTAAAATAACAAGGCTTAAATTGGATTGCTTTCCATGAAAATTCTGAATTAGAGGGACAGGATGTGGGAAAGGCAGGAAGGACCAGTAGGCTCTTGCCAGAGGAAATAGGAGGAGAATGCCGAGTCCCTAGGTGGTGCAAACCGTTAACTCTCTCAACTGCTAACCCAAAGATTGAAGGTTTGAGGCCCCCAGAGGCACCTTGAAAGAAAGGGCTTGTTGATCTACTTCTGAAAAATCAGCAATGAAAACCCTGTGGAACACGGTTCTACTTTGACACACATGGGGTTGCCATGAGTCAGAATCAACTGGACGGCAACAGGTTTTCATGAGAGCGAAGAGGCCAGGAAACAGGAGAGGAGGGTGTATGACTTGAGGGCTAGACTATCTAAAGGTACATATAGTCTTTGCTGGGCCAATTGAATATTTTTCTATTCAAATGATATTAGGGAAAAAAGATTCAATAGATCCCCATAGAAGCAACTCTATGAGGACGAAAGTATTTTTATAGTTTTTATTTTCATTAATTTTCCTTCTATTTTATGTATCAGTTATGGAGGCCAGGAGGAATTGGCCTGTGTTCCTAACAGTCGGGCAAGCCCCCTTAAGCTGCCTTTAGGCTTAAATGCTAGGTAAAGTTTCACTCTTTGTGGTTTCCATCTGTATCATTTCTCAGTAAATGCATTTTAACCTCTTTGGTGCTAGGGCTGATGATTTAGGATACATTTTTCTGTGGTTGAGTAGGGTAATCAGATTATAAGACTTCTCAGTGGTAGAGCTGACATCTAAAATTGTGTTTTCCCATCTTTGGTATCTGAAATGAGAAGTAAAAATCATCTTTTCAGGTTTACATGCCAAGACACTCCTAGTAGAGTAGGTTGCAAATAAAGTAAATGCTGTTTTGGGTGTCTGGTAATCTTTTAATTATGAAATAAGCCTTTTGATTTTAATCTTTCAAAACGTACAGTGCTGATCCAGGAAAACAACCTTTTTAAAGCTCACATCCTGCTGACTCCTTCAGATGAAAAGCTTCTACCTCTACCCCATATTTTGCAAACTGACATAAAAATATCATTAATTGTGTCTCAGTTCCACCACTGTCTATAAAAAACTGTTCATTTTGGAGTCAGTCCTCAGCCATGAAGGCCATAGTGCAGAGCGAATTCCTGGATTTCTGGAGCCGGGACCCTGTGCTGGAAGATCACAGCCAGTTAATGGAGGTCTCAGTCCAGGAGTGGGCTAAGGGACTTGGGCCTTCATTAACTCACATCCCTTGTCAATTCTTCCTGGACCTGTCCTCGCCGCCTTCCACACACGTACATATATATGCACAACAAAACTTGGATACTGATACTTTTTATTGTTTTTGTTCTTTTGCGGCATCTGAAACAGCTTGTACAATGAGGACAGAAACCTGCTTCGAATTAGAGATAAGGAAAGACGCAACCAGGAAGCTCACCAAGAGGAGGCATTTCCTGAAAAGATTCCCCTTTTTGGAGAGCCCTACAAGGTATTTATTGTGTATTATAAAATGGAAGTCTGATTTATCACAGTATTTAACTCTGTGATGAAAAGAACTCAAGAGGTCCTAACTGAAAATAAGATAACTTGTCCTAGGGATTGGGTTTGAAAATAAAGTATAAAAAGTTCTCTGAGCATAGTTAGTCAGAATCAGTCATAGTTTGTGGTTTTCTTTTGTAATGTTTGTCTCTGATATGTAGTAATGTGTCTGACAGAATTCTCAATAGGGGAATAGAGTTAAAATTGCACCTTAAATTTTATATGCTACACATTACATTTTGAGAGTTTCTTAAAATGGTATTTTGTAACATGATTTATTAAATGGTTGTTTTCTGTCATTTTTTCTTCAGTGTCTAACTCTCTTTCATTTACTTTTCTTTTTTTCAGACAGAAAAAGGCGATGAGCTATCTAGTCGAATACAAAACATGCTGGGAAACTATGAAGAAGTGAAGGAATTTCTTAATACCAAGCCCCATCCTCATCGCTTTGATGTTTCTGAAAATAGATTGGGAAAGCCAAGGTATCCTTTATTTCCTGAAAAGGGGAGCAGCATTCCACCCCACTCCTTCCACACTAGTGTTCACCACCAGCCAGTTAACACTCCTGCCTCTGGACCACTTCCTGTTGGTAACATCAGCCACAACCCAAAGATGGCACAGCCAAGAATGGAACCAAGTCTCCGTGCTAAAAGCTATGGCCCACCAGACAGCCAGCACCTGACCCAAGATCGCTTTGGTCAGGAGAGATATGGCTCTAGCCATCACAAAAAAGGTGACCACAGAGCTGATGGAGACCATTGTACTTCGATGACAGACTCAGCTCCAGAGAGGGAACTTTCTCCCTTACTCTCCTCTTTGCCGTCCCCAGTACCCCCTTTGTCACCTATACATTCCAACCAGCAAACTCTTCCTAGGACACAAGGAAGCAACAAGGTTCACAGCAGTAACAATAACAATAAAGGCTACTGCCCGGCCAAATCTCCCAAGGACCTAGCCGTGAAGGTCCACGATAAAGAGACCCCTCAAGACACTTTGGTGGCACTTACCAGCCTTGGGGTAGCCCCTCCCCAGCCGTCTTCTCAGACATTTCCCCCACCCTCCCTCCCCTCAAAAAGTGTCGCAATGCAGCAGAAGCCCACAGCTTATGTCCGGCCCATGGATGGTCAAGATCAGGCTCCTAGTGAGTCTCCTGAACTGAAACCATTGCCGGAGGACTACCGTCAACAGACTTTTGAAAAAACAGATTTAAAAGTGCCTGCCAAAGCAAAGCTCACCAAGCTGAAAATGCCTTCTCAATCAGTTGAGGTGAGTAGAATTTCATACCTTGGGCAAATTCCAGTTTGAAGATAGATTTGAGATGGAAGTGTCTGGCAGATGGAGCGTCAGTGGCTTTTGGGTAGAGAAATTTCTTTTTGGATTTAGGATCTTGTTAACCTATGAAAAACTCAGATAAGATGGACTACTGATGGCATCTTGACATACATTTTGCAGAAAGGTTTAAAATTTTAAAAATTGTGCAATAACTTATATATAGTAAAACAGATCTTAAGAGTAAAGTTTTGTGTTTTGAAAAGTTTATACACCTGTGTAACCCATACCCAATCAAGATAGAGATTTTTATCACCGGAAAGTTTCAGGAGGGTTTTGTGCTGCCTTTGCTTTCTTGTTTGTGGGGGGGCGGGGGGTGGCAGAGGGGAACTTTTAACAATGCAAAGAAAAAAAGTTTTTGGATTAATCTTTTCTTAAACTCCAACTAGTTTTTACTGAGGCCTAAACCATAAAAAAAAGTAAAGAGGTCAAAATGGTAAAGGCAAAGCCTTTTATCTTTATTTTTGAAAGATTTGCTCCCTGTAAGTTGTAAGAAACTTTAAAAACTAAAGTTCTGTTCTGATATATATATATTTTTCAACCACCTGACAAAGAAGAGTAGACCTATGGTGACATCTCATTTGAAAGTGAGTCATAAATATAATACAGAATGTTACTCTACTATTGATTTTTAAAGTAACCAAAAATGATGTATTTTTTAAACAAAGAAAAAATTCATTTTTCTACTCAGTTAATAAATGACAGCATTATGTTTCAATGGAGAGAATCAGAAGTATCTATGAACTTTTAGTATCAGTTACTACAAAATTAAGGGTAGTTTTTTAAAGTTTATCTGTTAGTGGTATCTTAGCTGTATTGGATAAACATCCTAATTTGTAGATCCTTTACTCAAAGCTATGTGCCTACCAAGATAATCAGCCTTACTTAATGCCAGAAGATAGAATTCCTTGAGGTTAAAAGAAAACAACAACAAAGAAACTTTAGGATCCTTAGCTGGAAAGATAATCCTTATCTTTAAGGAGGAAAATCTGCTTCTTTGTGGTGTCACTTTGGGTTTAGAAGAGGTTGGGTTCTGTCCTAAAGTCAGCTTTTGAGTTCCAAGTGCTTCTGGGTGTCTTCAGAATGGGACTTAGCTTGGAGGCTGAGGAAGAATGAAGGGGGAGGAGTAAAGCAAATGGTAGAAATGACCTTAATGGCAGAACTCCACCTTTGACCCCAGTTTATGAAGATTCAGCTCAATGAACCATTTATTGAACATTTTATGCTGTGATGGGAAGTAGGAGTTAGAGGACTAGATGTGAAGGCAAAGAGCATAAAAATGAGATCTTCCTCCTAAAAAGGTCGGTCAGCCTTCCTTATAATATAGAGAATGAAGAACATAATGGTGTTCTTTGCTTTATTTATCACATAGGATTTGTTGTGTTTTTCTGGTTTAAAAAGCAGAAAGGGAACAATGTAATGTTCTCAAAACAAAAAACCTAACTAAACTACTAAAAAGAAAATTGCTTTAAAACAGTTTTTGAGACAAATTGGCCAGTATTTGTGTTGCCTACCAAATACCCATCAATATGCTTAAATGGAGGTTGGGATGACAGAGAGGTATTGGTCCCTGTCCCAGGAGATATTATAGTCTAGGGTGGAGATCAACCTACACACTTGAAACAATTAGAGAAAATTGAATAAAACTATCAAATGTCAGTGTTAAAACAGCAAACCTGTATAAATTCAGCCAGTAGGTTTCCCAGTAGATGCTTCAAGGGAGATAATCCTGATTAACTTTTTGCTTCTTTGGGGAAAATAAACTGAGTCAAAATTTTTACCAGGATTTTAAAATCCCTCAGATTTAACATATGTATTTCAAACACAAATATATTAGAAGATGGCCCTTGCGTATTTTCTGAGGAGTGGGAATTTGAAATGAACAAAATCCTCCAAAATTTGGTGATGGGAGAATGGCGTTTTCTTGGCACAAACGCATCTGCTGTTAACAATTGAGTAGATGTATACTTTTAGTCTGCCTCTGTTTGAAGTTAGCATTCCTTATGCTATGCCGGCTCTCTCTGGTCTCTGTGTAGGGTTCTCTTGCCAGTGGCAGCTGCAGAGCCACCTGCCTGGGAGCTCTGTGGAGGTGTTGGTTGAGTGGGAGGATGAAACTGAGAGGTTGGGCAGATGCAGTGCTCCGAGTGACCTGTGAGGGGGATTAGGAGCTAAGAGCTTGGAATGAAGAGTGTGGAAATCTGGGAAGTAGGAATATGGGAGCTGTCTGGCTAGGTTTTGAGTTAGCTTTTTTAACTTCACCTCTCATGGATATGCCATTACTTTTTTGTTCACGCCACCAAATTGAGTATGTCTTTTATGTTTTACAAGATGTAGGTTGAATTTAAAATCTCAAATTTTAATGTTTCTATAAACCCAAGGAAGGCATGGAGAAAGGGACCCCAAAAAGCAAAGAACTAACCCTAAAATAGGTATATTTTGAATTTTCTGGAAGCAGTTGCTGTCAAGTTGATTCTGACTCATGGTAGGCCCATGTATGTCAGAGTACAGTGTGCTCCATGGGGTTTTCATTGCTGATTTTTCAGAAATAGATCACCAGACCTTTCTTTGGAGGAGCTTCTGTGGACCTCCAACCTTTTGGTTAGCAGTTGAGTGCGTTAACCGTTTGCACCACCCAGGGACTCAGTACTTTGAAAACAAAACTAGAATATTAGTCTGTGTTATTTTTGGAGTTGGAGTAGAAGGATAGAGAATGAGGGGCAGAAGAGAAAGTTGACTAGTAGTAGAGCTGAGAGAAGGGAAGTGGAGTTAAGTGGTTTTTCTTTATTTGCTTAATTCATTGTAAGGCAAGTCAGAGGGAATTTTCTCTTTCCTGGCTCTCTAAGTGTGAGGGTGATTGGATTTTGCTGTTTGTTTTATTACTACTACCCACCCCCGTTCCCCATTGCTTCCATGAAACACTGTATTTTTTTAATGAACCACAACAGGAAAGTCATCTTGTCTTTTAGAGTTTCTCCATTCTTAAGCCACATAAGCATGGATCCCTTATGCTATTCTTTGTCCTTTCACCTCACAGGAAAAAGTAAGTTTGTATATTTTAGTTGGTTCTCTAAAACATAGTACTGTTCCCTGGCATAAGTCATTCTCACAGTTAAATCTTAGTCTTTCCTAAAATTCTAAAGGAAAAAAAATATCAAAAGGTCAATATTCTGACTGTTTAGAGGTCTGAACCACAAAAATCTGTACTGGATGTTCTTTGGGAGTGTCAGTTTTAGTTCTGTGTCAATTGGAAGATGAATAGCAGTGTGAAATGAGCTTTTTGGAGGTAGGGCTAGGACTCAGTGATCTCTTGAGGGTACCCTCCAGCTTTACAGTTAACCATGTCAGAGCTAGACCTGCCTGATTGGAAGATTGGGAATTCTCTATATCCCTTTTTTCTTCTTAAAGATCAATAGAAGAGAGAAAAACCACGGTCTCTGTGTGTGAGTGTTCATGAGCATGGGTCCCTGGGCTGTGGAAGAGAGCCTAGATACAGATTAAAAAAGATACAGATTTATGCAAAGGCCTTCGGTTGAAAGGAAGAAATGTGTACTGGATTTAGAATATTAGAATTTTAAAGCTAAACATCCAGTCTTTTCATTTGCATATCGGCCCAGGAGGATGAAGTTATAGTTGGTAGCAGAGCCAGAGCTAGAGCTCCCAGTTCTTTGGTCTTTATACTTGTTGTCTGGTGGTGCAGTGGTGGCAGTGTGGTGATGGTTGTGATATGAGTATTTTTAACATGAGCTGGGCTTTCTCACCCAGACTGAAACTCCAGCAGAGCTTTGGGGTTGGGGGGGACACAGAGACAGTCAACCTCATTTCGTGTGTGTGTTTCTTGACCCTAGCCTTTTTGTCTTTCATGCTTTTAATTTTTTTCATTCTTTTATTCATTCGGCAACATTATATTGGAGCCCTACTATTTTCCAGGCACTGTACTAGGCCCTGGGGATATAGCTGTGATCAACCTAGACAAGGTCCCTGCTCTTGTATACCTTGTGTTCTATAGTGGGCATAGACAGTTAACATATAAACAGAAATTACAGGCTTTGATAAAAGTGCTCTAGGAAGTAAGGAGGGTGTGAAGAACCAGAGGTCACTTTTAAAAGGGTGGTCAGGAAAGGGCCCTTGAGGAGATGACTTACACAGAGATGTGAAGAATAAACAGGAGTCGGTTATGCAGAGTTAGAAAAGGCATTTTATTTCAGGCTCAGGAGACAGAAAGTGCAAATGGCCTGGAGGGGAAAAGGAATGGATGACTTTGTCAAGAACAGAAATGAGGGCAGTATGGCTGTAGTACAAGAGGAGAGGGAGGATGTGAGATGAGATGGGAGGAGTGGGCAGGAGTGAGACCATGCAGGCAAGGCCTTGTAGGCCGTGCTAAGTGCGCTAGCTTCCTAGGACTGCCATAACAAATTAACCACAAACTCGGTGGCTTAAAACAACAGAAATTTATTCACTCAGAGTTCTGGAGGCCAGAAGTCTGAATCAAGTCGTCAGCCGAATTGGTTCCCTCTGGAGACTCTGAGGGAGAATGTATTGCATGCCTCTCTCCTAGGTTCTTTCTGGAGGCTGTCAGCAACCCTTTCCTGGGCTTGTAGCTGTATAAATCCAATTTCTGCCTCTGTCTTCACATGACCTTCTCTGTATCTTTATGTCTCAAATCTCCCTCTCCTTTTTCTTATAAAGACACCAGTCATTGGATTTAGGGCTGTCTTAGTCATCTAGTGCTACTGTAACAGAAATACCACAAGTGGATGGCTTTAACAAAGAGAAATTTATTTCTTCACAGTGAAGTAGGCTAAAAGTCCAAACTCGGGGCATCAGCTCCAGGGGAAGGCTTTCCCTCTCTGTTGGCCTTCTCATCAATCTTCCCCCGGACTCGGAGCTTCTCCGTGCAGGGACCCTGGGGTCCAAAGGACACACTCTCCTCCTGGCACTGCTTTCTTGGTGGTATGAGGTTCCCCACTTCTCTCCTTGCTTCCCTTTTTCTCTCTTATAAGATAAAAGGTAGTGCAGGCCACACCCTAGGGAAACTCCCTTTACATTGGATCAGGGATGTGACCTTAGTTAAGGGTGTTACAATCCCACCCTAATCCTCTTTAACATAAAATTACAATCACAAAACAGAGGACAACCACACAATACTGGGAATCATGACCCAGCCAAATTGATACACACATTTTTGGGGGGACATAATTCAGTCCATGACAAGGGCCCTCCTTAAATCCAAGATCATCTCATTTTGAGATCCTTAATTATATCTGCAAAGACCCCTATTTCCAAATAAGGTCACATTGGAGGTACCAGAGACATATCTTTTTGGGAGGCACAATTCAACCCACTGTAGTAAGACATTTGGATTTTTTTTTTTTAAGTGTGAAGGGAGACCATTGGAAACCCTGGTGGTGTAGTGGTTAAGAGCTATGGCTGCTAACCAAAAGATTGGTAGTTTGAATCCACCAGGTGCTTCTTGGAAACCCTATGGGACAGTTCTACTCTGTCCTATACGGTCACTATGAGTCGGAATTGACTCGACAGCAACGGGTTTGGTTTTTTTTGGTTGGTAGTAAGACATTTGGATTTTTTTTTTTTTTTAAAGTGTGAAGGGAGACCATTGGAGGATTTTGAGCAGGAGAGTGACATACCTACTTTTCTTCTTGAAAAAGATCACTCTGACTCCTGGGTGGAGAGTGAATTGGAAGGGCAGGAATGGATTCAGGGAGGCTAGTTAGGAGATGTGAAATGATGGTGGCTTGGAGTAGGATAGAAACAGTGGACGTGGTGAGAAGTAGATAAATTCTGGGTATGTTTGGTAGGGAACTGATAGGGCTTTATGATTGATTGGAGAAGGAATTAGCCTGAGTTGAGGGAAAGTTGGATGTCAAGGAAGCCTGTTAAGTTTTTTGTTTTTTTTTTTTTAATATTTTATTGTATTTATGGTGAAAGATACACACCAAGAAGGCTTTCCATTCAAGAATTTCTACACATATTTTTTCAGTGACATTGGTTACATTCTTCACATTGTGTCAGCATTCTTATTTCTATTCTAGTTGTTCCATTCCCATTAACTTTGTCTCTCTGCCCCCGACCTCCTCATTCTGTGCTTTTGAGTAGAGGGCTCATAGGTTTTTAACTTGAAAAGTAAGATGGGATGATACTAGTTAACTTGAGGTGGAAGATAATTGGGGCAGAACAGGTTTGGAAGGAAAACCAAGAGCTCTGGATGGATCGTGCATTGCGTTTGAGATGCTGTTATATATCCAGGTAGAGACGACAACTAAGCAGTCATAAACAGCAGTCCAGCTCAGGGAGAATGTCAAGACTGGAAATAATACATTTGGGATTTATCTGCGTATGTGGTTTGTTAGTTGCTGTTGAGTCATTTCTGACTCATGGTGACCCCATGTGTGCAGAGTAGAACTGCTCCATATGGTTTTCAAGGCTATGACTTTTCAGAAGCATATCTCCAGGCCTTTTTTGTCTCTGGATGGGTTCGAACTGGCAACCTTTTGGCTAGGAATCGGGCGCTTCACTATTTGCACCACCCAGGGACTGCTGTCTGTATATCGTTGGTATTTAAAGCCTTGGAATGGGGCAGGTGCATCTGAGAAGGTCCCAAATCTGGCCCTTTCTGGCTAAGCTCTAGCTGCAACAAACGGAGGTGGAGGAAGTAATGAGGACCTGCTAGGTTCAGGAGAAAAAGGTGAAGATCAACTTGGACATTTAAGAATCTGCTTTTAGGTTAGTAGAAATTAATTGGGTTTGCGTGTTTTTTTTTTTTTTTTTCCCCCCACCTAGGGTTTGAAGTGTACGTGTTAATGCTACGGTATCTTAGCTTGCTATTTTTCTAAATCTACATGCCAAATAACTGGCTGGAATGTGGAAGAATTTACTACTACGTATAGCTGCTTGTATGGTCCCACTCCATTCTCCCCTCTTTCAAAGATCCATATGCTACCTGCTGCAGCATTGAATTCACTGTTTAACCACTTCAACTCATGGCAACTCTTAACAAGTTGAACCTTCCATTTTCAATAAACGCCGACCTAACAGCAGGGTGAATTAATTCACAGTGGAATACTGTGGCATAGTGATTTGCTTTGTATTAACATGTCCAAACATTCTTTCCTACTTCTGTGTTTAGCTCCTCTCCTGTTATCTTAAACCTGAAGAAAGAGCTCTCCTATTAAACCTTTTTTAGGCGATTGACTTTCCATGCTAAGGGTGCATATCCTACTGATGCACCACTCCAATATAGTTAAGAAGCTCACTCTGTCACATGTACATTATTAAGTCAATGACTTTTAACAAAAATATCTTGAGCAACTGTGGTGTGCCAGGCCTAGTGCAGGCAGTGGGGTTACAGTAGTGGGCAAAACCCAGATGGCTTTTGTTGTCTTGGATCTTAACATCCAGTTAGAAACTGGGATTATTCAAATAAACTCATAGATAAATATGTAAGAAGTTTGACAAGTGCTGTAAAGGAAAAATTGGCAGTTACGTAATGATACAGTCATCCTCCATTTTGTGATCTGATGTAGTGAGCCTGCACTTTCGCATAACGCCAATTTTCACTAATGACCTAGTCTTTGGAACCTAACTATGTCAGTAAGTGAGCAGCTGGGTGTATTATGAGACCCAGTAAAAGGAGCTCATGACTTAGAACTAAGGCTCTAAAGAGAAGGATTTTTCTGAGGAAGTTCTATTTGCATGAGAGCTAAAGGATGAGTTGGAGTAACCAAGGAGGGGCAGTGGTTGGGGGCTGGAGGTTAAGCAGGATCAGTAGCGTGTGTCAGTGGCTTATGCCATGTGTTGTGCAGAGACTGTATGTTACAAGTTCCCTTGGGTTATGAGCTCAGTACTGTAGATAAAATGGAATTTTTTCATTCATTCTGAAACTTAGCAGTATCAGAATCACCTGGGAAAAGTTGTTAAAAGTACAGATTATTAAAAATAAAAATTTCCAGGTTCCACCCTATGAAATAGAGATTTAGTAGGTATACAGGTGAGCCCAGGAATGTGTGTGTGTGTGATTGTGATGAAGTGTGTTGTGTAGCCTGGAAATGAAAATTGTTCCCGAAGAGCTGATAACAGACTACAGGAAGTTCGAGAGGGACCCTCTTCCCAGTGGCTCAAGGGTCTCCATGAGAGTCTCAGGCCAGAGGATCATGCTAAATTGATAAGGCTCTGAGTCCTTTGAGAAGGGACATCAGAGCAGCCTCAGGAAAGAAACACAGGAGTGAGATCCCTAAGACTGGACTCCTCTCTTCCCCCACAGCTCATGTTTCCCTTCCCTCTGTCTCCACAATTGCAAGCTTGTGGGGAAAGTAGAAGATTCTGATGCAATTTTATTTAGCTTTTCAGGTTCAACGTTCTAAAAACATTTTTATTAGTGGTAACTATTGTAGCAGATTTGGATTAGATTCTGTGAGCTGGAGCTCTGTTAACTTGGACAGACCTACAGGAATTAAATACTTTACGTTAGGAAATCGATAAAACAATAAAGTTGTCTGTGTACAGAATTCCCTAATGATGTTGGGTATCTGGAGCAGAAGACTTCCAAACTGTGTACAAGAAATGAATAATAAGTAACATGTATTATCTGCATAGTAGTTCGAACCCACCAAGTGGTTCCATGGGAGAAAAGACATGGCAATATGCTCCCATAAAGATTACAACCTAGGAAACCCTACGGGGCAATTCTGCTCTGTCATATAGGGTCACTGTGAGTCGGAATTGACTCGACAACACACAGCAACAACAATAACATCTGCTCAGAGGCTGGCTAAATCTTAGACTGTAAAATATACAAATATAAAAGTTAAAAAATAGTAGAAAATGACAATTTTAGGGCAGAAGCTGCAAACAGACACCCCAAAGGCTAGATTGGGGCTGCAGACTGTTTTGTTTTGCCTATATAATGTGTTTTCTTTTTTCTTATTTGAGCCAGTGTTTACCAACTGGAGATTGCAGGTGAAAATTTAGATTTTCAGTTTCCCCAGAAACTGTCAGCTAAAGCTGAATAGAGGCTGTACCTTTCATTTCCTGGTTCTAGCAATTGTTTGAATTTGACAAAACCCTTTAACCCCTGAAGGAACATTTAAATACTGTCGGCAAAATAATTTTGAAAAATTCTAAATGAGTTAGTGCAAAGAATAGAATTGCTTACAGTAGCCCAAGAAGAAAACATAAAATCGAAACTTGAAGATCTTGTATTAATTGGAATAAGCAGCCCTGGTGGTACAGCAGTTAAATGCTCAGCTGCGAACCAGAAGGTTGGTGGTTTGAATCTTCCACCTGCTCTGCGGGAAAGAGATGTGACAGTCTGCTTCTGAAAAGATTACAGCCTTGAAACCCTATGGGGGCGTTCTGCGCTGTCCTACAGGGTCACTATGAGACGACATGGACTTGACGGCAGTGTTTTTTTTTTTTTTTTTTTTAAATTAGTTGGGATTGTTTTTTCTTTGTGAGTTTTACTTTCCAGTCCTTCTTAAAATGCCAGAAGTACATTTGGTACTAGCATAAGAAATTCCCATTCCTGGTTCTTGTTTTCACACTTGAGATGTTTGTGTATGGTTATTGGATCCTCCTGGGTCTCTCAAGTTGTCCTTTTACCAAGATGCAGACATTCAGCTCTTTTGAATCTTCCCAGGCTGTGTGTTCTCCCAGGCTCTCACATAACCACCCCGAGTCATTTTAGCTCTTCTCTAAATTAATTGTGTTTTATTTTGAGCTAACTGATAATCTTCAGGGACAGAAAACCAGATATTCCAAGGAGAGTCCTGTTGATGACTTGAGTCAGTGGTTTTGATTTTGCTGTTTTGGTCTGGGTGACCAGTGCGCGTGAGATATTTAAGCAGCATTCCTCCTAAGAAAGGATCCTGGTTCGTGTTATCTTACCAAGTTTATTTTTTGGCCTGTGTTTCCCCTCTTCAATTGCCAGGAGCTGTTTGAGAATCATCATTTTCCAAGGTTACTTTGCTGCGTGTTCACATTTTCCAAGAGCTTTATAAACTATTTTTACATGGGTTTTATTCCTTTCTTTAATTGTTGAAATCACTAGGTTGACAATTTTTTCCCCCTACAGAGATTCAGGGTCCACACACAATTGGTTTTCCCTTGAACTTCATTTCATTCCCTGTTTAAGCATGGCCTACTTTCTCTCTGCATTTTTTCTCTAACCCCGTGGAAATTTGTCAAGCCTGTTCTAATCTCTTTAATCCTTTTGATTGAAGGGTTTTGAGGTTTAATGTTTTAATCTAGGGGCCTCAGTATTTAAGTAATTGTAGGTCCTATTTCTAGCTCTTTCTCTTAGATAAATCACCTTAGGTTTTTTTTTTTGTTGCAGTTTACAAATAATAGAACTCTGAGAATTCATATTGGCCAGGAATTTGGAGCTTCAGATTGAATTACATGAATTAAAGAATTCTGTTATTCAGATTTCTTGTAGTAGTTCTTGCAAACTTAAACTTTATAGAGTCTCCTTTTCTTAGAGCTCAATTTTTTAAATACTTTACTTCAAAGCAAGTATTTGCTATTGCATTTTATAAATAATATGTATAGAATTTTATGCTGTAATTAGAATTTATTTTACTACCAAATTTTTTTTTTTACAGCGAACGTTTTTTTCATGCTTTAGAATGTGTTAATTTGTGAAAACTTTTTCCTATTATCAAATAATCTGGACATTGTTCCAGAATGTTAAAAATCTTCCCTGTCAGAAACTATTTGATCATAGAAGGATTCACATTTTTACATTCTTTAAGTTTTAGTCAACAAATATTTGAACATTCAGTAGATATAAAGGGAGCTAATGTGAGAGAATTCATCTGCACAGTAAATTTATAATGACACAGTGTAAGAAATACGAAGTATAATCAGTATGAAAAAGGTAATATGGCGCTATTAATAATAGCCATATAATGCTAACATTGTTCCCCTGTTTGCTTTATGCCAGGAATTGTTCTAAATGCTTTATGTGTATTAACTCATTTAATCTTCACAATGACCCCATGCGGTGAACATCACTATTATCCCTGTTTTAATGAGAGATTTACAGAGGTCCAGAGAGATTCATTTGACTAAATTTACCCAGCTCTTAAGTGGTGGATATGGAATTCAAACAAGAGTAGTCTGGCCCCAGAGTGTACACCCTTAATCACTACATCCATAGTATGTTGCTTTTCTTTTTTCTTTTTTGAATATTTTATTGTGTTTTAGGTGAAAGTTTACACAGCAAATTAGATTCCCGTTCAACAGTTCATACACTAGTTGTTCCCTGACATTGGTTACAGTCCCTGCAGTGTTGTCAGCACTGTCACCATTTCCACCCTGCCTGCCCCATTTCCATCCATCCAGTTTCCCTACCCCTTCTTGCCTTCTCATCTTTGCTTTTGGGTAAATGTTAACCTTTTGGTCTTGTATAGTTGATTGCTCTAAGGAGCATATTCCTTATGAGTGTTATTGTTTATTTTATAGGTCAGTCTATTGTTTGGCTGAAAGGTGACCTCTGGGATTGGCTTCAGTCCAGGTTATAAGAGTGTCTTAGGGCGCTAGTCTAGGGGGTTCCTCCAGTCTCTGTCAGTCCAGTAAATCTGGTCTTTTTATGAATTTGAGTTTTGTTCTACATATTTCTCCCATTCTAACTGGGACCTTCTGTTGTGTCCCTGGTCAGAGCAGCCAGTAGTGGTAGTCCTGTGGACTAATTTGTTCCTTGAGTCTTTGGTTTCCTTTACTCTCCTTTGCTCCAGATGGGAAGAGACAAATAGTTGTATCTTAGATGGCTGCTTGCAAGCTTTTAAGACCCCAGACACTACCAAACTAGGATGTAGAGCAATATCTTTATAAACAAAGTTACGCCAGTTGATCTAGTTGTCCCACGAGACTATAGTCATCAGCCTTCAAACCCAGTAAATCAATCCCACAGGTGTTTGGATGTGTCTAGGAATTATCCGTAACAGTGCCCCCATGTGCTTTTTTGTGTTTATGAATATATATGCAACACATTCAACATGTATATACATATGCCCACAAATATACCTACATATGTACATGCATGTACTCTCATATGCCTATGCCTTCCCACACGCATATAGCATACATATCTATGTATGTAACCACGTATTTTTTGCTTTTTATTACTGTTGTTGTATATGTTGTCTAACATTTACCATAGTTGTCCTTTATTCTTGTGTGCCTTTCAGTGTCTTCATTTACCTTCGTCAAGTTGTGCTGACTTCCCATATGTTGTGTATTGCCTTTCTTACAGTGCTGCTTTTAACAAGTTCCCAGGAAGTTATACATAAGAATCACCTGAGGGTCTTGTTAAAATGTAGATTCTGATTCAGTATATCTAGGGTGGAAATAAAAAATTCTCAGCAGGCAGCTTGTTAGAAATGCAAATTATCAGCAGGGCTTTGAACCAGAGTAAACAATTTCAAAAACCTGCTTTCTCATCACCAGAATGAACATGTGTCTGCTATCTAGTAAGCAGTTCCTCCTCCCTTCCCCTCTTATCTCTGGTAACCATCGAAGAATGTTGCTCTCTGTATAGCTATTCTTGACTTTTTATAAAAGTGGTATCATGCAGTATTTGTCCTTTTGTGTTTGGCGTATTTCACTCAGCATAATGTCCTCCATATTCATCCATGTTATAAGATGTTTTGTGGATTCATCATTATTCTTTATCGTCGTGTAGTATTCCATTGTATGTCGGTACCACAATTTGTCCGTTCATCCCGCTGATGGGCACTTAGGTTGTTTCCATCTTTTTGCTGTTGTGAATAATGCTGCAAAGTATGTTGCTTTTCTAAAAAAGAAGCTGTACGCCTCTTGGAGTTGACTTTTGCAGCACTTTTGGTTTTGGTGAAAGTGCATTCCCGATAAAAGGACTAGGGAGAGAAAAGACATAGAAGCAAGACATGAGAAATCTAGCAGCAGTAGTTGTGCCTGTGGTTCAAGGAAATTGGATTTGGGCCGAGGAGAGCAATGGAGAGATGAGCCTGCAACGTGAGAGTGATGCCAGTTTTCGAAGTCCTTTGATTGCTTATTGAGTAATTTAGACAAAAACAGGAATCAGTAATAAAAAGGAGGAATTACTCTGGGCTTAATGTAAAGCAGTATGGCATGGGGTTACAATTTTGTGACACCTTGCACAAGAACGTTGCTGCATTGTCAGTTTGTTAATCTGTGAAGTGGGGCCCATAGATTGAGATAATCTATATGAAGTGCTTAGAACAGTGCCTGGTACTTAGTAAGAGCTTGATAGTTGGTGGTGGTGGGAGTGATTAGAGTTGAAATTTGAGCTGGACTTTTAAGAAAAAAGGATTTGGACAGAAGGTTTTCTAAATGAAGAATTAATGATGTTGAGGAGGTAGGAAGACTCATGCTGAGCAAATTCTTAATTTGTTTATTAGAGTATTCTTTAGAAATGGTAGGGAGTGTAAGATCATGGGGACCATTAATTCCTAGTTAGGATGTTCTAGGTAAGTAAAGCCATAGATATTTAGAACACAATTATGAAATTCTTAAAAAAAATTTTTGTTAAGTGTTAAAAATAAATAAACAAAAAATCCAGTGAGTGAAATCATTTACTTAGGGGTATCAAGATTTTAAGAACATGATTTTCCAAAGTACCAAACCCTCCCCACTATGGCCCTTAACTCTTCCCCACTGCCTGCCCCTGCCTGATGGCTGAGGAGCTGGCTGTGTCCACTCCTGAACACTAGCATTCCCATGGCCTGGCATTCTCTCGAGTAAATGTTTCACTTGATGAAAATTTATGCACTCTAAATTATCTTACTGCCTCCTTTTTTTTTTTTTTTTTAAAATTTCAAGCACTTGCTTATTTGTTGCTCTCTCAATTGTCACAGCAACCTTGTTAGGCAGGGCAGTTGGCATGAATCATTATCTTGCATGCCATGGAACTGAGTAAGACATTTTATGATTTAAGCTAATAAGTGACAGAGATTTGGGCATGAAGCCAGGGCCCTTGACTCCTAATCCAGTGTTCTTTCTACCAAATAACATAGAGTAATGATGGTTTGTGTAACACTTTTTAAAAAGTATTAAGAGCCCTCTTGTTTTTCTGCATTGCCTTACCTTAATGTTGCCACTTGATGAATCATGCAGATGTAGTGTGGTTCAAATGAGAGGTTGATTAAAACTCAGTTTTGGTCTTGGTGGTCATGTGGTTTGTTCTGAGTATTTAACTTTGCTTTTTTACACCTCAGAGAAGACCACCAGGCATAAGATTCTGTGAGTTGTCACCATCTGCAGTGGCTCCAAAGACAAAAACAAAAAATCCATGTTTACACCTATCATTTACCTTTTTCCCTTTGATCTCAGAGAAGGAGGGGTTCTTCCTCTTGCCTTTCTACCTATGCCCCCCTTTTTGGTTACTTTAAAACTTTCCCCTCATCACTTGGCTCTTTCCTTTCAGCCTAGAGTTACATTCAGGCCTTTCCCAGCTTAAAGAACAAAACAAACCCTTCTTCACTGTCTTATTCTAATTACTTCTTGTTCCCTTTACTGCCAGAGCTCTGGAGACAGGAGTAGGTAAACATTCTGTCCCTACTTCCTCCAGTCCCATCCACGCTCTCAGCCATTGCAGTCTGACTCGCTGCACGCTACCCCCCTGCAGCCGCTGGCAGAGACCACCAGTGGACAGTGGATGAATTCAAGGAATGCTCTTGAGTCCTTATCCTACTTGACCTCTCTGTGGTATTTGACACTATTGACCACCATCACCTTAAACACGTTCCTCCTTTGTCTCCTGGTTTTTCTCCTCCCTCTTTGGACATGTCTTAAATCTTCTTTGGAGGCGGCCACTCCTACCTCTTTCAGCCATCTTTTCTTTCTCTGTAGTCTTTCGCTGGTGATCTAATCTGCACTTAAGGTTTCAACTACTGATACACTGATGACCAAATTGATTTGTCTAATCCAAAACGCCAAAGAAGTTTTCTGAGCTGTATAGATCACTTTATCCAACTGCCTACTGGACTTTTCTAGTAGATGTTGCATAGGCATCTTAAATCTAACGTGTCTGAAACTCACTTCATTATGTCTCCCTGTCCCTGTACCTCTTCATACACACACACCCCTACACCCCTCCCTCCTTCCTCCTAATCACCATTCATCAGTCTCAGTTCTTTTCTTTTCCCTATTGTTACCCATATGACAGCGCAGTCCTGTGGACATTACTTTCTAAATGACTTTTGAAAGCTTCTCCTTTTCCTTAACCTCTCACTGCTCTGTCTTTAGTTCAGGTTTTTATCATCTTTCTCGAACTATCCCTATTTCTTTCTGACCTACTTGCCTCTTTCCTTCTCTTCAAACTATGTGCTACACTGTTCCACATGAGGGTGATTTTTCCGAAATGAAAATTGGACGAAGTCATTCTTATTTAAGATCCTTCAGTACCCCTCCATTAGATAAAAATCCAAAATCTTCAGTTGCCGTCTTGACCGTCTCTCCAGTCTTGGGCTGCGGCCCTCCTGAGGATGCTGCCTTGTTCCCACTGCTGCAGCTCCTGAGGCCCTTTGCAAAGATGATTTCCTCCCATGTCTTCCTGCTGCCCAGACCTCCAGGTCAGTGCTTGTTCCTTGGTGTCACAATCTGTATCATTCTCCAGATGGCAAACATTTTGAGGACAGAAGTCATTTAGCTATCACATCTTTGTTCTTTGTGTTTAGTATAAGTGAGGACTGGGCAGTGGTTAAAGCTTGGCTGCTAACCAAAAGGTCGTCAGTTTGAATCCACCAGCCACACCTTGGAAGCCCTATGGGGCAGCTGTACTCTGCCGTATAGGGTTGCTATGAGTCAGAATCAACTCAACAGCAATGGGTTTGGGTTTTTTTGGATTTGGGGCAAAACAGAGATTTTGCTGCCCTATGCTCAGCTTGAGGATTTCTTTTCTATCACATTTAGATCTGGGGTCTGAAGGGTAATCTTTTGTAAATGTTTGACTGAGCAGAGGGGATAGGAAAAAGTTTGATATGGGACTGAATTTCCTATTTAGGACTCTTGCTGGGAAACAGACCCTAAGTTCAACAGTTTTTTGAAGAATTGTTTAACATTTCCAACCTATTTCCCAAGCCAGTTTAGACATTGCTGTTTGTGACTTGAAAGTAAGCAACCTAACCTGTTCATTGGGAGTGCTTAGTAGAGCTCCAGCCTCATAATTCCTGTACTTTTTAATACTGAGTTTGGAGATTAGTGAGATTGTTTCATGCATTATAAAAATTGGAAAGTAATGATTTTTATGTATCTGTCATGTATACAGGTGCTTTCCTCTGTAATAAATATGATACCAGATTTCTTTTATTTCTTTATAGGTAATACATAGAATGAAATTACTGCTAATCTTGAAAAGGATTCTCAATCTTAAATATTTTGCCATTCAGTGAGTCACTTTTTTGAGAATAAGCCAGCCATTTTGGGTGGGGCATTAACTCTCTTCTAGACCACTAAGGTATCCTAGTAACTTATGAAGTATTGACCCTGAAAACGCCCAACTGTCAACCTGGGCTTAATTGTTTAGGAAGATTAATTATCTTGCAGGAAAGGGTAAAACAGACTAGAGTCCTTTATCTCCCTTGTATTCTCTCACGATTCCCTTGAACTAGTTGCTAAGACAAAGGAAAACATTGGTGTGTTGTTTTGAACTTAACTGAGTCTTTTATTATGCTATGTATGACTCACCTATAGTTCACAGATTCATTCCATGCAGGTCATGTAGAATAACTACACTGTGGTTTGTTTTGCTTACTTGGTTCATGTTTCTTGTGATCTGTCAGGCTGTGTATGTCAGTCTGCTGAAACAGGCTTTGGCAGGAGTCTGTACAGGGAGAGGAGACCTCAGTAAAGTGATAAAGCTGCCTCACACTTTGGCCCCCCAGGCAGAGGGCCTTTACAGAATTTCCTTAGAGAACTGAAGATATCTGTAATGTATATGTTATGTAAAGCTACATAGCATAAAAAGAGACTCTTCCCTTAAAAATGAGTACGTGTCTACCAATGTCTATTTCCCCATACTCTCAGTTGGGAGAGAAGGAAGCCTTAAAGCCAACATTGGAGAGTAGTCACCCATAGAGGGGCAGTATCCTGCACGGTTTATTGATTTAATTGCCAACATCTAAACGTTAGTGGATTTCACTGGATTTTGTTGTTTTTCTTTAAAAGTTGGCAGCACTGGCAACATAGGACCTGCATTCCTTTAAGGTAACAATTGGTGCCCCATTAACAGGACATACACTGTGTTTTGCCGTAGTCCTCACTGGGCCCTTCCTATCACCTGCTTGATCCCTGTAAGTGTTGGTGTGCCTTCCCTGTGAATTAAAGTATTTCTGTATCCGTGGGATTTCTTTCCCTCACTTGGTACAGTCCCAAGAGATGAGAATCCAGACTCCCTCTCAAAAGACATCTTTTCAGAAGGATTTATAATGAAGTGTCTTTAATGTTATCTAGCTAAAGTAAAATGTGGCTCATTTTCAAACTATAGAAGAAATTATCTAAATAGGACCTACTTTTTTAACTTTCGACCCTGTATCCAAATACAGAGATATTTTTCTTAAAAGAATTTAAATGTATGATTCAGACTCTTGTTCATATTTTAAAGGAGAAAAAAATAACACTAACAATGTTAACTTACTCAAAAACTTTTTAGGTGGCACTACCAAAAAACGTAGAACCTGAGTTCTTACCTTCCCTGTCGCCAAGTAGAAACGTGCTTGCTCTAGGGTTTAGTTTTCCTGTATATGTGATGAGGTGGTTGGATAGTCATGGAGGCTCTTTTCAGCCCTAAAATTTTATGGTTCTTTTCTTTTTCTTAAGAAGTTTGATTTCTAGCAATTAGACTGCTGCTGTATCCTATACCAACATATCCCTTAATACCTTTTATTCTAAATTATGTTTCTTGTTTTCATAGCCAATAACCAGAAGTTTGTTTCCAATACTTGACATGGATTGAATTGTGTACCCCAAAATATCTATCAACTTGGCTAGGCCATGATTCCCAGCATTGTGTGATTGTGCACTGTTTTGTCATTTGATGTAATTTTCCCCTGTGTTGTAAATCCTGCCTCTATGATGTTAATGAGGCAGGTTTAGAGGCAGTTATGTTAATGGGCAGAACTCAATCCACAAGATTAAATTGTGTTTTAAGCCAATCTCTTTTGAGATATAAGAGAGAAGCCAGAAGAAAGACAGGAGGACCTCCTACCACCAATTATGCAGAACCAGGAGGTCCTGGACCCGAGGTCCTTGTTCTGAGAAGCTCCTAGGACAGGGGAAGATTGATGACAAGGATCTTCCCCCAGAGCCAGCAAAGAGAGAAAAGGCCTTCCCCTGGAGCTGGCACCACGAATTTGGACTTCTGTCCTCCTAAACTGTGAGAGAGTAAATTTCTCTTTGTAAAAGCCATCCGTTTGTGGTATTTCTGTTATAGCAGCACTAGATAACTTAAGACAGTACTCATTCAGTAAACGAGAGCTGCTTTTCTTCATTGATCTTAGCAATATTGATTTTTCAGTTATATACACAACTTGTGGTTAAGTTTCTATAGGTCACAGGTGGGCAATTACTAGTTAAGGACTGGGATGAGATTGTTTTGGAAAATTTCCAAACTCTTCTTTCTTGGGTATCATTTTTTTCCCCAGAGGTATCATTGCCAAGAATTTTGATGTGGTTAACAATACTTACTTGTTATTACTAGAAATGAATACTAAGTGTGTAATAGAACATGTAATTCATCAAGTGCTAAAAAGTCTTTGGATCGTGTTGAAGGAGGATATACGTTAAGATTATGTTTGCTAATTAGGTGGTATTTTTAGGCAATATAGATAGTGGCTAACAACATGGATTTTTCTTTTCATATTTTTTTTATTGTATTTTAGATGGAGGTTTACAAAACAGACTAGCTTCTCATTAAACAGTACACTATTGTTTTATGACATTGGTTAACAACTCCACGACACGTCAACACTCTCCCTTCTCGACCTTGGATTCCCTATTACCAGTTTTCCTGTCCCCTCCTGCCTTCTAGTCCTTGCATCTGGGCTGGTGTGCGCCTTTAGTCTTGTTTTGTTTTATGGGCCTGTCTAATCCTTGGCTGAAGGGTGAACTTCATTGCTGAGCTAAAAGGGTATCCAGGGGCCATACTCGGGGTTTCTCCAGACTCTGTCAGGCCAGTAAGTCTGGTCTTTTTTTGTGAGTTAGAATTTTGTTATACATTTTTCTTCCAGCTCTGTCTGGGACCCTCTATTGTGATCCCTGTCAGAGCAATCAGTGGTGGTAGCTGGGTATCATCCAGTTGTACTGGACTCAGTCAGGTGGAAGTCATGGTAGTTGTGGCCCATTAGTCCTTTGGACTAATCTTTCCTTTGTATGTTTAGTTTTCTTCATTCTCCTTGTTCCCGAAGGGGTGAGACCAGTGGAGTATCTTAGATGGCTGCTCACAGGCTTAAGACCCCAGACGCTACTCGCCAAAATAGAATGTTGAACTTTTTTTTTATAAACTATGTTAGGCCAGTTGAGCTAGATGTTCCCCGAGACCATGGTCCCCACAACCCTCAGCCCAGCAGTTCAATCCCCCAGGGAGTTTGGATGTGTCTATGGAGCTTCCGTAAGACCGTGGGAAGAAGTGGGTTTAAATCTTATCTTTACTTCATTTTAGCTGTTAGACCACAGGCAAATTGCTTAACCTGTTCAAACCTCCGTTTGTTATTGAGGGAATAGAAATTATAATAGTATCTTCCTCTTAAGGTGGTTATGAGGTTTAAATAAGAAAATACATGTGAAACCCCTTAGATCAGTGTCTGCTTCCATAAAGATTAAAAACCAAACCTTTTGCGATCGAGTCGATTCGGACTCATAGCGACCCTATAGGACTGAGTAGAACTGCCCCGTAGGGTTTCCAAGGAGTGCCTGATGGATTTGAACTGCCAACATTTTGGTTAGCAGCTGTAGCACTTAATCACTGTACCACCACGGTTTTCCCATAAAGATTATATCCTAGAAAACCCTATGGGGCAGTTCTAGTCTGTCACATGGGGTCTCTTTGAGTCAGAATCAACAGCAATAAAATACTGAGTGCCTGCTGTATTTTCAAGATTCCAAAATTGTACTAGTTGTTGCAGGAACTATAGGGGGCTAGTTCCAGCCTGTCAGAGGCTTTTAGTCTTACTGGAGCATCCCGGCACACATGGAAAAGAAACTGTGGTGCTGAACTGTGGATCATAAAGTGTTAATTCTGTGGTCTGGGTCACAAATTCAGTAAGGATAGGCATAGAAACAGGCGTATTTTTGTGTAATTTGCAGAGACTCCTGAACCTGGTATAGAGGATGGGCATTACTTTTATAGGCGAATAGAATTGGATGGTTTTAAGAGGTAGAGGAGTCACCACAGCTTTACTATAAAAATATCAACAAAATGTCTTAAGACATTGTCTTAGTCATCTAGTCCTGCTGTAACAGAAGTACCAGAAGTGGATGGCTTTAACGAAGAAAAGTTTATTTTCTCACAGTCTAGTAGGCTAGAAGTCCAAATTCAGGGCGTCAGCTCCAGGGAAAGGCTTTCTGTCTCGGCTCTGAAGGAAGGTCCTTCTTATCAATCTTCTCCTGGACTAGGAGCTTCTCCGCACAGGAACCCCGGGTCCGAAGGATGTGCACTGCTCCCGGAGCTTCTTTCTTGGTGGTATGAGGTCCCCAACTCTCTGCTTGCTTCCCTTTCCTTTTATCTCTTGAGAGATGAAAGGTGGTGCAGGCCACACCCCAGGGAAACTGTCTTTACATTGGATTGGGGATGTGGGCTGAGCAAGAGTGTTACATCCCACCCTAATCCTCTTCAAGCAGAGTTATAACACATAGGGAAATCACAAAATGGAGGACAGTCACACAATATTCGAAATCATGGCTTAGCCAAGTTGACACATATTTGTGGAGGACAAAATTCAATCCATGACAGACATCTATTTAGCTACGGTTCAAATAGGCTTTTGAGTAGTACATGAAATTCTTTAAAATAGTATAGGGAAAACTACAGTCTTTGTCTTGTTACTTTGTATTTTGTGTATCTTCATGTGAATTAGGGGGAAAATGTTGTTGGGCGGCATGGAGTTGGTTCTGACTCATAACGACCCTATGTACAACAGAATGAAACACTGCTTGGTCCTGCACTATCCTCACAGTCATTATGTTTGAACCCACTGTTGCAGCCACTGTGTCCATCCATCTCGTTGAGGTCTTCCTCTTTTTTGCTGAAACATTTTTTTGTGCATCAAAACATCATTATTACTGTATTATTATGTTAAAGATGTTTTATTATATCTGGAAGTGTTTCTTTAATGTTTTTATGCATAGAAAGGTACACATATACTGAGACATTTGATTAACTGACATTAGATACAAACCATACATAATTGTTCCAATTTATGTACAAATTTGACTTATGGACAGAATTAGGAACAGAACTGATACATAATCCGTAGACTGCCTGTATATATACTAGCACATCAAACCTAGGATTTTACCGATATTATTACTTAGGGTGAGGCTAAGTAAAGAAGTGAGTTGATCAGAAGCTGATTAAAGAAAATTGTTGTCATCGTTGGGTGCCATCAAGTCGATTCCAACTCATAACGACCCCATGTGACAGAATAGAACTGCCCCATAGGGTTTTCTAGGCTGTAATCTTTATGGAATCAGATCTCAACGTCTTTCTCCAGTGGAGCTGCTGGGTGGGTTCGAGCCGCCAGCCTTTTGGTTAGCAGCCAAGTGCTTAACCCATTTGTGCCAGTGGAGCTCCTTGATAAAAGAAAATAGTACAGGTTATACTACAGTGTGGTAATCTCTGTCAAAACCAAAAAAAAAACCCTGCTGCTGTCGAGTCAATTCCAACTCATAGCAATCCTATAGGACAGAGTAGAACTGCCCCATAGGGTTTCCAAGGAGTGCCTGGGGGATTCAAACTGCCAGCCTTTTCGTTAGCAGCCGTAACTCTCAACCAGTACATCACCAGGGTTTCCAAATGTCTGTCAAAGTAGTAGTGAAATGATTTAAGTTTGGGTAAAAATGCTTTGGACTATACTGTAGAGTCCTGGAGGAAAATAATAAAATCTGCTTAAAGATGGGGCAGTATCACAGAAAAAATAAGCCTGAGATCTAGAGGTGACTTAAAACACTTCCTTTGTCTTCACCAAGGACCTCCT
This sequence comes from Trichechus manatus latirostris, assembly GCF_000243295.1. NCBI lineage: Eukaryota > Metazoa > Chordata > Mammalia > Sirenia > Trichechidae > Trichechus > Trichechus manatus. The sequence continues at coordinate 149,571 of NW_004444232.1, read as the reverse complement.
CGTGGTTGAAGAACTTTGATCATTTCAGAACTAAACGCCCCCTCCCCCCCACCTCAGTCCTGGTGCTTTATTTCACAAGATCTTTGTAGCTAGTATACACAGTTGGTTCAGCTGACAACTAACTATGTAAGCAGTATATCCTTTGTGTGTAGATAAGGGACTATAGAATAAATAACAGTTTATTAGTGCTATAGAATTGAGGGTTCCCCGCCCTTCTTGATCCTTTTTAATGTTTGTGTCATATGCAAAATGAAGTGCTTTGAGAGAGTTGCATCCTTTTTGGAAATGAAGGGCAGGAAGAAAGAAGTTTGACCAAGAACTAGCTAAATGACCAGAGCAAGCCCTTTAACTTTTCAGCTGTCTGTCTGTTTGTATGTCTGAAAGCAAGGGATTACTCCGTTCTGTAGTGTTGTTAGGTGCCATCGAGTTGGTTCTGACTCATAGCGACCCTTTGTACAAAGAACGAAACACTGCCCGGTCCTGCGCCTTCCTCACAATTGTCATTATGCTTGAGCCCATTGTTGGCAGCCACTGTGTCAGTCTATCTTATTGAGTATATTCCTCTCTTTCGTTGACCCTCTGCTTTACCAAGCATGATGTCCTTCTCCAGGGATTGATCCCTCCTGATAACTCCCTTCTAGCACCTGTATATTTCCATTTTTGTGAGGAAAGAGCCAGACAGAAGGACACAGGCACACAAAGGCCACCAGTATGCAGGGAAATTTGGTTTCTGCAGCTGTCTGCAGGCAAGAACCAGAGTCGAGTTTGTCAAGGTTTTGAAGTACCTGTCAGAAATTCTGTTTCACACTTATCACCAGTTTTGTCATTTGGGAATAACCTGCTTAGTTATACAAGAAAAAAACAACATCCCCACTTTCTAGGATATAACCAGTTTAACACTTAATGCTCTGTGTGTTGGAAGGTCAAATCTGGGAAGAGGGTACATAATAGGAAAGTATCCAGTGGCTACAGCAGCATCAGTGGCATAACCTATAGACTTAAATCCTCAAAGAATGTTGCATAAATTTAGAATCATAGCAGCTGTCAGAGATGAGGCTCATCATCGGGTTTTTCTGTTTGTTTCGTTTTTTCCCTTCTTTTGGCTACCCACACGCAGGGGGATAGTAGCCAATATCATTGGACATAAAAAGGAAGTATATTTAAAGTGCATAGGATTTCATTCAAGTATATCGAATGCTTACTTTTGATTATGGCCCAGGAGTAGGAGCCATAGGAGATAATAAAGCTACCTTTGGTGGTGGTGGTAGGGGGGAGGGCGATGCTAGACATCGTGCCAAGTGCTGAATTACACATATTATGTAAGTATCCCTGTGCATTCCCTGGGTTAGCTGCTAACCGAAAGGTTGAAGGTTTGAGTCCCCCCAGAAATGTCTCAGAAGAAAGACCTGGTGACATACTTCTGAAAAATGAGCCATTGAAATCCCTGTGCAGGACATTTCTACTTTGACACATGTGGGGTTGCCATGAGTCAGAATTAACTCCACAGCAAGTTACTGCTACACAGTCTTTTAAGGTGATGGGCTTATTCTCATTTTATAGATGTAGAAACACGCTTAAAGGTTAACTTAGTTAAGAAAAAATACTTAGTCATTAGAGAGGAAAGGTTTGAATCCAACCTTGATCACCAAAGTCAGTGCTCTAAACTATTTTGCCATTATCTTAAAGTACCTGCAGCCTTGAATGCATGTGCATGTTGGTGCATGAGTATAAACAGACCAAAACAAACCAAACCCATTGCCATTGGAGTCGATTCTGACTCATAGTGACCCTAAAGAACAGAGTAAAACTGCCCCATAAGATTTCCAGGGAGCGGCTGGTGGGTTCAAACTGCTGACCTTTTAGTTAGCAGCCGAGCTCTTAACCACTGCACCACCAGGGCTCCATAAACAGACCAAAAAGTTTTAAATATTATGTTTATTCTAAGAAAGATGAAAAGATTCAAGGAGAGGAAAAGTCTATTGTTACTGTTTCTTGTCTTTCCTTGGGTAGTGTCTATCTCAAGCAGGTAGACTGTTAAAAAGGACATGTCAAGATTCTATAAAAACTTTAATGTAATTTCAGTTTAATCTGAAAATGAATACTGTTTTATATAAGAGCTGCTAGAAAATGTTGAGAGGCTTAAGAGCCGAAGAGAGAACTTCAAAGCAAAACTAAAAGTAGCACAAATAGAAGCAGTAAGCAAACATGCTGCTGAGTATCATAATTCATGATAAAGAAGTGTCATTTTGTAACATTATAAGCATGGCTCCCATGCTGTTGATTTGCTTCTTCATCCAGAGTAAGAGCCCTTCTACAGTTAGAGAGTCTAACTAAACAAAACGTGGCTGGTTTTCTCGTGGAGCTAGGCATTTAATTCAAATGCTTCATACATTTTTGAAACTCCTTTTTTGGAGGAAGGGGATTGCCTTAAGTGTTTGAAAACCTTTCGGAGTGGCTAAATTTTCTCTTCTATAAAGGAATTTAGTTGTTTTTTTTTTTTAAAAAAAATAGACCAAAGCTCTTTGGTGAAGCAAGTCATGGTTCCATCCACCATACCACCACTTAAGTCTTCCATGTGTTCCTCCTCTTTAGGCCTGAGGGCCACTGTTTCTGTAAACACATCAAGTACTTGTGTATGTCTGGATCCAGCTGGAATACCAACACTTCCAGGCTGTGCCATCCCTTTCCAGAATGAAACAGTAGCTGATCAACTTGGAAACTAAATGGCGGGTTACTGTGGAAACTCATAGTTAGCCATTCCAATGCGAAACAAGAGGCAGTTGAATAGCACTCTTGGGTCATAAGTGGTAAATGTTGTGTTACAAACAAACAAACATGAGGAAGATGATGCTTAAATCTACCAATGTCTTCCCTTTGCTAGCTCTATGACATTGGGCAAGTTACTTAACCTCTTCTTGCCACATTTTCCACAACTGTAAAATGAGGCTACTAATCATACCTATCTCAAGGAGTTCTTGTCAAGATTAAATGTAAAGTGTTTAAACAGCATCTAAACATGATAAGTGCTTAATAAATGTTTTTGCTACTAAAAGATGTTACTGCTACTTCTCTTCCTCCTGTTACCATATTATAGAAAATTTTCTTGAGTGAGGAATATCTTTTAGAAGCTTTTTATTATAATACTGATTTGAATTCATTTTTTGTCTGTCTGCAGGTTGGTCCTGTAGGTTATTTGGACTAGAATTTGAAGGTGGTTGGGACTGAATTCTATCTGAACATTTTTAGAGCTAAAAACACTAGAGGGCCATAGAGATTTCCTTCAGGATATTAGAATAGGGTAGGATATCATTATATGGTAATGAAGATATAGCTGATTTTATAGGATATTTTGGCCTGTGTTTTATTTCCCTTGCTTGCAGACTTAATAATTATTTATTGATTGGCACTATTGGGTCATGGCATTCATCCTTAACAGCAAGTCTCCTCAGAACGGGGAAATGCTTAACTGTGTGGACTCTGAAAAGAGACAGCCATGGAGAAGGGTAATGCTGACATGACCAGTCCTTGCTTTCCCTTCCCAGCCCTGGAACTCTTCAGAGGAGAAGCTTTTTGCCCTTTTTCCGTGTGCAATAAATGCCTTGACTTGAGGGTTATCCTGTAGGCATTCTGAACCTAATCCTCAAAGTTTATCAGCACTTGTCTGGTGGACAGCACCACAACCCCTTCATCCTCATAGTCCCCCAGGGCCCAGGATCCTAGCCTCTACAAATTACAATATTTTCCCCACATTAATTAATTCAGAATTGATTAGAAACATATTGCAGACACAAGTGTCAAGAAGGTGATAGCTTGTTCAGAGGTTAAGAGATGCTTGCTGTTTAAGTGTCGGTTTAGAAGATGTAAGAGAAGAAAGTATTATACATTTTCCCCCCTTTTTGGTTGCTGTTGTTATAAAATTATGTATAACACACTATTTGCCATATTGCTCTTCTTCTGGTGTACAAATTAATGATATCAGTTACATTAGTCAAGTTAACCATGACCCTTAATGCCAATTTTCCTGTCACCATAGACGTTAACTCTCTTTCCCAGAGTATGATTCCCTCTCTCCCTTCCCTTCCCCAGGTAACCACTAACAACCATTGGTCTCTGTATATTCACCTGATCTTGTCATTTCATGTAAGTGAAGCCATACACTATCTGTCCTTTTGTGTTTGACTTATTTCACTCCGCATAATGTCTTTGAGGTTCATCCACGTTGTAGCATGCATCAGGACTTCATTTCTCTTTATGGCTGAGTAGTATTCCATTGTATGCACTACCACATTTTGTTCATCCATTCATCTCTTGATGGGCACTTCAGTTGTTTCCACCTTTTGTCTATTGTGAATTGTGCTGCTGTGAACGTAGGAATACATGTCTGTTCCTGTCACTACTTTTAGGTCTCTAGGTATATACCTAAGAGTGGAATTGATGGGTCATATAGTAGTTCTATTTTTAGTGTTTTGAGGAATTACCACACTGATTTGCGTAAGGGTTGTTTGTACCATTTTACATTTCTACCAGCAATGGATAAGGGTTCCAGTCTGTCCACATCCTCGCCAACATTTTCTGGGTGTTCTCCACCCCCCACAACACACTTTGGATCATTGCCATTCTAATAAGAGTTAGGTGGTATCTTATGACAGTTTGGGTTGTATTATATAATTATTAAATGATAGTCAAGACATTAATTCCTCCAGTAGTCCCTTTCTTCTCCCAGAAGAGATTTTCATAGACATTCGTTAAATATTGTGCTCGGGTGATGATGTATGGATTTGGGAAAATAGAGTAGAATGAAAGAAGGAAAGACTGAAGCTTTTGTGTCACAGCAAGAGAATATAATAATGAAAACAATGATGTCTGTATTTTTTTGAGCTTGTACTCTGTACCAGGCACAGTGCTAAGCTGTTTGCATGCAGTGAGCTGACTAGCTGGTTCATGGTAGACGCATGTCAGAAGCTGGTGTATCTGACTCAGAACCTTACTCGTAAGAGCTACCCTGCATAGCCAGAACCACAGTGGGTGACCTCAAAGAACAACTCCTAGATTTTTGAGAATTTTCCAATTTTCAAAACCTGATCAAATTACACCCACAAACTGCAATAAAGCATAACTTCAGAAGAATTACTGAATGAATCAAGCAAGTGGTTGAGTGATGAGCTGTGGTGAGAAGTGGATTCTAGGGTATTGAATTCACATTTGTGGCTTAAGCAGGATTACAAATTGATGCTTGTTACAGCATTTCAGGGCCATTTTAAAATCGACAGAGTGAAGGACACTCTGGATATATTTTTGGTGGCAATAAGTATCACCCAGTCATTTCAGTTTCTATAAGCTTTCCAGGTAGAGGCTTGGTGAGAGCCAAAAGGTCAGTCTGCCCTTTGTAGCTGGAGCTCAATTTCTGTAGAATTTCTTTGAAAATGTGTGTTTCTAATATATCAGATTGGTTTGGCTTCAGCCAAAAAGAAAATTAGCCTGATTTTGTTTAAAGGAACAAAGAAATGTCTACACACTAAAGTGTGCACAAAGCATGGTTCAATTCTTACTAGACTTCTATGCTTTTTATTACTCTGATTTAATTTCCCCATTGATATGCTAGCTAAAAATTAAAATTTTATGCAGGTCCTATATACTACTCATTAAAAGGTTTTTTTTTTTTTTTTTTAAAAAAAAGTATTGCTTTTTCTTATGTATAAATTTACTGTATTTTGAACTACTTTAGTGATGCAGTGGTTAAGAGCTACCGCTGCTAACCAAAAAGTCGGCAGTATAAATCTACCAGCCTCTCCTTGGAAACCCTATGGGGCAATTCTACTCTATCCTACATATAGGGTTGCTATGAGTCAGAATCGAGTCGACGACAGTGGGTTTTTAGTGTTAATAAGGAGCCCTGGTGGTGCAGTGGTTAAAGCACTCATCTGATAACTGAAAGGTTAGTGGTTCGAACCCACCAGCCACTGTTTTTTTTTTGTATTTTTTAATTTTTTCCCATATAAAAATTTATACATACGTTGTTATGTGACTCTAATTGCTCTCCCCATACTGTGTCAGTGCACTCCTCCTTTCCACCCCTGATTCCCCATGTCAATTCAACCAGCTCCTAACCCTCTCTGCCTTCCCATCTCACCTCTGGACAGACCCTGCCAGTTTAGTCTCTCGTATCTACTTGAGCTAAGAGGCACACTCCTCACGAGTATCACTTTATGTTCCACAGTCCAGTCCAATCCCTGTCTGAAGAGTTGGCCTC
>NW_004444232.1:115690-139954 GCF_000243295.1 Trichechus manatus latirostris | reverse complement strand
TGCACGTGTTGCTTTGGACAGGTCAGAGCTGCCAAAGGGACAGATGTTGCCAATTTCAAATGTACAGGGGGAAGGCAAATATTGCTAAGCAACGGTGTACTTGAGAGAGCATTTTTAGGAGCAGAGCCAGGGGAGTTGTGCCTAGGAGCGCTCGCTGCTGCTTTATGGCTCAGTACAAGGGGTGAGATTAAAAGTTCTTTCCTGTCAGGGCCGCCACTGCAACCGCCAGCACAAACGACAGTGACCTAGTGGCACCGATTAGGGCTGGCAAGGGGATGTATGAAAACAGGAAATCTCTTTTGCCATGTAGGAAGGCAGTAAGACATGTTCACAGAGGTAAGTACCCCACATTGTACAGCTGCCCCACAGTAAGTACGCAGCCTGATGTGCAGGTGGAGAAGATGGAGGGTAGGGAGTAACGCAGGAGAGTGTGAGGCCTCAAAAGAAAATTTGTCCTTTTTTTTTTTTCTTTTCTTTTCTCTGTCTTCTTTTCTTCTCTTTTGCCTCCTCTGTTAGGGGCTAACATCAAAGAAGAGAGAGGGATTCAAAATAAGCTCTGTAGTTTAGAGCTGGTGTGTGCATGACCTTATAAACAAGATAAATAAGCTTTCCCAGCCACAGGTATTCGGCCCCTCCCATGTCCCCTCCCTTTGTATACACTTGATAGGTAACAGACAGGTGGTGTGGTGTGGCTTTTTTTTTTTGGTCGGCCTCTAGAGACTTGGAATACCTCTTGAGATTTTCATCATTGTTGGGGTTTGGATTATGGATTTTCTTTTTTTTTTTAAATGAAGCATTAGTGGGAGCAGGAGTTTTGTGTCTGTAGAAAATTACACCATATTTTTGACAATATATTTTAAAGAAATAATAACATTTTTAAATAAGCTATTCCTTGCCACTCAGGTTTTTTGTCCATCTCTCAAGCTTTGGCCTTGAATTTCTGCATCATTTGGCAAATATGTATTTTTTTTGTATTCCTGAAGTAAAAGTACAAATTAACAGTCTTGGCAGTTTGAAAGCCTAAGTATGTGTGTGTGTTCACACACTCGCAGAGAGGCTTTTATTGCTTTGTTTTTTCAGCAGACAAAAGGAATTTGAATCAGAAAGATTTTGGAGCACCTACCCATGTTTTAACATCAAGTAGTATAGATTTCCATTGATCTAGGAAAATTTTGAAGTAGTTTCGCTGCAGGGCAGGTAGGTGAACTAGATAAATGTCAAGATGATCCTAGCTTCGTGAGTCTCATTTATTCAGCATAGTTTGTGATCACATAGTCTGTAACTTATCTGAGATGTAAATTCATGTGATGAAAGGCTAATAAGAGAAGATGACAGTTTTTTTCATTTTTACCCCTCAGAAGACAGAATTATTTTAAGGTTAAACTATAGTGAATCCTCTTCTGTCAGCCACAAGACAGCTGAGAAATTGGCCAAAAGTAATGAGAAAGGAGATAGAACCTTCAAATTATTGTAATATAAACTCTTCCTTGATTGATTTGGACATGGATTATACCTTTTTGTCTTCTTTTAGTAGGAACTCTGTCATAAAATAAGTTGGAGGGCATATTACCACCAGACTTGGTAGACAATAGAGAGTTTCCTAGTAACTTAAGTCCCCCATAAATAATTTTTTTCAAAGACAGGGTTCTAGTTAAGTCCAGTAGAAAGTGATGTATTTCATCCTACAAAAGGTTTTGAAAGTTTTTTTGTTAAGGAAACAACTGTTTGGCATTATGACACCTCTTAAAGTTTTGCCTAAAAGACATAATAAACAGGTAAAACTTAACTGTTCTGGAGCCAGTTTAAAACTTTTCAGGTTCATTTAATGCTTCTTTAGATAGCATTGTTGTGGCTATATAAATATCACTGCTTATTTTTACAAAGGATATAGCTGTGCACCAATTAAAGAACTTGACATTGAAAGGACTTTTTTTTTTTTTTTTTTAAGATGACACGTGCCCCTCCTCATCCCCATTTCCCAAGCCAGCAGTGGGATTATCATAATGTCAGGAAAGAAGGTGCAGTAGGTTCCAGGAGTGTTTTCCCAAGGGCTGTGGGCCAGGTGTATAAAATAGTCATGAAGGACACAGTTATATTTATGTGCAACTGAGAAGTAATTTACTCCTGATTTGACTCTCCCATATTTTTAAGACAGTTTTCAAGGGCAGTTGCTTTTGTTGTTACCAATAAAATGATTGCCTAGTTTTCATGTTATCTCCTCTCTTGCACCAAGATTCTGTATCATAGAAAAGTATAGAAGGAAAGGGAGAAAATAGGAAAGACAGTAAATACAAGGATATTGGGAATTTTGAGCAATGTGGTCGAGCTCCATTGTGTCTTAAAACACTCAGAAGGTTGGAGTCTAGGGGTCAAGGAGCTCTGGATTAGAGTCAGAATAGTAACTTTTAGACTTCATTGCATGCATGTTATGTGTGTCAGAGTGCAGGGGATGAGGGGAGAGAGTCAGAGGGAGACTGAGAAAAACGTATTAAAATGGAGAAGCAGTGAGGAGAGTCACTGTTCCATGTTTCTAAAATAGATAAACCTGCTGTTTACTAACTTCTAGAATTGTGGTCGTATTTATTATGAATGTCTCAAGTGCTTTACGCTCAAGGGATGTAATAGATTTGTTTTATAAACAAAGAATTTTTTCCTTGGTACGTGTTAAATGTCTATTTAAAATAAATTCAAGAATAACTTTAATAGATACTTATCTGCTCTGCCCCTTGTATTTGTACAAAATAAATACTGTACTGGTGCTTGTTGAGTGACCAACTTTTTGCTCAGAACTTCCTTAGTGGTTATATTTTTACTTTCAGCAGTTTGGTAAGTCAGTTTATAAGATGAGCTTTGCTGGAAGTCTAATGCATTGTGTCTGTACTTTCAATATTAACCTTAATATATACAGAGATAATGCAGGAAAGGAAAAGACTTAAGTGTGCCTGAGATTTAGTAGAATTTGTAAGGTTTTTTTGTTTTTAAAGAGTGACTAAATCTGGTTTTTGATGATTATAGAAAAGCAAAATATTCTCTTACATTTAGCTGCTCTTTGATGATGGGATTTAATAAATGATTTATAACCATTCAGAATTTTCTGGTATTACATGAATTACACTTTCCCAGAATGATCTTGGACACTTTTTTCTGTACTCTGGCAAGTAACCTAGTTGTTGTTTACCCAACATTAAAGCAAAAAATAAAAAAAAAAAGAGAAGAATTTAATTGTTTACAATTAAGATGTAAAGGGCAAGGCCATCTTTATTTGTCTTCCCTGTTCTGTGTTTGTTTTAGTATCAGTAGTCCCCAGGGTAGTTGGTAGCTCAGATTGTTTCCTCAGAGTATATGTGCTTCTAGCCTACCCTTTCAGTATTTTTCTGTCCTTTTTCTTTCCCCCCTGGCTTCTGTTTTTTGTTTTTAAAAGCCGTCAATGCCAGGAGACAGACAACTAACACCTAGCCCAGAATTACTGCTGGAATAAGCCCAGGGTAAAATCTTTATGTCCTTTCAGACAGAGCATGGATTAAATGGCTTATCTTATTCATATGACTTCAGTTTCTTTCAACCTCATCCAGAAATTGATGGAAAGTTTTTTCTAGTGCCTCTGTAGTTTTAGCTTATGCTCAGCTATGAGAAGAAATTGTCCAGGCACCCTCTGAAACATAGAATTAGACGTGGTTCCTGGACATTGTTTACCACTTAAATTTGATAGACACGACACACGAAGAAGGAGCAGTAATACAGGTTTATGTGTCTATAAATCCTGTCATGGTTGACAACGTAATTTAGTCGTGTTTTAGACTCAGAATCTTCAGTTGATGTGATTTGCAAGAGATGCCTGCATGTGTGTGTGTGGGTGTGGGTGTGTGTTGTGTGTAAGGTGGAATGCGGGTGCAGTAAGCATGGTGACAGAACACCAAAATCTTGCAGTTTTTAACACCTTCCTTGAAGTGATGTATTTTAATTGAAAGGCTACTCATGCTTTAGAAATTGATGTTCCTACTCAGAAAGTAAAAGTCAAATCCCTGTAAATAAAACTCTAACTGTTGTTTTAGTGAGTAGACTTGGTTGTGGAAGGGGAGATAGATCATATAGTTTGGGCTATTTGAAAGAACTTGTTGGTTTATTATCACTGGAATGGAACTAGTGTCTAGACTTGTTCTTTATGGTGCTATATTTTTTTTTTTTTTTAAGCATTGCCTTTTTAGCCAGTCTTAAAAAAAAAATCATTCATGACTGCTACCCCAGTTATGGGCTTCATGGGACCTCATGTGATCTTTCATCAAAGGTACAGTGTTTCAGAGTTTTAGACCATTGGAGTTTCTGGTTCCTTATTTTACAATGAATGGGTAATGCTTCACAGTCGAAAGTTAGAAAGTTGGTGAATAACTGAGATAGACATATTTATTGTCAAACATATGGTAAGTTTTTTTACATTTGTTTTCATCCAGGTACTTTGTTTTTAAGTGACTTTAAACCTACTTCAGGTACCCGCATTGTGCTAAAAAGTTAGTTGATGTATTATAAATAATACCCGCTGAAAACATTACTGCACATAATGTATTGACACTAAAATGTATTTTTTAAAAATAGGAACTGTTTCATGTGACTCTGTAGAAGCGTTGCAAATGTATTAAAATTTGTAAACTCATATGACCTCAGGAAACAGTAGTAATAAGATGAATGAAATAAGCATTTTTATTTTACTCCCCTCATATTCATTTGTATATCGTATCCTGTGTTTACAGTTATATGTGCGGAAAACAGATACTCACTGTTTGTCTTTACTTCAACTACGTCTCAAGAACTAGATCCTAGGTTTCATAATTAAAATATGCCTTCTTGTAATAGAAATCAAAATAGAATTTTCAGAATATTTTAAGTAGCTTAATGACTGTAAATTTATGAGCTTCCACAAAATTTTGTATGCTTTTTAAAAAAAATTCTTTAGGACTATGAAACTAATTAAATCAAATTACTTCACTGGTATGATCAAAATTACTGACCTGGAAAGGCACCATAAACCCTCTAGTCATATTGATCTTTACAGAACTAATGTTTTAAAAGACCTCTTCCTTTAAGGTTCTCCAGTAATAATATTGTAGGGGTGTTTTTTTTTTTCCCTCCCCACTTCTCATTTTTAGCTTGTTTTTGCTTTAGTTGGTGAGGTAATATAGTTTGCCCATAAAAGAGCAGTTTACCTAAAGGTGAACTTCTTACAAAGTTAGGGATATTGGCTTGCATTTGTTGCGAATTGGTGTGCTAACACGTCTTCCAAGCTTCCAGCATCCTCTTTCAGTATTTATCTTTGATTATTTCTTGATCTCCTGTCCCGAGAAGATGTTACACACCCATTCCTTTATCCCACCCAAGCACCCTACCCGATATTAGCACCCCCACCTGGGCCCAATGATCTGGTGTTACTGTCACATCTAGAACTTTGCTCTCAGAGAAATTTATGTCTGCAGACTACACTTAGGCAACTGCATACTTCTGGGGTGGGGGTGGGTGATGGATTGTAGTTGCAATGGATTTTTGTTTTAGTTGAGTATTTCTGTATCCTGGAAAGTATCAGTGTTCTGTGAAGTCTGGAATTTTATAAATATGAACAAATACATTGCATCTCAAGGGGGGAGGGGAATGAGAAGGCATTATAAAACAACTCCCTAATTACTTTTTGGCTAGGTCATGTTTTTGAATTTTGTTTGCGATGCCATGAAATGACAAAATCAAATTCATTCTTTTTCCGCTTATTAATTGTGTATCTGAATTAGTCCAGAATTGTGCAAATGCCCTGGGGGATATAGAGGTGTATAAACCCCAATTCCTGCCTACAGGAGAAGTCAGATAAGAACACCAAGGGTTCCAATTCAGAGGTGAAGGTCCATGGAGAGTCAAGGTCAGGGAAAACTCCAGACAAGAGCAGCCAGTGTTTGTGACATCCCTGTTACCACACAACCCCCGCTGTCTAGACCTCCCAATATAAGTAGAATTGTTTGGTCTTTCCACAGTAAGTTTTTGTTGAGAGATAACTCTAGATGACCTATAGATTCTTCATCATTTTAAATAATCTTTTATCAATCTCTTTTTTTCTTTCCTTGAAAAATTTATTTGGAGAACTATAGAGATTTCTGCACTTATCGTATCATTAATTTTGTTTTCCTATACGACTTATGGGGCCCTGGTGGCACAGTGATTAAGAGCTCGGCTAGTAACCAAAAGGTTGGCAGTTTGAATCCACCAGCTGCTCTTTGGAAACCCTTTAGGGCAGTTCTGCTCTGTCTAATAGGGTTGCTATGAGTCGGAATTGATTTGATGGCAACGGATTTGGTTTTGTTTGGATACGTCTTACAGTTTTAGGTTAAAAATGCATATAAAAGGAATCTTCCAGGCAATATTTACTTTTTTTCCCCCTAAATTTTATCGATTTTTTGTTGTTGGGAATTTATACTGTAAAATATACACCAATACAACTGTTTCTACATGTAGAATATAGTGACATTGATTATATTCTTCTAGTTGTACAACTATTCTCACCCTTCTTTTCTGACTTGTTCCTCATTAACATAAACTTACTGTCTCCTGAGATTCCCATCTCATCTTTCAAGTTGCTCTTGTTAATTTTGTTCCGTATAGATAGTTCTTAAAAGACAGTAATGCTCAAGGCAGGCCATGCGAGTAATTTCTTTGCCACTATTGGAGCTTGTCTATAAGAAATGACCCAAAGTCTTACTGCTGTTTGAAATACTTGGGGACAGATAGAGGGTGTTACATTTTTAAGGGGAGAATTTAATAGTTAAAGTTGGATTTGCAGCATACATAATAGGACTGTTTATCTTTAAGAAAGCCATTCACGGTGCTTTATTCCATTTTCTAACCCATTATCCTTGCTTCAATCTTAATACCATGTTAATAATTTCTAGACTGTAGGGTTTTGTTTTGTTTTGAACTGTAAATGTGCCCATACATCTGTCCAGGGATTTTAAAAACTCCCATCCTACAGTTCTGGGTGTGGAGGTAGGCGTTTAGATAGTTGCCCAAAGGGCATAATGTTTTGGGAGAAGTAATACTGCTAATACCTTTGTACCTTTTCCAGCCGAAGTAGGCACACCCAGACTATATGGATGTGTTCTTGGAACAGACCGAGCTATTTAGGTAATTTATTATGTATCCACAGAATAAAATTCATTTTATGTGAAAACATTTTTCAGCCAAGCCGTTTGGTCTCCTCCTATAATCTGTCTCTGGGAAATGCTGATCATAGAGTCTTAACGGTAAATGCTTGTATATATTTGTATGACAGTAGCTTAAACATGTATTATCTTATTTCTTTCTCAGAACAATCCTATGTGGCTTTGTGTGTTTTAAATTTGTCTGCTCCGTAACTAAGTGTTTTGGGGGGTGGGGTTTGCCAAAAGATACATCTCCTTTGAGGACTTTCTATTCTAGTTTGGGAAGCAAAAGAGTGAATTAGTCAGAAACACTGAGCCAGGCCCTTGACAGTCAGAGATAAGCATATCCTGGGGCTCTGCTGGAGCACCTCTCTCTGTTAGGGAAGACTGACTCTAAATCTGTAAAGAAACATTTCCGTGTGGTGAGTGTTAGTGTGGCAAACCCAGGGCACCAAAGTGTAAGTTGGTTGCAGATTATGATAGGTAAGTATTTGGAAGAAGGAAGATTTACGGAGAGGAAGGCTAATGGAAAGTAAACACAAATGTGACTGAAGACGTTTAGCTGTACTTGAGAAGAGTTTTCTGCCTATTTTTATTTCAGTCTGCTGTGTTTTTATGTAGGAATAGGTAATAACGTTTCTTGATTCAGAATTTAAAACATTAAAAAGAATGTACCGTGAAAAATCTTCCTCTTACCTTTTTCCCTAGCCACCTAGTTCTCCTTTCTAAAACTAACTGATGTTATGAATTTCTTCTGTGTTATTCCCAATGATATTTTATGCCTAAGAAGCAGCTCTATATACATGTTCTCTTGGCATCTTTTTATTTATATAAATGCTGGCATATGCCATGGTTTTTTTTCCCCTTTCCATTTAACGGTATATCTTGGAAATTACCCCCAGTCAGTACATAAAGAGCTTCCTCATGCTTTTTCATAGCTGCATAGTATTTCTTTGATGGCATGTGCCACAGTTTCCTTAGCCAGCTGCCTGTAGATGAATGTTTAGATTGTTTCCAGTATCTTAATATTTGCAAACTAGGCTTAAGTACATGTCATTATTTATATATATATATATAGAAAGGAGTCAGGTCCTGAAAGTCAGATTGCTGGGTCAGAGTATATGTATTTAGAATTTGGTGACTGTTGTCAAATTGATGGCTTTAGAGGTTATACCAGTTTACCTTCCCACCAACTACAGTATTCGAGTGCCAATTTCCTCATATCTATCTCACAGACAAGGAGCCCTGGTAGTGCAGTGGTTAAGCACTCGGCTGCTAACCAAAAGGTTTGCAGTTCGAACCCACCAGCCACTCTGAAGAAGGTGTGGCAGTCTGTTTCCATGAAGATTTATAGCCTTGGAAACCCTATGGGACAGTTCTCTGTCCCGTAGGGTTGCTCTGAGTCAGAACCGACTCAATGACAATGGGTTTGGTTTGGTTTTTCAGTTATCTCACAGACACAGCATTGTCTGTCTTTTGGGGGATTTTTTTTTCCAATTTGATTTGTGAAAAATAGTATCTCGGAGTAGTTTTAATGTTTTTAAGAAAAACATAGTGCAAAACAATTTCTTTCTTGTCCCTAGCATGTTTATTTCCATGTAGTTTGTCAATAAAGATGTAGAGTTGTGATAATTCAAACCAGCCTTCAGCATTTATTAAGCCTCTAAAGCTCTGGTGTCCTGGTGGCGCGGTTGTTGAGAGCTCGGCTGCTAACCAAAAGATCAGCAGTTCAAATCCACCAGCTGCTTCTTGGAAACCCTATGGGGCAGTTCTACTCTATCCTATAGGGTTACTGTGAGTCGGAATCGACTCAGTGGCAGTGAGTGTGTTTTGTTTTTGGTTGGTAAAGCTCTAAAAGTTAGAAACTTATTTTCATGTCATGAGTTCTGTGCAAAAAATGTTCTGCAACTAAAAACATACTGGTAAATGTTTATTGGTTGCCTCTCTGTGGCAGGCCACATGTGATGGGTGATTTCAGCAAGGTAGAACTGGCCCCTGCTTTTGTGGAACTTGCAATCTAGAAGAAGCAGAGATGATGCAGTGTGCAGTGCTTTGACAGGGAAGGTACAGGCATCTGTGGGAGCATAAGCAGGAGTATCTGGATGGTGTAGGAAGTGAGGGAGGGTCAGGGAGTGTCTCCTAAAAGACATCTTTTAATCGGAGACCTGAAGGCTGAGTAGGAGTTATCCCAACACAGAAGAGGGCTAGGGCAGAGTGTTCCAGATAAAAACAAAAAAAACCCGTTGCCGTTGAGTCAATTCTGACTCATAGCAATCCTGTAGGACAGAGTAAAACTGCCCCATAGGGTTTCCATGGAGTGGCTGATGGATTCAAACTGCCGACCTTTTGGTAAGCAGCCAAGTTCTTAACCACTGTCCTACTAAGGTGCCAAGAGTCCCCCTACCCCAAAAAAAAGTGTGACTTGTCTAGCTAGTGGGGGATAGGTGATCAGCAAACAGATATTAAAGACTGAACAGTAGTCCAAAAGGTGACCAACATTTGAAAAAAAAAATAGCTTGTGCATTTATTTTAATGTTTTAAATATTAATCTGATAAAGAACCTATTGAGATTTTTTAAAAAACCATCAAACTCTTACAGAATGTCTTGATAATGTCAGTGCCATGTATTGTTTTGTATATCAGTGCCTTTTGACAGTTTTTGAAGTTTCACATTTGACTTTCATCTCATCCCTGTGAAGTGGTTAGGATTGGTAATATTACTCCTTTATCACAATGAGGAAATAGTCCCAAAGAGGGTAACTCTTATCCGAGAGCACAGAACCAGTCCTCTGAAGAGCCAGTGCTAGAATCCAAGATCTTTTGGCTTCCCTCTTCACACACTGCCTTTGTTCTGCCTGCATTTCCTGGTTAATGATAACTAAGCCTTTTTGAGAATAGCATTGTTATAAAAATGCTGCTCTGTTGAAACTTGAGAGATTTTAAAACACAACATTGTAAGAGCCTCCAGGTCTCCACGGTGAGGTATATTTTTTCCGTCTGGCTCTTTTTAGCTTATTAAAACAAACTGTGTCATGCTTAGAAGACATTCGCTAACATATTTTGTTTTGGTATCTGTGCATTTCCTTATGCTTACACAATGTCATTCCAAGAGGAGTGAGAAATCAGACTGAGGCCATCATTGCAGCCTTTTCTGGTCTGAAGTACGAGGCAGTTAAATCTGTATACCAAAACGCTTCTCTGTAGAAACAAAAGAAAAACCTTGCTGTTCTTTAAAAAATGTTTTTGATTATGCAAAGGACAACTGGAATCACACCCCCTGCTAAAAATGCTAATACATGTATCTCTTGCATGAATGGTGAGGATTTTTGGAAAAGCAGTATAAAATAGTATTACAAAGCCAGGCTCAGCCACTTACAATCTGTTGTGTGACCTTGGACATGTAACTTAGTTTTTCTAGGGCTCGGGCTTCTCATTTTGAAAACTGGGATAACACCTACCAGAGAGGTTGCTGTAAGAATTAGAATGTTACACAGAATTCTCTCCGAAACTTTTTTCTTTTTACGTTTTTAATTTTCTGTAATAGGGATGTAAAGTTCCCTGGGTGGTGCACGTGGCTTGTACTTGACTGCTAATTGAAAGGTTGGTGGTTCAAACCCACTCTTTGGCGGTGGGGAAGAAAGGCCTGGTGATATAATTCCATAAAGATTACAACCAGGAAAATCCTATGAATCTCAGTTCTACTCTCCAACACATTGGGTCCCCATGTGTTGGAATTGGCTCTCTAGCAGAGGTGTTAAGGATGTATCTTACAGTTGTTGGGTACATTTAGTGCAGTATCTCCTGCACCCCCCTCCCTTGCTAATGATGGTGCATCTTACAATTGATGTTACCTTAAATAAAGGGAATAATAGTATATAAAGAGTAATGCAGTGCCAAGTACACTATACATTCAATAAATAGATGCTGCCTTTTTTTTTTTCTTTAATTGAATTATGGTTCCTATGTTAAATCCCTACCCTAGTGGGGAAGTGAGGTCTCTGCTGGAAGGGCTGTCTTCAGATAGGGAACAAGATCTATGAGGTGACCACAAATAGGCAGGAGGAAAGTTTATCTCCTCTGGGAACCTGGATATTTAGGGTGGGAGACAAATGATATTTGTGGGTTGTAAGTGTTAAAGTCAGTGTCTACCCCTCTGAGGGAGAACTAGACAGGAAAGGAACTGCAGACTCAATCTTGATTCATGCAACTATCATTATTTCATTTTTGCTCACTCTTGTTATTTGAGGAGCCCTGGTAGCGCAGTGGTTAAGAGCTTGGCTGTTAACCAAAAGGTCGGCAGTTCGAATCTACCAGCCGCTCCTTGGAAACCCTTTGGGGCATTTCTAATCTGTACTATGGGGTCACTATGAGTAGGAATTGACTGGTCGCAGTGGATTTGGTTTTTGGTTTGTTATTTGAAAGGAGCCCTAGTGGTGCAATGTTAAGCGCTCAACTGCTGAGTGAAAGGTTAGCAGTTCGAACCCATCCAGCAGCTCTGCAGGAGAAAGACCTGGCAATCTGCTTTCATAAAGATTATAGCCAAGAAAACCCTATGGGGCAGTTCTGTTTTGTCTTTTGTCCAGAATTGACAGCACCCAACAACAAGTTGTTGAGGAGTCTTACCTGAACGTCTTCAGCCTTATCAGCTGTGCTTCACAGAGGCCAGGCCAGGCCAGATTGTTAATTCTTTGGGTAGAGTGTTAAAGGAAGGGAGCCTGGCTCCTGTGAGTAGGAGTGGCAGTTCTCAGCTGGAGACCCAATGGGGAAATTGAATTTTAAGGAAAGGATTAGGCCATAATGGTTTGTTCAGCTACCTCTCCCTTTTTAGAAAATTTTCCAGGGGTGGCCTTAGAGGTACTGAGTTGTGCTTTATTAAGCAAGGCAGCTTTTCCTTACAGAGCTTTTCCTGCAAATCCATATGAAATACCTGTACTCTAGTTTAAGAATGTCTAATTTGGGTGGGAAGAAGAGTGTAAATATGAATCTCAGGTAGATGGAACATAAAATGGGTTCATAGTATACAGACTCTCTTGTAGCTGCCCCTCATATAGTTTAAAAATGTATCTTGGTTCACAGAACTATTTAGGAGTAAAGAAACATTGACTCTGTAAGTTACTCTCATTGTGTGTAAAACACACAAGTGAATGTGGTAAAATGTTAACATTTAGGGAATCCAGGTGAAGACTTTATGGGAGCTCTTTACTGTTTTTCAAGTTTTCTGTAAGTACAAAATTATTACTTAAAAAAAGTTAAAATGTATAGCATCTTTCCATGCAAACACATATATTTATATTATATAGACAGCATACTGTTGTGTGGATGCACTGAAAAGGTATTTAGCAAGACCCCTATTGTTATACATTTGATTGTTTCTATTTGCCTTTATAAACAGTGCTGCTTGCAGACCCTTAAATAGGTTTTATCTTCATGTTTTTGGAATGGAATCACCTACACTCTACACTCCACCTTCCGCCTTTGAAGCATCCCACCCCATAATGGACTTTATATGAAAATTCAAAGTAAATTAACCAACTAATGCTTAAATTCAAGACCTTTAGAATTTTAAGTGAGTTAAATGGTGACTTTATTAGTCTCTGGGTAAGATAAATGTTGCTAGTCTAAAATAAACTCTAGAAAAATTTCTTCAGTCCTGACTCATCTGATGTAAGAAAACTTTTTAGGAAAAAAAAATGAATTTTTGGTGACGTGAAACATCTTGGTTAAGTCTTGACTGAGTAATTAAAAAGATCAGAGGGAAATCCTTCAGTATCCTGAAGTCATAGCTCTGATCTTATTCTGATGGGAGGAGCAGACAAATCTGTTTTGCTCTTATTCCAGTGTGCTTCACTGTCTTCATTGATAGCCAGCTATATTGATTGGATTCCTGTTCTCCTTCCAGGGGCAGATAGGATGAGGGGACTATTTGACCAGAGTCAGTATGATCATACACTTTTTTCTGTTAATTCACTTTCAACTTCTGATTGTTACTTTTTCTAATGAAACCGTTATTCGGAATGAAACCATGGAATGCAATTACATTTTGTCTTCAGATGAAAACAGCCTTCATTTCTGTATCTGCTGTTTGTGCCAAAATAGAGCAGTGATGTTTGGTCCAGTTTTTATGCCTCCCTTAATGGCTTTGAAAAACAAAAAGTGTTAAGCATGTATAGTTATTTACATGCATAATGTAAGGTGAGTTTGATGGATCCAGCAGGTATAAGGGATTCCCTTGATTCTCTTTGGTTATATCCCTTAACTTCCTAACCCTACCTCAAAAATAACAAACTGCAAACATTTCAGTAAAACCCTTTCTTTGAAATTTACATGTTTTAAAAATAGACCTAGACAGGTTAAATTGCATTTGAATTTTGACATGCCCATTGATTCAGTTACAATGTAGTGTGAATGTTGTATGTTCTTTTTTTTCTGCCGTAGAGTAAATTGGAATGGAGGAAATGGTGGATTAATAAACCCTAGATTAGGAGTTAACTACCAATGCCACGTTAAATTACACTCTTAAATTAAAAAAGAAAGCAAGGGAAAGAACTCTTTTCTGTCAGCTCCTTAGCTGAGAGTCAGTATCATATTACACTGACTGGGAAACAAGCGTTTCTGTGCAGCCCCGCAGCCCGGCAGTAATGGGAGGCTTAGTGTATTGCATAGTACATGCTGTACTATGCCCAGGGCGCTTGGCACAAGAACTGACGCAGAGTGCAGCAAAAGTTGGCGATTCCATTGAAGACCTTGGAGCTGTGGGTTTGTTCCATGTTTATAGTTCAGGAGAAAATATATTTTGTTTGCACCTTAAAAAATCAAGACTTTAAACTGATATCTCTTAGGCACTCTCTGTGGTGGTGATAATAGCAGCAGCAGTTGACATTTGATGAGTTGGGGATAAGGAAGGAGCATCCTTCCCCCAAGACACTACTCGATCTCGCCCCTTAGGGTTTTTCTCTGGGGAAGTTCCTCATGTGGACGCCAGGTGTGCATCACGTGTAAGATGAAAATGTGGATTTGAAGTAGGGCTAGAGACAATTTAAACATTAAAATGAAGTTTTTGGCAGGCTAGAATAGGGAAAAAAATAAAGAGCGATCCTTGATGGAACTTTGACCTCCTTGATGCGGGGGCCACCAGGTCATTCAGATTGTGGTCATCTTTATGTGTGTTTAGCTTGCTCATTGGTCAGATACTATTATGAGGTGGCTGACAGGGAAATCGGTTTTATCTTTTTCTGCCTCCATTTTTGCTGTATCTGTCATTCCCCTAGATTTACTAGTATACTAATTTTCTTTAATATACAAATTTTCTGCTGGAAATTTTTGACCTGTGGATCGTAATTGGTTTGCTATCATCTCCAGGTGCCATCACTTCCAGCATTACCCTTTCGCCTTCAGTTAACTTGGATTAATCACTTTTGTCTTATTTCATCAAAAATGGGAATTTCCTGCCACTTACCTAGTAAATATTGGGGCTGTGAAGGTGTTGCTGTTTTAATACAGCTTACCATCACTCTAATTGTTTATTTGTTTGCTTACCGATCTTTCTTTCTCTTCTCTCTCGCTTTTCACTTTCAACAGACCTACTCCAGTGAAGTCCATTGTGTTGAAGAGATTCTGAAGGTGAGTTCATCGTTACTGTTTCTCATTTGCAGAAATATTTAATTAGGCAGACATATATCCATTTACGTTCACTTTATGAAAAGTTGCCGTTTCTAAGCTCTTTTTAATATCTTCTCTCACACTTCCAAAAGCAAAATAAACCAGAACAGATAACAAAGGGAGTCTTAGACATTATTGAATTTTCTGACAGACTTTATTAATTAAAAAGAAGACTGCAAACTGCAAGGTCTTTGGACCAGAGTTTTTATGACACCTCCCGTAAATTTTTCAGGTTGTTCATAAAGATGCAATAGAGAGTTGCTCGCTTCTCAAGAGAGGAAACTCCCTGTATTGATGCAGTATGGAAGGCACTAAGAGGTTAAGTAGTGCTTGATTTATGCCTCTTGGTGTTTTGTAAGTGATGCCTAGTATAGCCTCTTCTTCAATGAGACCATGAATTTTTAATGAGATAAGAAGAAAAATAGTAGGAAGTAAATAGGCATCTTTAGACCTACCTTGAAGGATTATTTTTTTGTTATATGAGACTGTATCATGAACATGTCCTTCAACAAATATATCATTGACTGTATTTTCCGTTTGTTTAATTTTTCTTACACAAGGATGACAAATTCCTCCTAGAATTCAGTTCCAGGAAAAAAAAAAAAATACAAATTTTCAAGAACTGGCATGCTTTCTTTTTATCAGAGAAGAATTATATAAACCATCATGTTTCCTGTTTTGGCTTTAATTTCTAGGAAATCTAGAGCTAAATTTAATGCTCAAGTACAGTAATTGTGATAACTGAGGATTTTGTGTATTTGTATTCCTTCTCTGTAGCTTTTAATATTCTTCCATGTCAATTTCAAAGATATTCTTGCTGTGTCTTTTATTTGTAAGGTTTCTGATTTTTTTTCTTTGGAAGTAAGAGACACATGACAAGTATGTGCATTAATTCGAATCTCTACTGCTCACTTTTTCTTCAAAATATATGCTTATCTAATATTTTTTCTTTAATTTTTCAATATAAAATACTAAGTGATGGTGGTGGTAAAACTATTAAGTAAGTATATTTGTTACTATATTAGTTGCCACCTCACTTGTAAAATTTTTTAGAAAAGTCTAAATGGATATTTGGAAAGCAGTTCCATCATTTTTGTTTTATAATGTTTGTCCCCTCTTGTAATTAGGATTGTCTAAGGGGGGAAAAAGCCTCTGGGGAAACATACTTTGAACTGCTAAAAATGAGAAATTTTTATCAACCAACTAACGAAACTAATAATAAACAAGTTACCTCGATCAAGCTTTTACTTCATTCTTTCCCTCTTCTATTTCTGAAATTCTTTGATACAGTCAGTCATAAGAATGATACATGACTTAGTTATAAAATACGGCCTTAGCATTTTCTCTGAAATTCTGTGTGAAAATTTGTTCTATTGTTATTTCAGAAGTAAATGCAACAAAATAGATTTGTCTTCTACATACTGCACTGCTTCTTAGATTTTAATATGTATTAATATAGGACATGTCATATCCTTTATTTAGGAAGATGGTTATTAGCACACCAGACAAGCATTTTTAGGTTAATAAACTCATCCATCCTCCCTCCGTTTTTACCCAACATCAGCTTAAGGAGTTCTTGCTTACCTGGAAGTGCTTGAAAATAAATGGTTCATGCAAAGGAAAAGGTATATGTTTTAATCTGGAAATCGTAAATAGGGAAAGCAAATGGAAGGATGTCTGGGACGGAAGAGTGTGTGGGCCTTTGCATAGTGGAGACTTAGTGTCTGCTCCTGCTCTTCTCCTCTGTTACCTTAGTTAAGTCAGGTGTTCTCCCTGGGTGTCAGTTTCAGCATCAGTTTAAAAAAAAAAAAAGTGCTGGGCTGTAGATGATCTCTAGGGTCCTTTCCAGCTCATACCCGCTGATGCTGATCGACCTCATGGTTCCTGTTCTTATCTTGTACCAGCAATTTATTAAGATTGCCAGTAATCCAAACACAAATCTTTCTGACAGGCGATGGAGGCAGTAAATAGTTCCCTAACAGAGAAAATCAATTACAGAAGATATTGTTCGGTTCTCTGGGGGGAAATATTAAGGTCGGAAGTGTTTTAACAGAGGGGAAGTGGTGTCCTGTAACTCCTACAGGCTGGTGGGGTAAGAAGACAGCAGACAGACGCTGCTAGAAAGCAGGAATTGGCCATGTACTAGGGTTCGGAGAGTACACTGTGCCTCAGTGGGCATACAGAAATAGCTCAGGTTTTCTGCTTATAGTGGCACGGCCTCTTGAGAATTAGTGCAGTACTAGTAGCGGTTACCTCAGTGCAGCATTCCAGTAATGCTGGTACAGTAAGTGGTAGCATTATTCATTTGTTCATTCATTTATTCAGCAAATATCTTGTAAGCCTTAAGATACTTTTCTAGGCACTGGGGAATGCAGGAGTGAACAAGACTAAGTCCTTGTTCTCATAGAGATCATAGTGGGGAAGGTTAATATATAACATATTGCCAGGTACTGATAGGTGCTATGAATACTATAGTGGGCGAGTGAACAGAGGACTAGATGGAGGGAAGGGTTGGTATAAAAACCTCAAGGTAGGAACAAGCTTGGTGTATTAGAGGTATGAGAGTTAGACAGTGCATCTACAGCAAAATGACCACGGTGGAGAGACGGGAGAGGAGGCAGAGAGGAAGTCAGAACCTAGAGCATGTGGGGCCTAGAAGATCAAGACTTGAACAGGTGTCAAGTGATTTGTCTACATTCACGTGGTAAGTCATTGTAAGGTAGGAAGCGCCATCATGGCCTTGTGATTCTGGGCAGCCTTAGTAATTCTCCTAAGACCAAGTCCCTCTATAAGTTAAGCATTTAGGAAGCTTATATAAATTCTTTTAGGCTACCAAATAACCATTTAGAACCTGAAAGAGTTTATGTAGTTTCTGAGTGCCTAATTTAATAGCTGGGGCAGCCTTAGGCATTCAGAGTACAGTTGCTGTTGCTTGGGAATAACTGGTGACTAAGTCATAGATACATTGGGGCTTTAAAGAAAGAAAAGCATAAGAGTGATTCTTTCATACACCTTCTCAATTGAGTATTACATGTTTTTGTTCATTCGTTTTCCATTTTAGCATTATAATGGTTCCA
This sequence comes from Trichechus manatus latirostris, assembly GCF_000243295.1. Taxonomy (NCBI): domain Eukaryota; kingdom Metazoa; phylum Chordata; class Mammalia; order Sirenia; family Trichechidae; genus Trichechus; species Trichechus manatus. The sequence goes on along the minus strand of NW_004444232.1, from coordinate 122,049 downwards.
TACCTTAAAGTATAGTCACATAAATAAAACAGCAGTGACTCTTTGGTTCAATATTGAAATTCTTCAAAAACTAGACTTTTTATTAAAAATTGTAATACTGTAAATTTATTAAGTGCCTTCTATGTACCATGCAGGGAGCCCTGGTGGCTCATTGGTTAAGCACTAGGCTGCTAACCAAAAGGTGGGCAGTTTGAACCTCCCAGCCCTTCCATGAGAGAAGGATACAGCAGTCTGCTTCCATAAAGATTACAGCCTTGGAAACCCCATGGAGCAGTTCTACTTTGCACACATGAGGTTGCCATGAGTCAGAATCTACTCGATGTCAGCTAACAACAACAGTCCACCCGTCACTGAGAACTGAGGCTCTAAGAGCGTATTTGAGCCATAGTAACAGTTTACTCAGGAGTCCCTGGGAAGTGCAAATGGTAATGCACATGTCTCCTAACTGAAAGGTTGAAGGTCTGGTCTGCCCAGAGACACCTCAGAAGAAAGGCCTGGTGATGTACTTCCAAAAAATCAGCCATGGAAAACCCTATGAAGCACAGTTCTACTGAGACACACATGGGGTTGCTATGGGTCTGCACCGACTCGATGGCAGCTGGTTTTAGTATTTTACTTAGGGGCTTGACTCATAAGAGCTAGGATTTCAGTCAAAGTCTCTGGCTTCATAGCTGTACTCTTCCCATTATATTTTACTGCAGAATTCCTGTTTTGTACTGAGCAAAGCAGATGGGTAGTCAGTAGACAAGGGCGTGATTTCAACTTTAACAAGTTATCCAAGAAAGCCAACATCCGTTTTTTCCTTATCAATGTGCCATGTCATTTTTGTCTGTCCTGGGACTATAGCAGCCTAGAGAGTGGTAGTGGAAAAACGCAGGGGAAGAGCTGACAGTGGAAGTAGTTTCTAGAGCTCTTCCAGTCTCCAAAGAGCACTTCTGTGGCAATAGAGAGATTACATAGCACTTTGAAAAGAAGTTTTCTAATATAAAATGTGTTACACATATAACATGTATGTACATGATCTAGTGCATATGCATGATTCTCCATGTTATACATGATCTGGGATCACAAGTTTGCGGGTAGAGAGCTGCCGGTGGATCTTTAAGCCCGTTTGCCAGGCCAGTCTGGCACATGTGGAAATGGACTTACTCCTCTTAGACTGGGAAGACAAAGGGCCCTTGTGCTCTCCTCAGTAATCGGTTTCGGGGTGGGGTGGGGGGGAACGGACTTGATCCAGTCATTTTAGACCTCAGTTTTCTCATCTGTAAATGTAAAATGAAGGGACTGGAGTTCATGATCGCCCGTGCCATTTTAGCTGTTTTCCAAAAAAAACTGTGGGTGTGTGTGTTTGCAATTAGATGTTCTTTATTTGACATGTCTGTTTTCCACTGGGTTTAGCAAAGCAAAATAAAATTCATGAATGCTTAGGAAAAAAGAATACATGTCAAGATAAGTACAGTCGGCCCTCTGTATGCACAGGTTCCGCGTCCGGGGATTCAGCCAACCGCGGATCGAAAATATTCAGGGGGATAAAAAAAGTTCAAAAAAGCAAAACTTGAATTTGCCGCGGGCCGAGCATTCCACCGAATCCACGCGATTGAAATGATGTGTAGGCATACTGTGCTGTAGCCTCCTGCCGTTTCACAGATCATCAATCTCTCTCCAGCACGGGTTGTTAGAGCTATTTTTGCCTCACCTCTTGTTCATTTGCTACTTGCGTGTACCCTTTGTTTCTGGAAAAAATGCCTCCTAAAAAGCAATTAAGTGGTCAGAGCAGTCCCTCAGAGGCTAAGTGTGAGCGGGTTGAGGAGAGTGAGGAGTTGCAAGCTAGTAACGGATGGCTGGCTAGCTATGTGTAAGGTGCTACAGCCTGAAGAACTGAAAGATCACGGGAGAATTGGCATTGGTTGGTGCCCAGGCAGCATCTGCGTTCCCAGAAGAGCTCAAGAAACTCATAGAGAAAGGCTCCCTACCAGAGCAAGTTTTCAGTTGTGAGGAAATGACTATTTACATAGCATTTACATTATATTAGGTATTATAGGTAATCTAGAGATGATTTAAAGTATACAAGAAGATGTGCATAGGTTTTATATAAGGGACTTTAGAGTCCTCAGATGTTGATACCTGTGGGGGTCCTGGAACCAGTCCCCCACGGATACCAAGGGATGACGGTCTGTTAATTTGAAAGTCTTGTAAATCTTGCCTCTAATCAAGAAAATAGTGAATAAAAACTAACCTTCTGTTCATAGAAAGGGAAAGTAGTTTTTTAAGGCCCTCTCCCCTCAAAAACTTCTTATGTGCTAATAGTGTATATCAGGGAAGGGTCAAATCCATTAAAACTCTCCCAAGTGCAACAAGTGACCTGAATTACTTGTTTGCTTAAGTCAAACAGGAAAGTTCTTCCTTTGAACTTAAATAATTCCAGGAAATGAAATAAAGAAGCTGAGGGAGAAATAAAGCATTGAGTACAGACAGCTTCTCCAGCACAACCTGTTGTTTAGAGTTTTCACAGTTACATAAGCTCTGGTAACACCTATTACAGTTTATATGCTTTATAATACTCAGAGTGTTTTAAAAACCGTTCATGTTCTAAGCTGTTGTTTTTCTTCTTCAAACTGATTTATTTCAGTTACATAACTTGGAAATCTTCCACTTTTGGCAATAGCTCAAAATTAGTTTGAGGAAAAATTAAATGAAATAACTTTTAAATTTTCACTTTTTATTTACCATCAATCCACTCTGCAGTAAGTTTGTAAAATTAACTAGCAGTAAGTGCTCTATTTATAATTTACTTTTTCTTCCCTTTCAAATCTCTTTCCAGGAAATGACCCATTCATGGCCTCCTCCTTTGACAGCAATACATACGCCTAGTACAGCTGAGCCATCTAAATTTCCTTTCCCCACAAAGGTAATTCCTTAAAAGTATAGCAGATACTGCATCTACATTACATTAGTGAAAAAGTCTGAATTATTGTTGTAGGGCCAGATTAATAAAGTATTACCTTGTTGAAATCTTTGGAGATGAGGTTAAAATTGCAACTAACTTAGCTTCTAAAGTACTTCATAATACTGTCAAACACTTTATTCTCCAAGTTATGTTAGTGAAAGCATCTTATATTTGTATAGGAGTTTATGAAGGCATCCAAGACAGTAAATTCTTTCATTTGAGCATGTTGACCATAGAGATGAGAAAACTGAGGCACAGAGAAGTTGAGTGAGGTAGGTTGTCTGATTCCTAGTTCAGAATTTAGATACATACATAAACCAGTTGCTGTTGAGTCAGTCTGACTCATGGTGACCACCCACTGTGTGTCAGAGTAGAACTGTGCTCCATAGGATTTTCAGTGGCTGATTTTTCAGAAGTTGATCACCAGGCCTTTGTCCCAAGGCACCTCTGGGTGGACTGGAACCTCCAACCTTATGGTTAGCAGCTGAGTATGTTAACCATTTACACCACCCAGGGACTCTATACCTATACATACGTCTCACATGTCTTGTACTTCCTAAATCTTGTAAATTTTAACATGATGGTGTTAATAACAAGCGAATCAGCTGCTGACCTGCTTGTTTGCTTTACAGTATTTGTGAACAGTGTATTAAAACACTGCCATGTTCCTTTTTGTAGGTTTGTCCTTTTAGATAATCATCAGAATTTAGGAATCTTATCTTCAGATCTGTGTTTTGTCCTACCTGGTATGAATGCACATTGTTAATATAGTAACTCATTTCCATGATACTGTTTTCGAAAGAGGTTATCCTTAAACTCTAATTTGCAACAGATTAGATATTTTATGTATTTGCTAATAATTCTTTAAAAAGAAAGAAAGAGGGGGACTCATTACAGGTTTTAAAGTAAAGCATTGAACTTTGTGAAAATGTCTTTGCTTAATGCCAAAAGAAAAATAAACTCTGGAAAACAATAGAAACAATAAAAGCTACTTTGTGTAAAAATCAGACTTACCAGTGTTTTCGCCCTATGTTGAAATGCATCAAAAAATGGTATTGATGAGTGGATAGAGCAATGAATAGATACATGGTAAAGGTCGTATAATGTTAATTGTAGAATCTATCTGGTGGATTGTATGGACATTACCAGCACAATTATTTCCATTTTTCTGTATATTCAAACATTTTCATGAGGCTGTCTTTTCAGTACTAAAAACTATAATACAGTTTGCCCTTAGATTTATAATTCTATTTTAATAACTAGAGATTTTTATTTTTACTTCTAGGATTCTCAGCACATCAGTTCTGCAACCCAAAACCAAAGTAAGTAAATATCTGGAACTGATTATTGCATTGGAGAACAAAGTGTAGTTTTTATTGTTTTAATATGAAAACATTAAAAGAAACAAGAGCTTTTCATGTTGAAAGCAGGGGAAGGAAGAACAAACACAAAGTTTTCTTTAGGTAGAATTTCAAGTTGTTTTAAAAAGATGATGGTATTTTAGTAAAGTGCTTAATAAATATAATTTGGTTTTACCTAACACAGAGTATGTATCTTTGAATGTGATTCTCAAAGCATTGTAACTTAGGAATTGTATGTAAGAATAGATTCTGTTTTCTTCAGCAATAATCTTATAGGTTTTGGATTTTGTAGTGAGGGAGAATGTGAGGATTTTATTTGTATGTCATTGTTTTTGTCCACATTTGCAAAACATCGCTGCCTAAGTATAACTAGTCAAGATGACTGTGTCCTGTGAATGGTCTGGAAAGAGTGACTGTAGCTCCCCTAATTTGTACTCTTGGCCCTAGGTTTCTCCAGAAAAGGAAAGTGGGGGGAAAAGAGGGGGTTTAAAAATATCATATAAGAGCTGCTGCCACCATGAGGATAAGTGATTAATTGCAAGTATGCAAGAGCTTTCACAAGACATTAGCGTGAAGGCCGCTCACCCCTGCCTAAAAGGCACCCATATTCTCATTCCATTTCCAGTCTTGTTTCAGGTCCCAGTTGTCTCACGCCTAGGAAAATACAGCATCCTCCCAACCGATTTGTTGCCTCCACACTTAACATTTCCTTCTCCATTCCAGGTTACACCAGGTAGCACCACCAGATTAATCTTGCTGAGGAATCGCTGTTTTATGTCCCTGTTTAAACCATTGATGCTGTCTTATTGACCAACAAATAGTCATAACTTCTCATCCTGGCATTTCAAGCCTTCTAAAACCTGGCTTCCACCTGTTCAGTGCTGCATCACAGATTCTGTACGCTAGCCTTGAACGCTTTCCAAATCTGTGCCATCTCCTCCCACTTTTCTATCTTAGCTCACACTGTGTCTTCTGCCTAGTGGCCTTCTCCACCCTCCTCACCCTCCTTCCAGCAGTCATTAATTGATTTCATTCCTTCACTGATTTGCCTTCTTTGATCATTAGCTGTAGAGCGACCATCCTCTTGATTCTCAGGATGGTCAGTTTGTGGGATTGCTTTGTGTACTTATCACACACTGCCTGGGATTGTGGATATTTTCATGTCTGTTTCATGTCCCTCAATCATCTGTAAGCTCATTGGGGATAGGGCTAAATGCCTTGAGCATACTGGTATCCATCAGGCAGTCTGCAAATAGCTGTTAAATATAAATGAATAAGATGGGGGATTGGATATTGGATTGGCAGATAGGAGGCAGAGCACAATCGGCCAAGGACAGAGGCTGTTGAAAGTGTGTGAATGCAAATTGCTGATAGGTGAAGTCAAACCAGGTCAAGGATGACAGCAGCCCTGTTATAGTGCTTCCATAAGCATCTCCATCAACTGGCATTAAGAAAAAGTCTCCAACATGTAAGAAAGTTACTGGCAATGTGATGTATGGCAAACTGCAAGCAATGCTTTTCACATATTAAAATATACTATAAAGGTAGAGCGATTGAGTTTGATGATGGCTCTGGATATAGAGAATAGAATGACTAGTTTTGGGAGAAGGAGGAGGTTTCTAGAATGCCTACCTCACTCTTTTAACAAGCAAGGTTTTTCAAAATGTTTTTGGTCTATTAAGAGTTTTGCAATTCTGATCAAACCTGCTCTCTATAAGTAACATAAACGTTATTTTGTAATGGTGAGATTGCATCAAGTGCAACATATAGCCCTCTGACCGAATATAAGTATACTGTTGAGGTGAAAAAGGTAGGGGAACAGCAAAAAGGAAGCTTAACTAAGGAGCTCATAAATATACGGGTTGTGCTGCTCTGATAGTTTTTTCCCTTCCCACAGAACAACATGATACATCTTCAAAAACCCACTCTAGTTCTCAGCAGGGAACATCGTAAGTAAAATGTTTTCATTAAAAGTTTTATAATATGACATTGTAATTTCCCATGTAAATCCACTGTTTAGGTTTTCCTTTCCCCACCCCACCCCCACCCCC
>NW_004444232.1:104076-115590 GCF_000243295.1 Trichechus manatus latirostris | reverse complement strand
TTTATATTTGGATGAAGTTTTCTTGTTGAAGTCTTAAGTATCATAGGAGAAAGTTTATAAGGGGTTTTCTGAAAAGAAAGGAAATTGTGCTGTTATTTACGTATTAATTGTAATTAATAGAAGACTTGGCTCTATAAATTTCAGTCTTAAATAGCTTTAGCTTTTGGAAACACATTTTGGGGGACACGTGCAGTTTAAGGTTTTCTACCACTTTTATGGCCTAGTTTTACTTATAAAGAACTATTTCTATTGCCCAGCTGTTCTTTATTAAGGCTGAGTAAGTCTAGGTATATTTTGGGTTTTTTGGAACATTTTAGATTAAAAATTTTTTAAATCAGCATTTTGACCCAGTTTGTCTTTTCTTGATGGTATTGAACTGATACTTCATTCCTTTCTTACAGAAGTGGTTTTTTGGGACTAAGTGAGGAGGCCTTTCTCTCTTTCAGTCTTGACTGACACTTAAGAGTTGCTAGTTTCAGGGGAGTTCCAGCTCCAGCTTTTGTCTGTTTTCTAGGCACAATATTTGTTTTGTGTGTTTTGGAAGGGGGGCAGTGCTGTGGATTAAGTATTTAAAAAAACTGTGTAGTCAAGCCGAAGAGATCATCCATTATATCTCCTAATTATGATTGAATGTGGGACTGGGCTAAATCACTCTTCCCAGGTGCCAGCTCCTTGATGCAGTTTGTTTTCATTTCTCCATAGCAAGGTGGGGCACGGGGGGAAACCAGTATAATAAGGTGTTTTGTTTTATTTTGTTTTTAAAGGTAAAATTTATTACAGTTTGAAGGACAGTTTTTTTTTTTTTTAGTGTGTATGACAAAGATGTATTTTTATATGGTACTGGTAGATGATAAATTTTTATTTGCTTTTAATGTCCTTTACTAGGGTTAAAAAAAAAAAACCTTACATCAGTTAGCTTGCTTTTTTTTTTCTTTTCCTTTTTTAAAATTTTACTGGCTTTTGAATTATGAAAGTCAAAGTCACTGGGTTACATTACATTTGAGGAAGGAAGAGATTTGTTAAACCAACTGATAGCTGGTAAGGAGTAGAAACTACAGATCCAAGAACGACAAGTGTAGGAATTCTGTGTAAGCTCGATAGCCTTCCCATGGTTTTACTCCTGTGCTTCTTTGTAATGGTTGGTAGTAAATACATTAGACCATGAAAGGACCAGGACACCGTCTTTGGGCCAACGAAGGAGAGTTGAAGAGCATGCATCCCACTTGGCAATAAAACCAGAATGGAGATCTCCAAGCAGTTTGGAGACGGCTATACTAGGAGGAAAAAGGCACCTGTGCCTCTGGGCCTGTGGGTAAAAGAAGAAACGCACTGCGTCTGATTAGTCCTGAGAAGTAGCTTCAGGCTGAGCAGGCAAAAGTCACACCCTCCCACTCCAATTCCTATCAGGTTTTTCAGGCTTAGGTAGTAGCCAGCAATGAATTTGCTGTTCAGATCAATGGGTAGTTCTCTTGTTAAAAAGAAGTTAAACCACTGAAATCAGAGGTGCTGAAAGTTTATAATAGGTATATTTGCACCTTGTGAAATGTAGTATTTTCTTTTTTAAAAAAAAGTCATTAATTTTGCAGACAAATTAGGAAAGAATATTTGTGATGCTCTTAATAGATTCAGGGAGGGAAGGAGTAGAAGTAGGGGCTAGTAGAGATGAGAAAGTAAAGAGTAATATAGGAAGGAGAACAATATTGAGGCTGCATGGAAAATAAGGGTTATATGGACTTGGGTGGTGCAAACAGTTAAGAATGGGCTACTAACTGGAACGTTAGAGGTTCAAACTCACTCAGAGGTGCTTTGGCCGAAGAAGAAGCCTGGCAGTAGAAGCAGCCTGGCAGTCTGCTTCTGAAAGGCCATAGCCATGAAGATCCTGTGGAGTGCAGTTCTACTCTGCAACACATGGGGTTACCATGAGTCAGAATTGACTTGATGGCAACTTTTGAAATTTTTTTTTAATGGACCTGGAAGTTCTGTTGGGGCGGGGCGGTGGTTGGTTGGTGATAACTGATAAGGGACAGAGTGAAATGTACCTCTGGGGAAATAAGTGAATCACTTTTATAAACTTACTTTTAATGGAAATTGGATGAAAGCAGTGTCTCAATTTGTAAAGTGCAATCATTGTTTCAGATTTAATATGGCACAACTCTTAGTTCTCCCAGGTTAATTTGATCTAGTGTCAACATTAGAGTTCTTGGACATATTTGAAGGACACAGAGTGCCAGGGAGACCATATAATGTACTTTGAATGTCGGAAAAAAAACTGTTAATTGCAGGGTCATTTGTATTTTGGTTTTAAAAATTAATCTAGGTTTTATTCACCTGGGACCAACAAAGGAAGAAGGAGTTTCAGGAATAGGAGGAGCATATGGACTGTATGGCTAATTGCCTCCATGAGCAACGACCTCTTTTGTCATGAGACCAGAAGAACGGGATGGTGCCCGGCTAGGCTACCATTACTGGACATTTTGATCAAAGATTCCATAGAATAATCTTGATAAAAGCCTGGGAAGGGGGATGAGAACAAAATTTAAGATTCTTATGGACTCTAGACTTTCTGGAGCGATGCGGGGTGGATGAACCCCTGAAACTATTGCCCTGAGATAATCTTTAAACCTTAAACCTAAAATATCCCCTAAAGTCATCTTAAAACCCTACGATTGTTTAGCTTAACTAATAAAAAAGGTCTGCCTTGAGCATTATGCTCTTTTAAGAAATATCTGTATGGAATCAAAGTGACAATAGCAACTCAGAAGATTAGGTAGAAACCTTAGGGGGGCAGTGAGTTTATGTTAATGAGGAACAACTCAGAAAAGGGGAGTGAGAATGGTTGTATAACTTGAAGAATGCAGTGTCACTAAATTGTACATGTAGAAACTGTTGAATGGGTGTATGTTTTGCTATATATATTCTCAACAACAGCAACAAAATAAAATTTAGAAAAAAAAAATCACTCTAGGCTTTATTGCTTTTTCAGTTACTAGTACTTAGGAATCCTTAGATAAGTTCATTTGAAAGGAAAAAAGAGTGGGCCAGCATTAGAGAAAGGAGCCCTGCTGACGCAGTGGTTAAGCACTCAGCTGCTCATCGAAAGGTCAACAGTTCGAACCCACCAGCCGCTCCACAGTAGAAAGATGTGGCAGTCTGCTTCTGTAAAGATTACAGCCTTGGAAACCCTATGGGGCAGTTCTAATCTGTCTTATAGGGCCACTATGAGTCGGAATTGACTCAGCAGCAGTGAGTTAGCATTAGAGAAGAACCTTGTGAACATTCTGCGTTAGGTCTTACATCTGTCCCACACTTGGGTGGGGGATAGTAGGGTGGTAGAAGCATATAGGTGTGAGAGAAATACATACTGAGTCCATTACTTTTATCTCTATAGTTAAATGCTGGTTATTTCTCAGATAATGGATTCCATCTGCAAAGCTCTGCAGGTAACTGATTAGCTAGGATCTTAGTGCTATTTGCTCCTAAGTTTAGGGGAGGATATATTTGCTTAAGGGCTCTTGGCTCTCAATCCCTCTTCCTTTCCAAGGCTTGGATCTTTTGAGTGTTCAGGGCAAAGTGCAAAGTACTTCCTTTTTCTGTACAATTATTGTATCCTTTATATACTTGTTGGACAGTCCTCCAAGATGCAGTTTATTGGTGTGGGTGCTTTTTGTCAGCCTCTCGTCCATTCAGTGCATATCAAAGGGATTATGTGTTTTATTTCAGAAACTGTTAGATATTAGATAATATTTTAGAAATTGTATAGGTTATATTTATTATTGTGGATAACTTCCTTGTCCCTTCCTACCCTCTACCCTGAAATTGCTAAATCCTTTATTAGAAGATGCCCTCCTTTATTTTTCTTGCATTTGCCTCAGAAATCGCCAGGGCTTATTTAGAATAAGAAACAGAAATTAGCCCTGATTTAGCAGGTTGAAAGTTTTATTACTTATGTGAGAAATTTTTTTTTAAAAATGAGAGATATCTCTGGATGTGAAGGCTGGAATTAGGATTGTTCCTGGAATTCCACGAGAGAAGGAATGGTACAGGGTTAATAAAGGCTGGGCAGAGTCTTGATACCTTTTTAACTGAACTGAGTTTTCAGCTTTTACTTCAAGTGTTACTGGTTTTTAAATATCTTGGTAAAGAACTAAGGGAGATATGCTCTGTCAGTTTATTTTAATATCCAATCATTATGTCAGCACATAATGTGAGTTCAAGTGCCCTAGAATTAAGTTTGAAGAAGTGACTCATTTCTTTAAATCATATTTAGCCTAAGTAAATTTTTGTTTTCCTTTTTAGGACCCTTTGTATCTTGTCTTTAAATGTTAGCTTTTACTCTGCCAAGGTGTTCATCTGAGTCTGGTATTTCAGTGGCAGCTCTAACTGAAACTGCTGTTAGCTGATAAATATTATGGAAGAAGTGGTGGAAACCACCCTAATGTGCAAAGCTTTTAAATTACTTTTCATTGAGATTATACCCCTATCTCTTATTCATAGTTTTTCAGCTCTTTAGAACAGAAGGAACGAACATTTGTTCCGGTCAATTACACCTATAATTTGTAGGTCTACATTCTATCACAGGGTGTAAATAAATGTCCCATTCTTAATAATAATTCTCAGTACTCAATACCTGGCATTGCTGGAAGAGATTACACTTTATTTTCACTCCCAACTTACCAGTTCAAGTGATTGAAAACCCAGGTTTGTAAGTGCTCATAATTACTGTAATAGCCTAAATACAGGATGTTTAGATAAAGGTTTTTTTTTTTCCCCTCCAGGAGGAAAGAAAGTGGTCTAAAAAGGAGGAGAATAAGGAATACAGCTGCTGCTTTGTTGTTATTAAATTAAGTTACTGTTAGTCATGCTAAGGAGAAATGTGAATTTATAAGGTTGAGTATTAAGAATTTCCATTCTTAAGTGAAAGTAAACAAACTTTCTATGCAGTATTTTAAAAACCTGCTTATTTCAGAATTACAGCCGCTAGGACACATGAAACCAATATTTAGAAAATACTTAATCCCCAAATGTAGAATCATCTCCTTACCTCATCTGCCCTGATACAGTACTCTAACTCTAACTCATGGTAGAATTATAGTCTCTTGGAATAGTCAGTCTAACTCTTAAATCTAGCATATGTTCCAGTTCTAGTGGACAAATATTCTATGATCTCTTGGAGGCAACATCCCTTGTAGATTTAACATGGTAGTTCCTACAAGTTCATGCTGGAAACTTGCATAATGTTGAAGGGATAGTCTGATAAGGATATGAAATTAGGCAGACTTTAAATAATTTACATTAATGCCTTAAGGTGATGAAGGATTGTTGTCTTCAAAATATTCACCTTGGAGCTTATATCTTTACTTAAATGATGCAGCGCTGGCTTGAAATACTTATGGTAACTCCTCTTTAGGACAATATATACTATCATACTTCATCTTAGGCAAAAAGTCAAGTAAAATGGATAGTAAGAAGAAATATATCAATGCCCATTAATGTAATAGTTAAATGTTAGGTAAATTAATTTATGCTAATGTTCTGCAAAAGAAAAATCGCTCTCATCATTCTTTAACATGTTTTAGACCCAAATCATATAACTATAAATATTATTGTCTGGGTTTCGCTCCATGTGATTTGAAGACATTTCCAAAAATTGCCTCTCTTCATCCACTCAGTGCGTAATTATTGAACATGTACTGTGTATCAGGTGCTGCTTTAGGTACTTGGGGGAAACAGTGGTCAATAAGGCAAAATCTTTGTCTTCCACATCTTGTAATTAAATGTGTGTGTGGCACATAATATACACTTAAAAACTTCACCTAGTAATTTCATACAGTGATAAATGTTATGAAGGAAGCAAAAGAAGGTGATGTGATAGTGACAGACTGGAGGAAGGATATTTTTAAGGGGGTGACGATACTTCAGGCAGGGAGATTAGGAAGAGTCTTTTGGAGGAGGTGACAATTTGATCCGGAGCCTGAATTACTGAGAAGAAGGCAGGGAATACTTGCACCGATAACGGGGCTTGATAGATTTTACTGCACCCTCTGAAAGCATTTGAACACATACATCCTTGTTTTAAATTGTAACTAGCAATTACCACAATAAGTCACCCTAGACTAATTTTAACATGGATTGAAAGATTGAATAAGATATTTTAATTCACTGAGAATCTATTAGCCTTAAGGACAGTTTGTACATTTCACCCACTCTGGGATACTGTGCTCTTAAATCAGCAAGGTGGTCTACTTTCCCAAGGATTCTGTCTTTCTCTCTAACCCTGCAAAGGATTCCAAGGCCCTCAGTAATCTACCCCTCACCACCTACCAGTCTATCTCCTGCTCTGCCACTCTCCTTCCTCCATACACAAGTACATGGTCCACTTTGGCCACTTTGAGCTGCTTGTTTTCTCTTCTTGGATCACCCGGCCCCCTCCGCATGCCTGCAGTGTGCTCCTTCCCTTCGTTCAGATCTCTCCTCCATGTCTGATGTCCATTTCAGTGCAGTTTTCCCCAATGACCCTATGAAAAAGCAACCCATGCCCATCCTGTGCCCTTTCTCTTTTATCCTTTTCCTTGCCTCCATACCTCTTGTTACACTTGGGGAAAGTTTATGTTTTAGTTCTTCATCTTCCTCCTCTAGAATGTAAGTGCAACATGAGCAATGATTTTTGTCGGCTAAGAGCTGTGTCCGTAGGGTGTAGAGCAGTGCCTTGCACACATAGGTGCTGAGATTAAATGAGGAAGGGAAAGTACTACACATAAACTTTATTGAATACCTGTAACCAGTAGATACAGGATTTAAAGTAATACTTGTTTTTAAGATTTTATTTCTGGTCTTCTAGTGTGTCACTCTTGGACTAGTACCTTACTCTTCAGCCTTACTGATTTAACCTTATTTGTGAACTTCTAATATTCCCTCTCTTGAACTCTTATGATTTGTCTCATTTCCTTATTTGACCTCACATAGTCTTCACTTCATCCATGGAGTTTAAATCATCTTTTGTACCTCTGGCAACAGTTTCTACCTTATCAGGTATTAAGCTCTTACTATAGTAAATCCTGTATTGAGTCAGTTTCCCATCTATCTTGTCAGCCCATAATCTACTATAGACTTTGAATTGATAAGGGAATCTTTCCATTAATTTGATTTCTGCTTTCTTACTACTGTCACCATTTGGAGAGTTGTGTTACAGTTGCTTAAGATGCGCTTTTTCACAGTATATTTACAGTGTGGAGTTCTCTTCACAATTTATAACCGCGCATCATCTCTCCTACAAGGCATTTACAGTCCTTATTTTTGCCCTTGATTATCAAAAAAAGGAATCAAAGTCTCATTGAATTGTAAATTTGGGGAATTACGAATCTGCTTCTGAGTTGATCTCTTTCTCCTCCTTGCAGTCCATCCCCAAATTGTTTTTAGGTTTGTGAGATTGTGCAAATTTATTCATTCTCGCATGCTCACTAGAAGTTTCTGAAAAAGTATTACTTTTTGTACCATTTTAAGCACACCTGATACCATGGTTGTGATTTACTAATTGCAGATAACTTCTGTGTCTTTGTCTTCACTTACTCTTTCCCAGATAAAATGTATGGCCTGATAATAAGAAGCATTAAGTCAAGAAATAAGCTGATTTAAATAATCTTTGGTTCTGAATTGAGATGTCACAGAACGTTGGCAGTGAAAGCTCTGAGCAAACCCACTGCTAAGGGATGGAAAAGAAATAAAGGCTTGTCTCACAGTTGGACTCTGACTTACTGGAGGGTGCCTGCCAGAACCTGCACATGGCACTTTAAACTTTGCTAGAACGGCCACCTGAAGAAAGCATTTGCACAAAGGGTTTTGAGGATTGTTTTTAACCTTTAAGTAAAAAGTTTACCTAACCAATAATGTGAAATGTGGTTAAACCTACAAGGTAGTTCAAAGAGTTGCTCTACCTGAGCATTTGGCTTCTTTTGAACAGTGCCAAATTAGGCCAGATGGTGGCACATTCTTTGAAATAACTACTTTGCCTTGGAGTTTGGAAGTTAAATTAGTTATTTGACCAGTTTAAAAAGTATATATGGTTATTTTAAAGGTAACTTACTTTCTTAAAGGAAGAATGATATATTAAATTTTATTCCAACAGGATAGTTGTTTTATTTGGCCTCAGATACAATTGTTTGTGAGACAAGCAGGTGACTATAGCAGCTAATTCCTTTGAAAAATTTCCTTATTTTTAATAAGAAAAATCTTCACCTGTCATCAACCGTATAGATTGTTGTTGTTGTTTTTTTTTATCATAATGGCATTAATGATTAATTTTTTATATTGACAAAAGTTCTGGTTTTTAAGTAACCGTTTTTCTTATGTAGCTATGATACAAATTTATAAAAATTTTTAGAACCTCCCCTGCCAGCCTTCCACTCTGTGCTGACTTATGTTGACTCACTCACTCCTGGCAATATAACAAACCATGGTTTCTGGAAGATTTATGTGCTTACTGTTGGCTGGATTGGCAGGCACTGACAGTATACCTATGTCTGATGATTCAGGTGTGAGAGATGTTTACCTGTGAATTTTGACTAAATTAAATACCATGTGTAAAGTCCCTTAAAAAAACAAAACCAAGAACAAACACAAACCAAACCCCTTGCCGTTGAGTCAATTCTGAGTCATAGCGACCCTACAGGACAGAGTAGAACTGCCCCATTGTGTTTTCAAGGAGCGCCTGGTGGATTCAAACTGCTGACCTTTTGGTAAGGAGCCATAGCTCTTAACCACTATGCCACCAGGGTTTCCCTAGTATATACTAAATAAATGGTAGATACTGGTTGACCCCATTCAAGATGATTGGTTTATCATTTCTTTTTGAGTGAGTGTTTCTTTGGAAATATCTTTAGCAGTCTCCCTTCAGAGGCCAGTGTCTCTTAACTCTTTAGGTTCTGTGTAGATTCTGTACCTGCAGATGTCTCCATAATGCCCTGAGGGAGAAACTTTAGAATCTGGGACAGCATTTTCATGACACCTATTATTCCCTAATAGCAAGTGGAGCTAAAAGTCAGAACTTTCTCTTAATGTGCTTTCTGCCTTGTTTTAGGAGAATATATTTATGGAAGTTGGGTATTAAGTAGCTAGGCGAACAAGTTTACAAGATTTTTAGTCCTCTGCTTACAATAGGAAGCATAGTTGTATTACATGATCATTGATGTTACAGGAAATTAAGGCTCGTCAGTTTTATACAAAACAAATTCAGTGACTAAGAAACAAAGGAGGTCCATTTACTGTGGTTTTGTTGTGTTGGTTTACTACTGAATATACTTTGCCCAGTTTTTTTTTTTATGGTTGCATTATGCCTTATGTTTATTCCAAAGATATACCTTTTATCTTTTGCTTGCATGTAAGCTAGCCAAGCCACCATTAGAGCAGTAAACCTGTTGAGTAACTTTTTCTTGTACACCAACCATTATGATTGCTAAATACCAAGTCCTGTGTCTGAAGGCTGTATTTCCTAGTCTTGCAAAAATCCGAATTTAACTTCTATTAGATAAATATAGGAACCCTGGTGTCACAGTGGTTAAATACTCAGCTGTTAATGGAAAGGTCAGCAGTTCAAACCCACTAGCTACTCCACAGGAGAAAAGACCTGGAGATCTGCTCCCGTAAAGGTTACAGCCTAGAAAACCCTGTGGGGGAAGTTCTGTTCTGTCGTATGTGGTCACTATGAGTCAGAATCGACTCGATCGCACACAACAACAACAAAGATAAACATTGAGCAAGATCTACATTCACAAGTAGCTTATAGTTTTAATTTTACATAGAAACTTATCACAGGATGTTTTTAGTACATTTGTTGATGAAAGCAGTTCTTTAGCAGAATCACCACGTTGCATGTAGGCGGTCAGTTACCAAAAGCCAAGTTATACTACCATTTATTTGCACTAGAAAATGTAGTGATTTTACCAGGGTTTCCTAAAATAACCATGCCTGCTCTGCTTCAGTAGTGGGTTTGCAGTAAAAATTGTTGGTCAGGTTATTGAAGAGGTATTTTTAGAAATACTGAAGTATTTTAACATCTAGTATAACTTGCTTTTTGGAGCATCAGTAATTCTCAAGCAGATTTTTTTTCAGTTTTACTTAACAATATTTCCTCAAATAGTAGTGCTTATATATTTAGGAAGAAGTGGGAGGGAGCAATTACTAATTCATTCATTGGCTATTGGGTTATCTCCATGGAAGAAGGTCAATGGGCAGGGGGGATATTAAGATTTGAGTGTGTTGTTGTTAGGTGCTGTTGAGTCTGTTTTGACTCGTAGTGACCCCATGTGACAGAGTAGAACTTAGAACTGCCCCATCAAGTCGATTTTGACATAAGTGACCTCATGTGGCAGAGTAGAACTGCCGCATAGGGTTTTTCAGGCTGTAATCTTTACTGGAGCAGATCATTAGGTCTTTCCTCCTCCAGAGCAGCTGGGTGTGTTGGAGCGTCTGGGTGGGTTTGAACCACCAACCTTTTGGTTAGTAGCAGCGTATTTAACTAGGGCTCCTTGAGTAAGTGTGTGCAGGTTGGAAAATGATTCCTTTTTATATTTAGGCTCATCATAAGCCAGAGTGCCTAGTATTAACGTAAGTTTGAGGAAGTGAACTGACTTTATTTTTTCTTACCAGAACTATAGCAATAAGGTTAAACATACTCTCTAGGCAACACCCTTCCCATTAATTTGTGTACAAGCAGACAAAAGAATTTTTTTGTGTGCCAAGAATAGAATGCAGTACTGATACAGTCATTCCTTGGGGGATTAGTTCCAGGACCCCCTGCAGATACCAAAATCTGAGGATGCTCAAGTCCCTGATATAAAATGGTGTAGCATTGTCATATAGCCTATGCACATCCTCCTGTGTACTTTAAATCATCTCTAGATTACTTATAATACTTAATACAATGTCAGTGCTATTTAAATAGTTGTTATACACTAAGTACTGTATTGTTTAGGGAATAATGAGAAGATGAACAATGGTCAAACAATGAGTGCTGGAGAGAAACTGAGGATCTGTGAAATGGTGGGAGGCTACAGCAGGGTATGCCTACACGTCACGTCATTCGTGTCGATTCAGTCTAGGGCTCGGCATGCTGCAAATTCAAGTTTTGCTTTTTGGAACTTCTCCCCCCGCCCCGTGGTTGGTGAATCCAGGATATGAAGCCTGCAGATATGGAGGGCCAACTGTAATGCCTTTGGACAAAATACAGGTTAACTGTTGCATTGTCTCGGACATTTTCTTTGATAGCTTCATACATCTTATTATGTATTTTTTAGTTCTTGTATAGCACTTATTTTTATTTTTTATTGTGCTTTAGGTGAAAGTTTACAGCTCAAGTTAGTTTCTCATACAAAGATTTATACACATATAGTTATATGACCCTAGTTGCTATTCCTGTAATGTGGCAGTACACTCCCTTTTTCCACCCCAGATTTCCGGTGTCCATTCAACCAGCTCCTGTCCCTTTCTGCCTTCTCATCTTGCCTCTGGACAGGAGCTGCC
>NW_004444232.1:91407-103494 GCF_000243295.1 Trichechus manatus latirostris | reverse complement strand
TCCCTTCTAATTCTACTCTGTCCCTCGAAGTGTTTGTGTTCAGAAAACTTCTTAGTTTTTGGTTTATTCCAGTTGCGTTGTGTAGCACTTCTTATGTGCCTGGCACTGTTTTAAGTACTTTACAAATACTCATTCATTCAATATTAACTCACTTAATGGTTAATCATTTATTCTAGTTAGAGAGTATAGAAGAAAATAATGAATGTGTACGTATATGTATTTCACTTGCTCTTTTTTTCCTTTTTGTTTGTTTTTGCTTGGACCTTGTCCTCACTGATTATTGGAGGTGGGGAGTTTAGTCTTGGGGCTGGCACTCAATCCCTGACTTGTGGTAGTTCTGCTTTTAAAGTTTAGAACATGTGGAAGATTGAGTTTTGAGATGGTAAGGACTTGGACTAAACTGGTTTCTGTGTTATATAAGTATAAAACTTAGATTTCCAGGAAAATAAAGCATCTGATAAATAAAACTTATACCTCTCCCATCTCTCTTTGGTGTCATTAGGCAGATTTTCTCATTTATATGCCAGAAGAAGCTTTTAAAGACTGTATTAGACATAAAAGTCTACACTGTCTCTCTCCCTGCCCATTCTAGCATGCTTGAAGATGACCTTCAGCTCAGTGACAGTGAGGACAGTGACAGTGAACAAGTAAGTTTTGTACACCCCATAATATCAGGCATCCTCTTAAATGAGTCTAACATATCTAAGCTGCTTATCCTAACTTATTTTTTGTTCTTTTTCTGATCCTTCTTCCCCTATTGTGAATGCCTAGACCCCAGAGAAGCCTCCTTCCTCATCTGCACCTCCAAGGTACTGTGTGCGGATTTCACCCCATCTATATAACATTTGCATTTTTCTACCAAATGGGAAAAACAAAGCTTTATTTTGTACTTTCATAGTTTTTTTATGGGAAAGGAGATGGAGGATTGCAGTTAAAGGAAAACTAAAAAAACCAGTTGCTGTTGAGTGGATTCTGACTCATGGAGACCCCCACGTGTTTCAGTGTAGAGTTGTGCATAAGGGTTTCAATGGCTGTGGCCTTTCAGGCATAGATCACCAGGCCTTTCTTCCAAGGTACCTCTGGGTGGATTTGAACCATTAACCATTTGTACTATCCAGAGACTCCAGTTAAAGGAAAGTACCTGTTTAATACATTGGAGCTTTAAATTAGCCACAGAGAGGTTGTAAGAGTCCTTCCAACTACCTATATACATCCTCGGTGGTGAATCCTTTGGCATTTAAAATTTTTGAGAGTTTAAAAATATGCATAAAACACTTCCTATTAGTATTGTATAACCAATATTTAAAAAGCTAAAGTGAAGATCCCAGTGTTTTTAGGAAGATGACAGATTTGGTATGTCTTCACAAATTGTAAAAGCTGAATTATTTCTAGAATTTGGTTTCCATAGTGCCCCTTTCTTAATTCTGTGAATTTTCAAGTTATTTTCAGTTACTTTTAAAAAGGTCTACAGTACATTTTAGTGTGATTTTAGAAGATGGCAGTGTTTTTACTTCGTAAACAGCTAGCCATATTTTACAAAATGTGATGCTTTAATATTTGGAAATGGGAACTGTTTGAACTAGCTGCTTTATATCTAGCTGCTGTTCAAAGAGACTTCATTCCCCAGAATTTAATGATTTAATGTACCAAATACCTGCCCTCCACGGACAAAGAGTTAAATCGTACTGTTAGCTATTCTACTTCCTTGAGATGGGGCTATCCATTCAGAAAGAAGATCAGCAGTAAAAGCCTCTGCCTATCATACGGATGATGTTATAATTAATGTGGAGGAAAACCATGTAGTTATGTGAGTAATCCATAAGGTGTGCTTATTTATTTATATTCCATTTTGTTCAGTAATTTCTGGTGGGTTATGATGATGCAGAGAGTATGATAAAATAGCCTAACTTAAAAAATATGAGAAAAGAAAAAATAAACAAGGAGGAGATAATTTAGAGGCAGGAGTTAACATTGGAAGTTTATACTGTTCTGACCATCACTGGCTTAAGCCCTTCAGCTTCCAGAGTGAAAAGGGTCACAAACTTGACACAGCATTTTATATGAGGAAATTATGTAGTAGTGTAGTTATTAATTGTTTATTTTAAGATGACCTCAGATAGTGACTTAAATTTATTATTTTTAAACATAATGTTAGGTAGATGTGGAGGCGTTTAAGATTATAGTTAATGATTTAACAACTTCAGCTGTTCCTATCTAGCACAAGGTTTTAAGATTGTATATGCTTTGAAATTCTGCATGTGTCTAGCAGTGTGATCAATATGTGTTTTTCTCACTGGCCTACAGTTATTGCCCTATTCTTAAAGCTTGCAGCAGTTAGTCTTTACTTCAGCTGGTATTTGGGGATGTCCTAAGGTTTTTCACTCATAAAGATGGCCCATTTTATAATTCTGCCAAAGAAGCGTGAATAATTTGCCTTTGAGCTTACTTTCCAAAGGAGCACCATTTATATTCAGTAATCTGTGGCTGCTATACAGTTAGTTCTCATATAGGGAATATAGGGAGAATTGAACATATTGGCTTTTCTTTTATAAATTAATGTTCTTTTGGATACGTAAAGCAGGGGTCAACAAACTTTTTATTAAAGGTCCAGATAGTAAATATTCTAGGCTTTACTGCCCATATGGTCTCTATTGCCACTACTCAGCTCTACTGTTGTAGTACAAAAGCAGATATAGACAGTACATAAAAGAATGGGTGTGGGTGTCTTCCAATAAAACTTTATTTTAAAATTCAGGCAATCACCTCAGGCCATGATTTATGAGCCTTTGCTCTAAAGGACTCGGCATATCACTTAAATTTTGTATACCTTGAAATGTTCTTCAGGAGTAAAATTTCAGAGGCTTCTTTTTTATGCAGTAATCTGGTGAGTTCTTTTAAGGGCTTTTCTCTGCTTTTTGAGCTACTGTGGGGCCCTGTCTCAGGTGGGTGATATGGTAATATTAGATAATTTTGAGGCCCTTCCTTTCAAGTAGCAGAAGCGTGGACAGAGTATGGAAAGTGGAGAAATCCACCTTGCACAGTGTCTTCTAATTTTATCTTTTGGTTGCTTTGCAGTGCTCCACAGTCGCTTCCAGAACCAGTGGCATCAGCACATTCCAGTAGTGCAGAGTCAGAGAGCACCAGTGACTCAGACAGCTCCTCAGACTCGGAGAGTGAGAGCAGTTCAAGTGACAGCGAAGAGAATGAGCCCCTAGACACTCCGGCTCCTGAGGTACCGTGTCCCCCTCGAGGAGGCAGCCTACGATGGCACCATTCTGTCTTTTGGGGAGAGAATCTGCTGTGGGCCAGGACTGGCCACGAGACTGAGAAGTTCTGTCTGTCCCACGGGCATCATTTTGCTGCTCCTACACTATGTAGAGCCATCTGTTTCTGTTTACTTATTTCTTACCAAATATTTGTCACTGGAGGTTTCAGGGAGACAGCTTCTCTCTCCTGTTTAAAATGATAGGGTTTTCTCTGTTGTTGCTAAAGTTGTTTGGAAGAGCAACTCATTAGGAATGTTTACACACCATTTTCTCTTCCCTTCTTTTGAAAAAGAAAACTTGTTTTCAGTAGGCTGATGTTTTAATATTAATGAGAATTCTTTTTGAAATTTTAGGAATGCATAAATTAAGGAAGTCAAAAGGAGGCAGCCTGATTTAGCAAAGGGCAGGAGCGTGAACTAGAAATAAAGTCATCAGGGGTTCTATTTTTGAATTACTAAAAGCCATGCATTAAATTGATGGCAGAGTGATTTTGCCAGGGTTGTGCTTCTTGCTCCTTCTGCCCCATGTGTTTGCCTGTCACTCACCCTTGGGAGGTATTGAAAAGATGAACAAACAGATGAGATTGACAGTTTCAAGCACTAAATTTATCTAGAGGATTTATGCTATTTACTTGATTGTTGAGCACACAGAATTGTTAGTAGGAACTAACAGGGTTGTCAAATGCCCTCAAAACTTGGAGTAGCAATGTGAAAATTGTGCTGGGCAAGAATACTTAATGAAAAGAGTTATTCTGGAAGGCATTTTTGTTGAACTAGACTCACCCCTTGTATTGCGCATATTTGAGATGGGAATGCCAGGAAATGAGGCTTTCTGATTAAGAAAGCATTAGTGTTTTCTTATATTGGTCTCTGCTGTTGGGAAAGCAAGGCGATTGCACTAGAACATTAATAGAATACTCTGGAGACCATGTAGTGAGACTCAGGCCTCTAGGAGGGTTGAGGACAAAGGAGGCTGGGAAAATAACTGGGTATCTTTTTTTGTTAGATATGAATCTGTGTGTAGCACAGAATAAATGCTTAATATTTTTTGGAGTGAATGAACATGGATCAGCATTCACTGCGCTTGTCCCTTTCAAATATTTGAAACTGCTACATGTGTTTCTGGGGCTCTTTGTTGACTGGTGCAATACTAATTGGTGTTTAAGTAATATTTCTATGCCTCGAGAAAAAGGATATTGAATATGCTGTGCAAATTGTGTGATTGTTCACATTTAACGTTTATAAGATTTTTGCTTTTTTTCATCTTATTCAGTAAGAAAATCTGCGTGCTTGCTAGATTATTGATATATGGAAGAGAATAGTTATTTAATATTCAGTTCAAATAAAATGGAAATGGTACAGATTTGTTAAATAATATTTTAATCTGGTATTTATATTAATAAAACATACCTTGTTGCCCAAGAGGTTACTGGAATATATTTAGAGACCTCTTGAATGTAAAATAAATGTTCCCATCCTGCTTTATTTTTTAAAGCTGCCTTACTAAAAATAAAAAGGCTTTTATTTGTATATGTGTATGTATGTGAAAATCCAGGCTTGGTATGGTTTGTATATTATGGGCTAAAGCTCATCTTCCCTAGCAATATTTTCTCTTTCTTTAGATTTTAAACCTATAATTTCTTCCCCACAAGTATTTAACTACTTTTTTCTTTTTTCCCCCCATTTAACATAAATATCTGCATTATTGAAAATCTTCTATGTTAGTTGAAAGTAACGTGAATTCTGTAATAGGCCATACCAATTGCCCTCGAGTCGATTCCGACTCATAGTGACCCTGTAGGACAGAGTAGAACTGCCCCATAGGGTTTCCAAGGAGCAGCTGGTGGATTTGAACTGCTGACCTTTTAATTAGTAGCCGAATGTTGAACCACTGCGCCACAAGTTTTATCTTTCTCAGCCTTTTCTATAGTTCTTCTATTTTTTAATGCTGGGAAATTTGCTTGTATGGCTTCATTTTCAAGTCATCTCATTTGAGAAAACAGTCCCAGTAACCTTATGAGGTATGAAGCACTGTACGCATCCCAGAGGACTGGTGCTTAACTTTGGAACCAGCCGCTATAGATTCTATTTCAGTGTCTGCTTTATAGTGTGAATCAGTAATGTAAATCTCAGCTTTTCAAAATATATGGGAAACGTTGCCTTTTTTGCTGCCTAAGTAAAGATAAGAAAACTTTGTTTTTTCAGTTATTCAAGGATCTGCTCCATTTCCTTATCTGTTCATTGTCCATTCCTTTCATAGTAAACTGTGTAGCATTGATTGCCTACTGGGCTCTTGATGGTTTCTCATAAATTATTTAATCCTCCATCGACCTGACTAGGTTGGTAGCCTTCCCCCCCACCCCCCCTTACAAAGAAGTACCAGAACTAGAATTCAAACCCATAGCCGTTTAGCTCTGAAGCCTGATTTTTTTCCCACTCTACACCATGCTACTTCTTCCTTCTTTTCTCCCCCATCATTCTGATATTTGAGCTATTGTATAGCTCAAAACTTTTTATTCAATTATAATTCATTTCTAAAATACAGTAACTTTTGCCAGTTTGAGAGATTAGAGAGGTAAGGGACTTAATGGTCAAACATTTATAAAAACCCTTAATGATTTGCAGTATTTGGTACCCTCACTGGGAGGACAGTGGTGTGGGGAAAGGCAGAGGAAGAAATGAAAGGCCAAACCTTGATCCTGTCCAGAACGTAATACATGTAAAATTTATTTTAAAATCTACTTTTAATCCATCTGTTATGTAAGAATTTTTCTCATCTCAACACCCAAGTGAGACCATGCCTTCAAGGAATAGTATCCATTTTACAACTTTATATGCTACTTGGGTACAAAAAAGGGGTGACTCCCTACCCCTTTCTCTTTCTGGGCACACTAACTCAGTTTTACCCTGCATTTGGGCCATGCACCTCCCTTCTGAACGTTTTGAGGACCACAGTGGAAGAAAATACATTTTATTTCTGTAACCAGGACATTCCTTTAAGGACTACTAAATGTATCTTATACTGCCCTGTTTTAGGCAGACAAAAAGCAGATGTTATGTATACCAGGAATGGCTTGCTGTTTTTGGTTCACTCGTAAATACTCTTCTAAAGAGCATGCCAGTGATTGGGATGCATTTGTAAACAGAGCATGTGAGTGAGTTAGATCCATACCTTTCCTGAGGGAAGGGTCAAGGGTTTGGCTTCCTGACATGACTGGCAAGTGATGTATCTCACTACCTTCCCTAGTCAGTTAACTATTGGTGTTAACCACATGCTCAAGTCTTTGCAGAAAATAATGTTTGACGAGTAGGTGTAGCGTGTTAATCTTTTCTTTACTCTTAACAATCATGATGTCTTGTTTAGACCATTGAGTACAGTTTTAGATTACACGTGACAAAATGCCTGGCACCTAACAGTAGTTTTCTTCTTCCCTCTCTTCTTTTCTCCCTCCCTGCATACCCTGAAATTCAAATGAGAACGTTGTTGTAGAGTTGATGTAAGCAAAGGGAGCTTATTACTTAGTCTTACTCTGGCCAGAAAGCCTTTTACATTATATCCACATCTTGCATGTATAAAGTTTGCATGTTTTTATAGAGTTGAGTTATTTGGACTCTAAAATTGAATATATTCCACTGGGAAAATTGTCGGCATTCTGACACTAAAAAATTGTCCGCCCAACGTTGTGGTCTTCTTAGTCGTAATCTAATTGTTATAATACCATGGAGAATATCTTTCAATACCTTCCTGGTCCATTGTGTATTTGATTTTATCATTCATACAAACCACCTGTCAGAAAGGACCATAGAAAAACGTGTAACATGCCAGTGATGTACTGCTCTTAAAAATATAGAATCATTACTTGCTGTCTTAGATATTAATATTTTTCTGTATGATAAAATTTATAGGCACAGCAGTATATCTACTGAAATGGTCAAATAAATATTCACTATATGCTAACCAAAAGATCCGCAGTTCAAATCCACCAGCCGCTCTTTGGAAACCCTATGTGGCAGTTCTACTCTGTCCTATAGGGTCACTGTGAGACTGGCACCTAACAACAGCAGCAGCAACAACATACGCGAGACATTATAGTGGAAGTTGGAGATACAAAGGTCTCTATTATTCTGTGGATAAGATCTCCCAGCCTAGTTGGAGAGACATGGTTGGATGCATCAATAGTTAATTAGCAACAAAGATTTAAATAACAATAAATAAGTTAACAGTGGCAGTCAGGAACGTTTGTTTATTTGCCTGATCAATTGTGCAGATAATCAGTGTAATCTCACTGCTTTTAACTGGTGCTCTGGAGCCTCCCCATGTTTGTTAGAGACGTAGGTGCTATTTCATATTTCAGACCAGGTGGCCTTTAACAAGAAAATGTTTGATAATTGTTCTTTTTTTTTTTTTTTTTAAAGAATCCAACTAGGACTAGTGCTTGGCTAATGTGACCTCACTTGACTCTTTCCATTAAGGTGTAAAATTTGAAAATCAGTATATATCTGTGATATGCTGGTAAACCTGTCACAGGTAAATGTTTATAACATTTTTCAGTAAATAAAAGAAAGGAAATCAGATCTTAGCTCTACTTGAAGAAAAGTTATTTTCAATTGAAATACGTCAAAAAGGATAAA
The DNA here is from genome assembly GCF_000243295.1 of Trichechus manatus latirostris. Taxonomy (NCBI): domain Eukaryota; kingdom Metazoa; phylum Chordata; class Mammalia; order Sirenia; family Trichechidae; genus Trichechus; species Trichechus manatus. The sequence goes on along the minus strand of NW_004444232.1, from coordinate 95,597 downwards.
GCATGAAACCCGTGGATAATCACTAAAACTGTTTATTCATTAGCCTTCTTCTGAAGATTGTTTATGTGAGGATTCTTTTTATTCTTCATCGTTCCCTTATATTCTCTAATAAGATAGTTAAATGTGCCAAAATATGCCATTTTTGTTTAAATTGTGCTGTAATTATTTATGTATTAAAAAAAGAAATTGCCGTTGGGTCGATTATGAATCTTAGCGACCCTATAGGACAGAATAGAACTGGCCCATAGGGTTTCCAAGGAGTGGCTGGTGGTTAGCAGCCGTAGCTCATAACCACTGTGCCACCAGGGCTTTGTAATTACCATTAGAACAACGTATTTGTATTACAAATATTTCTCAGCATTTGTCAGTGGTCTGTCATTATTAGTATCTACTACAACCAAATTCCCATATCACAAAAAAAATTTGAGGACTTCTTTTAAGAGTTAATTGTCATAGAACTTGACCTATGTTTACCAGTAACCAGTTGCCATAGAGTGGATTCCAACCGTGGCAACCCCACATGTGACAGTGTAGAACTGTGCTTCACAGAGTTGTCAGTGGCTGCTTTTCAGAAGTAAATCACCAGGTCTTTCTTCCAAGGTACCTCTTGGTAGACTCGAACCTCCAGTCTTTCCAGTAGCAGCCAAGAGTGTTAACCATTTGCACCATGAAAGGACTAAACCAAAACCAAAAACAAAACCCGTTGCTATCAAGTTGATTCTGACTCATAGTGATCCTATAGGACTACTTAAAAAAAAAAACCAATCCAAACCCGTTGCTGTTGGAGTCGATTCCGACTCATAGCGACCCTGTAAGACAGAGTAGAACTGCCCCATAGAGTTTCTAGGGAGCCTCTGGTGGATTTGAACTGCTAACCTTTTGGTTAGCAGCCAGGCTCTTAGCCAGTACACCACCAGGGTTTCTATAGGACTACTTACTGACCTATAATTAGAGGAGGGTAAATAGGACCTTTATTCTTAGGTTTTTGAAATAATTGCCTCCGAGGACAGTCCGGTACAATCGGTTAACTAAACACAAAAGAATAGTTTATCATCATTGATTAATTAACACTTTTCTCTTTTTCCTTATTTTTAGCCTGAGCCTCCTACAACAAATAAATGGCAGCTGGACAACTGGCTGACCAAAGTCAACCAACCAGCTTTGCTGCCGGAAGGCCTCGGGAGCACAGAGCCTCCGCAGCACCACCAGGACAGTAAGGGTAAGGGGAGTGGCGACAGCAGCAGCACCGCTAGTCACGAGCACTCTGAATCCAAAGATCCTGCCCCCAAGAGCTCCAGCAAAACTACCCGGATCCCTTCTGAAGGCCCACACCCTGGCAAGAGAAGTGGTCCGAAGTCTCCTGCACAACAGGAGCCCCCACAGAGGCAAACTGTTGGAACCAAACAACCCAAAAAACCAGTCAAGGCCTCTACCCAGGCAGATTTGCGAGCCAGCTTGCAGGTAGAAAGTGAGCCAGGACTGCTTCCTTATGGCTCCAAAGACCAGACTTCCAAAGACAAGCCCAAAGTGAAGACGAAAGGAAGGCCCCGTGCTGGAGAAAACAAAGAGCCCAAGCCAGCGGTGCCCACCCCCAGTGAAAGGAAGAAGCACAAGAGTACTCCCCCTGCCCCCTCCAAGGTGCTCTCCGCCCCTGAACCCACAAAGGACAATGTGGAGGACAGGAGCCCTGAGCACTTTGCTCTTGTTCCCCTGACTCAGAGCCAGGGCCCACCCAACAGTGGCCGAGGCAGCAGGACTAGTGGCTGCCGACAAGCGGTGGTCGTCCAGGAGGACCGCCAGAAAGACAAACTCCCGTTGCCTTTGAGAGACACCAAGTTGCTCTCACCGCTCAGGGACACTCCTCCCCCACAAAGCTTGATGGTGAAGATAACCCTAGACCTTCTCTCCCGGATACCCCAGCCACCTGGGAAGGGGCGCCGCCAAAAGAAACCGGAAGATAAACAGCCTCCCACAGGGAAGAAGCATGATTCTGAGAAGAGAAACTCGGACAACTCAAGCAAATTGGCCAAAAAGAGGAAGGTGAGTGTGTGGAGACTGGCCTTCCTCAACAGTGTCTAACATACCTACTGTTGGCTTGGGGTTGGCTCTTTGACTGGCCCTTGATTTTAAACCCATCTCTGAGTTGTCTCAGAGAAGGTTGGAAATCTCCATTTTGATTTTATGTATCCTTGCTCCTCGTACCAGAGTTACTCCTTCAGTCTGGACTTTGATTGATGCTTCCCATTCTCCGGTCAGAGGTATTAACAAATGCCAGGCTCCTTCATCAGTCTTGCCAGTTTGAAAAAGGATGAGGCATACATTAAAAATGATAGCTTCTTTTAGGATAATGTAGCGTTTGGGGGTAAGTTTTTATTTATTCTGGTAAGATTGGTATTTTACCACCTGACCCATTGGGCTTTGTCCTAGAAATTAAGACCTTCATAAACGGAAATGTTCATTAGTATTCTGAACTACTGAAAGAACTGTATACCCTAAATTTCACTCCTGTAGTATGATCTTTTTAGTACCAATATTACATACTTATTTTAATTGATCGCCATCTAACACCTCATTATTTTGAAACCACCAGATTCACAATTTGTGACCTCCATTAATGACTTTTTTAAATAGCAGAACATTATAAAAAAGTTTTATAGCTATTAAATGTATGTTTAGGCTATCTTATCAAGTAATACAGGCTGGAATGTTGTGAAGTATTAAAAATCTGTCTGTTTATTACAGATTGAAGTTTAAGGAATGGACATGTTAAAATTTTTTTAAATCTATACATTATTTAAGACCTTCTGTTACTTGGACATAACCACTATTGTGGAAGGTCTCCTTATGTCCTTTATTCTGTACCATTGAGCTTTTGATCTATTCTTTGCTTATTCTTGATGATGAAGGATGAGTGAGTTTTTCCCCAGTGGCATTCCCAAGCGAACCTGCCCAGGATTCAGAGACAGACGCACAAGGGCCACCTTTCTTCTGCTGAGAAGAAATAACAATTTTTAACACTCATAAGAGTACATGAAAAACTTCTTACTCAGTTGTGGAAAGAATAACAAGTGTAAAAAAGATAATGAAAGCCTGCTGTCATGTCTGTGATTCAGGTGATTAATCTACATTCACGTGATTAAAAATAAAATGCAACTGTACCAAATAATATAGGGGGGCAGTTTTCTCAAGAGCCATGCCAAAAGAGATGGGGGGGTTGTGTATTGCCACCATAATTGCAGCAGACAAGTAGAGTGGGGTGGGATCTAGTGCTAACTGTTGGTGCTATTTTAGGTAGAAGAGGGCATATTCTCTTGCCAGAAAACTTTTAAAACTCTGTATTTTTTAAAGGTACAGAACTCTATGCGGGAAATTGCTAGGAAAAAAAGCTACCTGCAACTAATAATATACCTGAGAAAACTGACTTATTTACTACCTCCTCCTGGGAAATCTTCAGTCGCATGTATCCCATAGCCTTGTATACCCATTCCCCCAGCACACCTCATGCTAACCTTCTTCATTATCTAAAGTGGGGAGAAGCATCAGCATCTAAAATGCTTAATAACCAGGTGGAAATATTAGAAATTGGAGAATCCACAGGACAGCTTTCAGCCCAGTTTCTTACCCTAATACAAATCTAGAAGCGTTGATTGCAGCTCTAGAAAGGGAAACACATAGCTCAAGCGGCACTCTCCCGGTTCAGTATAAGAGCTTCTATAAGCCTTCCCAGCACTTGGCCAAGCTCTTCAAGGGCAGCTCATTTATCTGTCTAGAGCATGCAGAAATAATGATTCTTTTATCTTAATCGAGTGCAAGATTTCTCTAAAGCTCTGGCAGCAGATGGGAGATGTGGCCCTGGGAACAGTCTGCCTGTCGGATGGGGGTAGTGATGGGATTGGGGTCTGAACCAGTAGTTCCAAATCCTGGCTACACAGTATGGCCACCTGGGGAGCCTTTAGTACAGGTGGCAGGGTACCCCCTCCCCCAGTTGGTGTTTATGAAAGCTCCTGAGGTAATCCTAAAGCCTCGTGGAGCTGGGAACCACTGGAGCAGAGCCCCACTCTACGGCCCGTGATTAGGCAAAGCTAGTTCTTTGGATAGAGAAATTCCTCATGTGCTGTTTTTAAGACATCATGGATCTAGGCAACCAGGGATTCCCTTCCTGAAATATGTCACTAGTTAAAAACATTACT
>NW_004444232.1:88219-91027 GCF_000243295.1 Trichechus manatus latirostris | reverse complement strand
TCCCTGGCCTTTGACCTCTCCTCATCAACACCCTGGCTGTGTTTGCCTAGGGCCTCTGGCTCTCTCCACCCCTCTGTCAAGCACAATTGTTCCCTTGGGGCTTGTGGGCCTGGGCCCCCAGGGTGCCAGGCAAGGGCTCTTTAAGCTTGAGTACTTTCCCCCAAATTTGAATAGTGAAGACTTGTTTTGCATTTTCTTCATTTTCAGTGTAAACAGTAGAACAAGCTCTCTGAGGATGTGGTCAAAGCATTTGAAGAATGTGCCTGATTTTTCACATTAGTAGAATTAAGTGTTTTTATTTTAAGCTCCTTTAGAGTCTCTCCCACAATTTAGCAAACATTCTCAGAGGGTTTCCAGATCCCGGAAGACATTTTAGACTTAAAAGTGTGAGTTGATGATCATAAAGAGTTAATGGTGAATAACAGCCATCCACGTGGAGTCCGTATTGAAATGTACCCATGTTTTTTCACTTCCAAAGGGAGTGAGTAGGGAAAATTTATGAGGAAAGGTAGAGAGAATCGAAGGTAAATAGGCATCAGTTCACATTGTACTCCTTACATAAACTTCAGAATCTTTTCACTCTGGTAACAAGTTAAGATTTTAAAATGCCAGCATATTTTTTCTCTTATGTAAATTTTAAACCAAGCTTAAGTTTTCCACATTAGAGACAAATTGAAGTTGAGGGGTCCAATACTAAACACAAGCTGGCCGGTGTCATTAGGAGCATTCTGAAAACATATCTGACATGCAGAGTTCAATTTGTGAGCCAGGCATTGTTCTAGGCACTTGTAGATAATATCTCATTTAATTCAACGATTTTCTAATTCGTCTTTCACATAAATGGACTGTCTTAGCATTCATTTAGACAAGTTACTGAACAAGGAGGTAGGTACATCCATTGACGTCTTTTCCTCTTTCTGAATAGTTTCTTTAGTGACCAGGAAACTTTGACATTTTTGGAAACAAATTTCAGTGCCATCATTTCTGTGTGTTTTGAGGAATGGGGAAGGGAAGTTACAGAATGTGGTGGGAAAATGTGTGTTTTTGTTGCCTGAGGACGAGTGATTCAATTCTTCCATCCAAGAATGAGTGATTCAGTTCTTCCATCCCAGGAAGATCTGATTGCCTTTTCTTGGGTTGTTTGTAGATCAACATCCCTCAGATAATATCTTTCAAAATCAGGGATTTGAAAAGTCACCCTTTATAATTTCCTGAAGCCACTTAATGTCTAATTTCTTCATGTCTGTTAGGTACCCTGAGAAGAGCCTCATAAAATGTGGCAGCTAAGGCTGTTTTAGACCATCTGAATGCCTGTGTTCCCTCACCAGAGAGAGAAATAAAAAGCAGATTAATTTTGATTTTCTGTAGTACTTATCCTGGTGAATCTGTCTTCTCAGCAAGTTCCTGCCCCCGTTGTTGGCACTGACTTGGACTTGGTGTCCCTTGTGTCTTTTTCTTATTGAAGCTCTTCCAGAGGCAGATCACAAGGAAGTGCCAGAAGTTCCCAGAGAGCTGTTTCTCCAATCTTCCTATGCTCCAAGCACTACCAAGCTTATCTGCTTTCCTTTGAGGGAAGATAATAGTCTTAAAATTTGAGTGCTGAAAGAACCTTGGAGGTCACTTGTTCAGCCTAGGGGAGCCCTAGTGGCATAGTGCTTAAGAGCTCTGCTGGTAACTAAAAGGTTGGCAGTTTGAATCTACCAGGTGCTTCTTGGAAACCCTATGGAGCAGTTCTGCCCTGTCCTATAGGTTCGCTATGAGTTGGAATTGATGGCAATGGGTTGTTCAGTGCTACCTTTTATAGATGAGAACCCAGAAAGGCTCTAACATTCCTAGGCTGCTTAGTAAAAGCAAGTCTGGAGCTCAGGTATCCTGACTCCTCCCTGTCGAACGATCTTTCCTCTATTTCACACGTGTTTTGGTGTGTACAGATGTGTATTGGGGGTCCTCAAGAGAGGCACAAGATCAGTGTATTGACTCTGGCAGTTACAATTAATAGGGCAGTTACAGTATTATCCCTGGCTCAATTCCACCGTTGCCCCCACCCCTGCCACCAGTGCGTCCATACACTCCTCCTCCATTTCAGTTTCCCTTTCAGATGTTCCCTCCCCCATCACAGACAAGCTGCTAATAGACCATAATTTTCTACCTGTTAAAAACTCTGTGACCCAAAATAAGTGTCTATTCTAGAAAACAAAACAAAACAAAAAAAACCTTCATTTTTTCCTGCTACCTTCAAAGTGCCTAGAAGGTGAGCCATTTGCTGGGGCAGGCCCTAGGCTGCCCTGGAGGCATTCTCTTCCAGAAACTGGCTTGACTTTGCACAGTCCCTTCTCTTCCTTTTATGGTTTTCATTCTTACCCTTTTGCTCGACTCTGTAGGTGGAGCAGCATTTGGCAGATAACCCATGGCTGCCTGATCCAACAGGTAAAGAAAAGCAAACAAGTCAGTCAGGACCTGGTCACCAGCCACCAGCCTCCTTCTGCTCTAGGTGCAGACACCCCTGAGACATTTATCCTGACAGAGAACTTCCAAAAAAGAGAACTTCTGAAACCCAGACCCTAGAGCAGATTCCTTGAAATGGGGGTGATCGGTAGCTAAGCCACAGGGCTAAGGAGACTTCTTTTTCCCACTGAGGAGAGGAGTGCATAGCTCTCAACTGATTTTCAAATGGCTTCTTGATGCCCCCACCCCCACCCCAAAAAAAAAGATCTAAACAATGCCATGCCTCGTATTTTTCAAGCAGGTCTTGTTCTTGGAATTCAAGTCTGCTCTTCCTGCCATGTGGTATTGCATGGCACCCTCCTT
>NW_004444232.1:81397-87850 GCF_000243295.1 Trichechus manatus latirostris | reverse complement strand
TGATAAATATCAGTATAAAGCATATTACTGCAGTATGTGCCAACACAGTTGTTAAATACTAGCGTTGAATTTAGTAGTGGTGATTTACTGTCTGTTTGCTGTTCCCTTGAGTTAACTGATTGGCACAAACCAGAGTGATAACCGGTTTGTGAAGGTTGACTCGCTGCGAATCTTTATTTCCATGTGTGGTTTATGACATCTGCCACTTTGGTTTATAGTCAAACCTAGCATATCCTAAGCATTATGAAAATATACAAACAAAACTCTCATTCCACCTCCAGGGTTTGGTATTTTCTTTGGGAAATAACCTTGTAGATTGTTTATGCTTAGTTTTGCCTTGGGTATTTCTCTAGTGTGTCATAACTGCCTGGAAATACCTATCATTTATATATTAGTAACCACCTTATGTACAAGTCAATATCCGTCTGGATATTTTAGCAATTTTTGAGACTTTTCCCAAAGGCAAATTTCCCATCTTCTTACAGTGCTTTCCTGGCCAGCAGAGCCTGTTGGGGCCAACTGTGCGCAGAGAATTCACTGGACCTCTTGGTGGCAAGGTACCTTGGGTACAGTAGGTGCTTGATTAGCAAGGGAGTTGCCATGTCAGTAGTAGGGGTGTATTTTAATCCAGTCATTTTTAATGTATTCTTTTTCTCTCTGCCAGTATTAACCATCTCTCACATCATTGTATGGGAAGTTTGTATCACGGCTTTGAACCAGTTTGGTTTTTTTTTGTTTTGTTTTGGTTCAGCCCCCCTGCTCGGAATTTGTATTTCCATCCCAGATATACTGAGTTAGAATCTACATTTTAGCAAGATCCCCAGGTGATTCTTACGCCAGCATCATTACCATTGCCTGAGAACTCGTTAGAAAGGCAAACTCTCAGCAGGAGGGTCAAACCAGAAGCTGTTAGGAGCCCTGGTTTGTAGGCTGTGCAAAGAAGGACCCATTGCCAAGCCCCGCCGTTTTCTCCTGGCATATGCCAGTCCTTTTCACTTTTCCTGAATTGTGCTCCAGTATTCTTCTGCTGGAACAGCTGTATGGAATTTCCTGTTGCGTTTCAGCTGTGCATTTATGACATGCTTATTTACATCATACGTTATCTCCTTATTAGGGCCCTTAAGATACATTTTCTCCAATCTTCTGTAATGAATGGGCTGTATTTCAGAGCAACTTATTTGTTTTTATCTTATTTTACATGTGCATTTTATAATTCCTTCTTTGCATTGGCTACTTAGAAGTTCAATTTGCGGATCACCTTTTAGCAAAGTGTGCAGAACAGCACTGTTCAGTAGAGATATAATGCAAGCCACACGTCATTTTAAATTTTCCAATAGCTACATTAAAAAGCTAAAGGGGAGAAAAAAGTTAAAAAAAAAAAGTGAAAGCAATTTTAATAATAATTTAATTTAATCCAGTATATCTAAAATATTACAGCATTTAATGAATGTAAAAAATTATTACATGCCCTTTTCTCCCATGGGAGTCTCTGGTTGGTACAGATGGTTTACATGCGTGGCTGCTAACCTAAAGGTTGGTGGTTCAAGACCCTCCAGAGGCACCTCGAAAGAAAAGCCCGGTAATTGTCTTCTGAAAAATGAACCATTGAAAAGCCCTTGGAGCAAAATACTCTGACACACATGGGGTCACCAGGAGTTGGAATCAATGCCATGGAAACTGGTTCTGGTTCTTTGCATGAAGTCTTTGAGGTCACTTTTCAGTTTGAGCTGGACACGTTTGGGTGCTCACTGGACACACAGACACATGGGGTGTGGCTCCTGGACTGGAGTGCGTAGGACAGTGCGGAATCGATGCCCTCTAATGCTACAAACCTCCCTTTGGCTTTATTTATCTTTTCTACCCATATTTTCCCTCCTCCTCAGTGTTCTCACTTGGCACACACACCCCGTAAGATTAAAAACAGGTGTCTTTATAAGCCACCTTGAATGACTCCATTTTTGAAACAAGACAGTGAATAAGTTACTAAAAGTGTTTTTCTAAAGATGCCTATGAAGGGCTAGATGGAAGTGCACATTTGTTTGCAGAACACCCTGAGAAGGAAGGGAATGTTTTCAATTTCCCCTTCTTTTGAGAGGGGCCAGGTTGCTAATTAGCATCTGGGCAGAGCTTGAGCCCACCATATCTTAATGTATTCATTTTTCTTGGATGAATTCAGGGAAAGAGGGACAGACAGTGGTGAAAACTGGGGCCTCCCACAACCAGTTAATGTGAATAATTTTCTGTTCCTTTTAGGCTTTTAGAGATAATTTCAGGTTTTTTAGGGATTGTCCTAAATTGACTGGTGGTGTCCCAGATTTCTAATGCAGTGAACTGACAGTCAGTTGGAGGAGTTTAGTTCTAAATGCACACTGGAGTTAATTGAAGGACTCCCACCGATCACGTCACTGTCACTTACTACAGAATATGTGGGCTTTTTCTTCCCATACCCGCAGCCAGACCAGTAGGAGTCCTGATGTTCTGAGTCATGTTAGACTTATTTTGAAGTTGGGATGCATGTTGACAAGTGAAGGCACAAGAACATGAAAAAGAATTGAGAAGAATTCTAAAGAATTCTTTGTTCTTTGGTTGGTGTAAAGGAGCCCTGGTGGCGCAGTGGTTAAGTGCTTGGCTGCTAACTGAAAGGTTGGCGATTCAAACCTACCAGCTGCTGCTGTGCAGGAGAAGGATGTGCCAGTCTGTTTCCATAAAGATTTACAGCCTTGAAAACCCTGTGGGGCAGTTCTACTCTGTCCAGCAGGGTCGCTATGACTGTGAATCGACTTGACGGCAGTGAGTTTTTGTTTTGGTTGGTTTGGTTAGGATAAATTGGTGCGCTTGAGGTACTTAATAACTCCTGTAGAGTTAAGTATTCTCTTCCTCTTTTTATCCCCCCTCAATCATATCTATCAGTTTCTTTGAAAAATAAAAACTTATCTTCATATATATAAAGACAGTATTTTTTAAAAAGGAAATTGTATCAGTGAAGGACAAAAAAAGTTAGCCAGAATCCTAAAGTAACTGTTTTTTATTTTGTTGTACGTCTTTCCGATTCTGTGATACAGACGGAGGATTTTGTAACCAGTTTCTTTTTCAACAATACAATTATTTTTTGTTAGAAAGCTTTAAGTAATCCACACTTAATTGTATACAAATAATTAGTGGATGTAAGTGGATGGTTCTTTTGAAAGAAAGAAGGAAACATACTCATAAATTCACCCCATGCATTATTTGTTGTGAATATGCACAGTTTCTTCTTTTGTACTGAGAAAAATCCCAGTGGTGGTAGATGGCTACTTCTTGTTTTTGTTGTCAGCTATTAAGTTTAGACATCCTCCTATTCATGAGTATGAAGAATCGTCTTTCCTTATGCAAATCTACTACTAGTACATATGCTGGGTGTGTATAGATGTCTTAAAAAGTCTAATTACTCTCATTGCCTTTGTTATATTCTTTTTCTGTTTTGCTTGTACAGTTAAACGTTTGTAACTGTTTTGTTATACTATAATCATAGGGTGAAGCAGAAAAAGACCATGATAGCAAGAAAATCAGACTGGAAAAAGAAACCAAATCACAGTCATCATCTTCATCTTCATCCTCCCATAAAGAATCTACTAAAACAAAGTGAGTATAGAGATTTCAACTGTGGAAATTTTCCTAACACCTAAATTTATTTATTTTTTCTAAAGGAATGTGTTCCCAAAAATCCCATCTAATAAGGAAGGTGCTGCTATTATCCCTTCTTTGCAGATAAGGAAACAGACACAGGAAGATAAAATGGCTCGCCCAGAATTCTTAGTGGGTGGGGCCAGCATTTGGATTCCAGGAATCTGGCTTTAGTGCTTTTTCTTTTAGAGATGAGTGAGAATCTAATCTGTAGGGCTCCTCACCTGACTGTGGCTGGGAAGAGGAATGGCAGGTAAGAGGTGGTAGTGCCAGAAAGTTGTGAAGATAAAAAGTGGCTGTTGTTTATTCTCTGATTTATTCAAGAAATTGCTTCACAAAAACAATTGCGTAGTGTTTCCAGGTAGGAGCCGAGAGAGAGAGAGAGAGAGAGAGGAGTCAGAAGTGAAGGTGGCAGCTGGGCTTGCCTGCTTTCAGAAAAAGGTTCACGTTAGGGAGCAGCTGATGCAAGACCTACTCAGGGAGATTTAGGACCATTGGAAGACTCTGCAAACTTAGTGAAAAAGCATACAGCTGCAAGCTCATGTACTACTAATAGATAGGGCTTCAGAAAGTCCCTGAAATTTAGCCTTCTTACAAACAGATTTTTATGCTCTGTGATATCTTAATCTGTTGTACCAGCAGCTGCCTTCCTTATAACTAAACAGCTAAGCTGCATGATTGTGTTCTGCCTCCACTTAGTTTTGTATGATGCTTTACTCCAGAACAGCCAGGCCTTCATCTGAGCCCTCAAAGAAGGAAATGCTTCCTCCACCACCTGTTTCATCCTCATCCTCATCGTCCCAGAAGCCAGCTAAGCCTGCACACAAGAGGCCAAGGCAAGAAGCAGACACCTGTGGCCAGGACCCCCGCAAAAGTACCAGTAGTACCAAGAGCAACCACAAAGACTCTTCCATTTCCAAGCACAGAAAAGTAGACGGGAAGGGGTCTGGAAGCTCTGCAGAACACAAAGTAAGTGGGGGAATTGGTAACTATGTAAAGTGGAATGTTTTGGTGTATCTTTGCTTTAAATTCCCGAATCAGATTACAAGTCCCTAATGATGGTATTTCAGAGCTATTCATCAGTTTTAATAAGGCAATAATGAGTTGCTTATATTTAACATTCTACGTGTTGGGAGAGAATAAAAGAATATTACATAAAATTTTAGGTGTCTGCTTATTCTTAAAGGAAGTGGTTCAGAGGTGAAAAATAATAGGTTTTTGTACTAATTTTCTATCAGGTGTTTTTGTAGTAAGAAGTGGCTGCCCTGTTAGTTATCGGTTTGAATATTCAATCTCAACATTTATTATGGGTTATAATGGGAAAAATTATCTACTTTCTCAAATACAAAGTTTTCTCTCTTCCTGTTAACTTAGTGTTTGTGTGTGTGTGTACATTGACTAAGAGAGCATACCATGTTTGGCTTTGTTGATGATCTTTTCTCTTGGACTCTCTTGTGTAGCCCCCCAACCCCCACCCCTTATCTGCAGTTTCACTTTCCCCAGTTTCAGTTACCTGCGGTCAACCACAGTCCAAAATTATTAAACGAGTAGTGTGATCAAATCTCATGCCTTCCCACTCCATCGCACCCGGGGACCACATTCATATAACTTTTACTGCAGTATATTGTTATAATTGTTCTATTTTATTATTAATTATTGTTGTTAATCTCTTATTGTACCTAATTTATAAATTAAGCTTTATCATAGGTACGTACATATAGGTCAAAACATAGTACATATAGGGCTTGGTACTATCCATGGTTTCAGGTATCCACAGGGGGTCTTGGAACGTATCCAGTGCAGATAAGGGGGACTACTGTATCTTTTTGAGTCCTCAGTGTAATAAGAACCTACAGCTTCAGCTTCAGTTGTATCTGTAGCTGGGAAATGGTTGATAGAGCTAAACTGTGCAATGTTTGATTTCCTCTTTTTTTGAGTTAACTATTTTGGTGTAATTAAGAGGGATGGTACTTTTAGGACAATGATCTTAAATGTTAGAGTGTAATCTATATGATGATTTTTTTTTTTTTTTTAAGGGATCTGCTGGAGATACTGCAAATCCTTTTCCAGTGCCTTCATTGCCAAATGGTAACTCTAAATCAGGGAAGCCTCAAGTGAAGTTTGACAAGTAAGACTTTGGATATTTTTCTCCCATTTCTTTCTTCTCCTTGCCTCATCCCTCTTCTTCTCCCCGCCTCCTCATCTCCTGGTCCCCTTTGCTCAGCTTCCCTCATCACTCTCCCCTATCCTCTTTCGCATTTTTTTTATTCTTCTTAGATCATCTTGCCCCCAGCCTAGTAATTTTAGGTTTATGTGACCCACCCCTGATTTTTCCTCTTTTCTTTCAGACAACAAGCAGATTTTCACATGAAGGAGGCCAAAAAGTTGAAGTACAAAGCAGAGTCAATGGTCAGTCTTGGCTCTTTAGCCCTTTGATAGAATGTTTTCTAGTAAGAATTTCTGTAGTCTGATCTACACTTCCGTATCACTACATGTGATGTGTCAGCAGGAAGGAGGAGTGTTGGGGACCTAATATTGGCCATAACATAAGCAGGATAATCAGCATCTTCATGAGTGAGAGCAGTAGGCGTTTTCTAAGTGGAATCATTTCCTTTAGCTCCATCAGTTGTTTCTGATCACGGCCAAATCCACAAGTTTTTTTTTTTTTTAATTGTACTTCAGGTGAAGGCTTACAGAACAAATAGTTTCTCGTGAAACAGTAGTACACATACTGTTTTATGACATTGGTTAACAGCCCCACAACATGTCAACCCTCTAACTTCTCAACCT
>NW_004444232.1:64464-81297 GCF_000243295.1 Trichechus manatus latirostris | reverse complement strand
ACATACATAGTTCAGTGACATTGACTACACTCTTCCAATTGTGCTGTTATTCTCACTTAAGATGAAGGCTTACAGAACAAAATAGTTTCTCATTTAACAATTACTACACATGTTGCCCTATGACAATGGTTAACAATCTCACAACACATCAACAGTATCCTTACTCAACCTTGCAAATCCACAAGTTTTATATCAAAATGAGTGAAAGTTTGATCTAGTTGGTGGTGTTGTAATGCATGCATACATACATGCTTGTCCCACTGAATCAATTCTTTAGATATAAAAAAGGAGTCCTGCTATTGGTAGTTGGTCAATTTGTGTTCACTCTGCAAACGTTTCCAAGGTGAGGAAGCCTGTTTGTATTCCAAAATTATCTTAAAGCCCTTGAAAGTCTGACCTGATGGAACAGTAGGCCAGAGTCATGAAATAAAATTTTATGATAAAGGTAATGATTGCACTAAGAGTAAACGTACTTTTACAAAATAAACTCTTATTTACCTGGTGACTGTTGGACCTCCTGGATGGTGATGGTTATAAAAGCATATTTAATTGTATACATAATTAAAGTGTTTGCCCTTTGTCATATTTAAACACCTAAGACTCTGGGGCTTTTATTTACTTAGTGTATTCCCCAAACCTGAGCCCCTGCAAATATACATATCTCCCTGGAAAGCCATGTATTGAACTTTGTACCATAGGACAGGAACATGGGTTGCCTTTATTGGACAAGCCTAACCTCACACTGCAGAGACCACAGAGGGTCTGAGTCTGACTGATGCATGGTGGCGTTCAGGGTCCTGGTCTGGTGCTCTTCACCCTCAGTCTGCACACTTGGCGTCTGTTCTCAGGCTAAGGAGGGGTGGGCAGAGGTACTTTTATCAGATCCCCATTCATCTTGCCAAAATGTTTATTGAGTTCTTCCTATGCTGAATGCTGTAAGGTAGTCAGAGACAACAAGCTCCTGTAGACCTGTTCCAGGATGGCCTGAGTCAGATTTAAACATCTAAGACAGCGCCAGACAATGGTGTTCTTTCAATCTCTTTCTTCCGACATTCCAAGATTGTTGCTAGAGCTGTATGAATCCTTTTAGTTTCAGAAAAGGTTAAATATTCAGTACTTTGCCAGCCAGTTATCTAAAAACTTGACATTGGACGCTTTCAGTACTAGATTCCCTCATTATTCGAGCAGGTGTCACTAATACTCCAGGGAACTTTGGTTTTTTTTTTTTTTTACATATATGTGTGCACCTTCTTTTCCCCTACCTAAGGTGGCACAGTGGTTAAGAGCATGGCTGCTAACCAAAAGGTCGGCAGTTGAAATCCACCAGCTGCTCCTTGGAAACCCTGCAGGGCAGTTCTGCTCTGTCCTATTGAGTCGCTATGAGTTGAAATTGACTCGAAAACAATGGGTTTTTTTTTTTGGGTTTTTTTTTTAACGTGAACGTACATCCCAGTGCCCAGAACAGTTTTGGTTTATGCTTGTTGTGGTATATTCTCAAAATATCCCAGTTCAGGCACCAGGAGAGATTAAGTAATCCATTGGACTCTTAAATGCATAAGGCAGTTTTTTGTTAACTATACCTAAGATGCTTATAACCTGTAATAAATATTTTCTACTTAAAGATAAACTTCAGTACATACAAAGAGGTTTGTGTCTGCATTAGTCTAGATGTGTAGAATAATCTACTCCTCTAGAAAGTTATATAATGAATAATTGCACATTATAACAAAGGGACTGTATACTTATTGCCTTAGTTTGAATTTGTACTTTCCTAAGGTTTTGAGAGAGCAGTCTTAATAGAGAATTGTTTTATTTTTCCTACTGAATTTTTACTAGAAGAAAGTTTTCAGTAGGTCAGAAATGACAGGCTTGGCTATCATCTTGAGTTCGTTTAGTCTCACAGTTGTACTGTAGCCATAATTAAACTAAGACTGTGGAGGAAAGTTACAGTAAAGAATGTGGGTGAGAAACTAAATAGTTGCCTGTCTTAGGCCTAACAATGACCATGTTCTTCTCCTACAGACGGACAAGGTCGGAAAGGCTTTTAAGTACTTGGAGGCCGTCTTGTCCTTTATTGAGTGTGGAATTGCCATGGAGTCTGAAAGCCCGGCGTCAAAGTCAGCTTACTCTGTATACTCAGAAACTATAGATCTCATTAAGTAAGTGCCAAGTAATTTTGTGATCCTCTTAAGTACTTTTCTTCCCTCACTTTTATTGCCTTAGTCCATTTGAACCTTAGTGTGTATGAAGATGGCTCAGTAGAAGGAAGCCTTGAAAAAGTTACTGGTCTGAGATTTTTTTTTTTTTTTTTGGTCCTAAACTAAAATTATACTCTAGGTGAAATGCTAGAACAGAATTAGTTGTCCAGCTACATCATTTTGCCAAGTGCACTGTGAAATGCCAAACCTTTCAGGGAGAGTTTATTTTTTCCAGTTTAGCTTTCTTATCAGATGCCCTCTCATCTGAGATTAAGCCTTGTTCTTTGTTTATTATTTGCATTTTAACAGAGATCTCAGGAAGGACATACCTCTACTTGGTTTCAAGCAGGTAGGCAGGCCAGAGACACACATCCTCACTTAGTTTTCTGAGTGGCCTGCATTGTTGCTCTAAAGCCTCATTTTTCTGCATTACTCTTATGTCTTTACATCTTCAGGAAAAATCAGTTCTAAAACTACAACGAACATAAGATTTGTTTCTGGGATTGTTTAAGCCTTTGTTTAACCTGGTATACTTCTGTGTTTTCCTGTAGATTCGTAATGTCGTTAAAATCCTTCTCAGATGCCACAACACCAACACAAGAGAGAATATTTGCTGTTTTATGGTGCGTACTTTTTTCTTTGTCTAAGTAGTACTAAGTTTGTGTTTGTATCTTTTGATGCTATAAAATGATTTTCAATGTGAAAATTAAGTAGAAAGGCAAGTCAGTAGCAGAAAGGAATAGAATGTGTGGTCCAGAGGGTTAATCCCACTAAGAGTTTTATGAATGACATCTGCTACCATTTTACTGATGACTCAGTGAATACTTTGGTCTTGTGACTTCAGTTATATCCTTGTATATTTGTGTTGTTCCACCAGTGTGACTTTTGGTGATAGTGTGAACAGAGCAGTAAGAGTTTTTGCCGAGCCCCACCAACTGTTATTGTATGATGGCAGACTCTCTAGTGCCATTGCGTTCACATACAGTGTGCAGGCTGCAGATATCCCGCTTTGCCTTGAATCGTGCACTAAAGATCACCCTTCAGTTGTTCATTCACCACATGCCCTCATGCTCCAGGTACTATGATCTTTTAACAGTTTTTTTTTTTTCCAGCAGTAAGAGTCTTGAGATACTCTTCCTTCTTCACGTATGAGGAAACCCAGTGTGTTCATTAGGCTGTAAAAAATTAGATGGTATTTTTCTGTAGTAGTGATAGACATGTCCACACGGCAGTACTTCACCTTGACTTTTTTTCCCCTATATTCATAGCATGCGTTGCCAGTCCATTTTGAACATGGCTATGTTTCGTTGTAAAAAAGACACAGCAATAAAGTATTCTCGTACTCTTAATGAACACTTCAAGAGTTCTTCCAGAGTTGCCCAAGTATCTTCTCCATGCATTGCAAGGTAACTATAAATCTAAATAATTTCCAAAATTGAGTCATTTCTTTATTTACCTCTTGCTTTAGCAACCATTTGTATAAACATGTGACTTTGATTTTTTTAAAAATGTATACTTTGTGCTGATTTGCTCCTTAATCTTAAATCACTTAAATTACTACCTTTCTGAGGAATAGTTATAAATGAAGGTGTTTGTGTATTGGATAACATAAGAAAGATAATTGCAAAGAATATAGAGTCAAGAGTTTAGAGTATTAAAAAGCTTTAGGCTAAGAACAAAAAACACCTAGAGGCAGAGCCAAAACAGAACCAGAACCAAAGTCCTTCCTGCCTCCATATGACATGTCTTCTTGGTGTTTCAATAAACAAGAACTTTCTGGAACCATATGCCCTCGCATCTTACACAGGACCCATACTAGTGACATTAAGAATGAAAACGTTTATCTCTAGCAAAATTATTTTCCCCACTTTGTGAACTGAACTTGTTTACATGTGCTGTAAGATGCTGTATAATAGAATCCTTATGCAGGTGTTCTTAAGATGAAGATAGAATGTTCTTCCCTATAGGCCTTGCCTAGTCTCTTTTTTTTTTTCTTTTTTTGGTTATGCTCCTTGAATAGTTTCTAGTTCTGATAAGTTTTGCTATTTTAAGAATGTCGCTTAGAAGAATGCCCCATTTCCTGCACATTCAAAGGAAGAGACTCCCATATGGCCTTTCTTAAAAAAGAAAGCCCTGATTGAGAAGTAACTGCTTACCTCTGATCATTTTCACCACTCCCATTCTGAGATATTCTTCTTTGCTAACAGGGTGTCAGTCACATTGTTTTAAGACAACTCTTTAAACAATTTGTCCAGCCAGTATATATTGAGCATCTCTTTTGTACCAAACCTTGTTCTAGGTACTAGGGATATGGCAGTAGCCAAAGCAGACAAGATCACTGCCTTCTTGGAGCTTCCACTCTGGTCTCTGAAAGTATACATTTTGCTGGGTGCACGTATGACCCGTGCAGCCCAAAGAGGAGATGTACCATATTATGAGTCTGCTTCTACTGGCCTGTCTTTCTGTTTTATATCCATTTACTTTTTAATGTCTAAGTGATTTCATTTGTCTTTTGGCTCATAATGTGGCACATATAATTTGCATGCCCACAAGAGCCTACAAGTCCCAAGAATGCAAAGATTAATAAGAGATGGTTTCTGTTTTCATGGTGCTTGTGACTCAGAAAAAGGAATAGACAGAAAATTATGGTGGAATGTGTTAAATGCAATAAAGGAAATAAGTTCAAGTGGTAGCAGAAAGGACACTGATGAATCCCCAGTGTCTAGGAGAGTGCCTTGTGCATAGTAGATGCTCAGTTAATGTTAATGGAGTGGATGAATAAATGAATGTTAATGTATTTATATATGTGTGTACAAACTTGCACAGTGGTTAAGCATTTGGCTGCTAACCAAAAGGTCGGCAGTTCAAATCCACCAGCTGCTCTTTGGAAACCCTATGGAGCAGTTCTACTCTGTCCTGTAGGGTTGCTGTGAGTCAAAATCGATTCTATGGCAATGGATTTGGTTTTTGGTTTTATAGGTGTGTATAATATGTATGTGTGTGTGTTTATATATATGTATCTGTATATATGTACAGATACATGAGATTTTAGGACCATCTTCACAGGGGAATTTATGGTTTATGAAGATAAATTCATTGAGGGTGGGGAGAGGAGGAATTCTTGGCAGAGGGAACACAATATGGAGATGGTGTGGGAATGCATATTTTCGATACAGATTAGCCTACCTGAATTCTGTGCCCAGGAAGGAGACCATACCTGAGCCAGGTGTTACTTTTTCTATTTGTTGGGCCCCTCTCACTGTGTTTATGGGTAGAGTCCGAAAATACTGAAGGTGAAGGGGTACTTCTTTGAACTTGTCAGAGTGACTTTAGAAGGGATTATCATTTGGGCTAGGTACGCACTGAAACTTTGTGACTTGGACTGCCATTCCAGAGAAAATCTATAATCTGGGAGTCTAGGTAATTGTTTAACCAGTTCTTTCTCTTCTCTTCCACCTTCCAGAAGCACAGGCACACCACCCCCTCTTTCCCCCATGCCTTCTCCTGCCAGCTCTGGAGGGTCCCAGCCAAGTGCTGGCAGTGTGGGGAGTGGTGGGATGACCGCCACCATCAGTACCCCAGTCACCATCCAAAACATGACATCTTCCTACGTCACCATCACTTCCCATGTCCTTACCGCCTTTGATCTTTGGGAACAAGCTGAGGTCCTTATAAGGAAGAATAAAGGTAAATGGTTCTGTGGTGGTAATTACCGGAGTGTGGGGATTGGGAAGGAATATAGGGTTGGTTTATATATTATGTTCAGTTTGTCAAAGAAAGGGAAATGAGTAGTTGTTTACTTCTTTCATGTTTTCTCTATTCTACCTTATAACCTCGTTTCAATTCTTTCTTGAGTTCTGAAGCATGGAGCTGGATTTCTGTGGCTAGCTCTTAGCAAAACTAAATCAGAAGTGGTTTCAGCACATTGCCCCTTCATAAGTTCCAGAGTCTGTATTTCAGCCTGAACTGAAATGCTAGTAAAACGGCAAAGCAAACAAGGAAAGTCCCTTTTCCTAGGCTCAACAAATTGGAGATATAAGTACCGTAACTCAAAAATACTGACTGTATTGTTTGTTTTCGTTATATGTTAAGAAAGATGGTTAGAGATAATAGGAGAAATATGGCATAGTAAACATTCCGGAGATTTGTTTTGGAAGGAGGAGACCCTTGGAGAAACTCAAGATTTAGGAGATGGAAAAGCTTACTATTAGGGGAGCTGCTTGGTGTCTGTGTCAGCAACTACTAAGTAAATGCTTATATGTGAATGGCAGCAGTCAGTCAATTTCTGCACAGCCTCTTAGAACTTTCTTAGCAAACTCATGATGCTTTTACATGTTTTTTTTCCTTTTTCCCACTTATGCATCCATTGATCCGAAAGTGTACCTTGGGGATTTTCTGATTTCCAGGTACTGTGTGAGGCATTGTGGATTGAACTATAAAACAAGTGAAGTTCTTTAGCCTTCTAGTCTAGTGGAAGGATGTGGAGAATTAGCAAACAATTCTAGCACATTGTGATTTTTTTTTTTTGCTATGATAGGTGAAGTACAGAATATTGTAGGGTCATGGTTTCTGGAACCACAACTTCTTGTCTGTCCATTTTTATTTTTGTGTGTGCATGTGTATTTACTTGGTTTGGTTTGGTTTTGTTTGCAGAATTCTTTGCTCAGCTCAGCACAAGTGTGTGTCCCCTGGCCCTCAACAGCAGTTTGATGGACCTGGTGCACTATACAAGACAGGGTTTTCAGCGGCTGAAACAAGTTACCAAAACACCTTAATGGACGCCCAAGTTGATTCAATGCCTTGGGAACTTTTTTGCACATTGAAAGCCTCAAAAACAGTCCGGACATTTGTCTCATCAGGAGACACCAAACTCAAACAGAGAAATAACCATGAGATGGCTCGGGCGTTTGTCCACTTAAATTCTCAAGAACTGTGTGATCATTGGTTGGACACAATGGTTATGCAGGAGCAGAGATGAGGAGGCCTCAGAGATGATCTTGCCTTTCCTGACTAAAGGACAGAAGTGCAATGTAGCCTAAATGGTTGTATGAATGGTCTAGAAACATTTCCATATTTTTTTTAACCAGCAGGATGAAAGTTGCAAATGAAATGAGGCGAGGAGAAGCAATGTCAGCTCTGAAAGCAAATTTACGTCATCTCAGTAGCCATACTAGTCTGTTCCCAGAAGGAAAAAATGTTTTTTTTAAACAATGATTTTTGGTGTCGGGTTTTGTGGATGATTTCTTTTTTCCTTTTAAGTTTTGGGGGAAATATTTGTTTAATAAGTTCTAACAGTCATCTATAAAACATAAGTTGTGAAGAATTTCACTGTATCCTACTTTCTGCTAATGAACAGTGGCTTTGATAATACCAAGTATTGTCATAATTTATAAAATCGAAGGCGACCCCATTGCCTGGAGTACTGCATGTTCACCCTGCTCTGGTTTCTCCGTTACTGTGCTGCAAGTCAGCCCTCGTCAGAGCAGTGGGAGAGGAGCCGCAGCGCACGGGAGCCGTCTTGACATCTCTGTGTACTAGGGGCAGACTTGGCACTGCCACTTCCCTGCCTGCTTCAGCCAAAGGGACTCTCACAAGGCAGTCACCATTGACTATATTTGAATTTCCTACCTTGGGGAAGAAGGGAATCAACATCTGTATCTGACCAGATGGCTAAAGTGCTTTTTAATTTCTGTTCTAGTAGAGCTGGAATTTGAGCTGCTGGTGTGTGGTCTACAGTTATGTGGGAACTCATATTGTCTGACCAACTCAGTTTTGTCAGTGAACAAAGAAAAATGAAATCTACTTCTTAGGCTATATTTTTCTGCTGCAAATTATATTTATAGCATGACTAGACTTTTAGAGCCCTTGGTTGTCTAGAAGGGAACGGAACTGCCTGAGAGGATGTGGAGATTTGGGGTGGTTTAATTAGACTTTTTAAAAAATCGTCACCACATGCCTTCACTCCAGAATGTGTTCTCAGTCAACTAGATTTGATTAGATTGAAGAGAAACCGTGGCCTTCTCGTAAGTTGTTGTTGCCATACTATATACATTAAGCCAAGTTCGTTTTAAATGACCTAAAATGAAAGAACATATTCAGAATCCCCACATGCCCATAAGCACAGATTTTCTTTTTTGTTGAAACTTGGAAGGTTCAACTGGAGACATTTTGAGTGCAGTGTTTTTAAAAGCCAATTCTTTTTGTCCCTTTTAGAAGTAGTAGAATTTGCACATGTATTAAAATTGAGGAGTAAATGTCATCTATATAACAAACAGGTTTATTTCTTTCCCCTCACCCCATTCTTGCCCTCTACATGCTCTGTTTCCTACCAAGCATGTTTGACATTGTCATGTTTATTTACTAGGGAAGAACGAAGTACCATCTTATTTCTAATGAACAAGCTTAGGGTCCATATGAGGAATGTAAGCACGTGCTTGGTAGTCTGGTAAATACATAAGGGGATGTGTAGAGGATGGCAGCAATGCTTATTTTTCAAAGTACAAACTGTTTATGTGAAGCCGCTGCTTCAGTTTCTTATCCAGCCTGTTCTTTTGTTACCAGTAGCTAGGTCAGAGGTCGTTACCTCATGTTTAGGTTAAAGCCCAGAGAATTACCGCAGTAGTAACATCTGAGCATAAGACATTGACACATGACCCTGATGGACCAGTTTCACTTATTGATATTGTGAAGCTAAGCCACAGTCCTTTTTAAACTACTGGTTTAAGAAACAATTTGTCGCTAAACGAACAATGACTGCCTGATAAGTTGTGTGCTTATGGCATTGTGTGTCTGTCCCTTATGTGTAGGGGATGAGACCACAGTCAAGCATATATGAGGATTTAACATCTATTTATTCTTACTCCCTTGGCCGCCTCCATCCCTTCTCCTTGTCACTCCCCAAAACAAGCCACCTGTGAAACTTTCTGAAGGGTCATGATCTTTGTGACAGGTCCTGATCTGTGCAGATTGGGCTGGAGCATGGGCATGTTCCATCAGCGAGCCACAAGTCTCCCTTGACGGAGACGTTTCTAAGTAAATTTCTCAGCCAACTCTAAAAGCAGTGATTGCCTTTTCTGGGCATTACTCTTCGTGGGGTGTTTTTTTTTTTTTCCCTGACCTCTGTGTTAAAAATTTAATTGCCCCTTGAAAAACTAACACATTTTGCATAGATCAGTATATACTATTCTTTCACAATCTTACTGCAACATGCATTGTACCCAAAAAAGAATTCCTACTGGCCACCTTTTAAATGGAATGTGTAAAAGGCATTGGCTGATGGATCCTTAATGTTCATAAAGTCTTTTTGCTGTTACAGTTGTATATAGAAATCTAAAGGATTTTTTTTTTAAAATCATTTGCACTTTTTCACTGCATGCTTAAATTCCCAAAGGCAAAATTTGTACTGAGGCAGATAATTGAGAGGGGTCCAGATTATAAAATTAATAAACCTTTGAATATGTGAAGTTCTTATAATAACAGTAGTAGTACAACTTTGCAATGAGACAAGTATATAGATTTCAGAATAACTTAAGGAGTGAAAATAGAGTATAAAATCTTGCCTTTGGCACTACAGTTTTATGAGTGTGTGTCTGTGTGTCTGTCTGCCTTTAATAGGAAATGGGAGAACACTGTTTTACTTTTTAAAGTGTTGAATGTTTCTGTCCTTTCTGGAAACAATTAAAATGTGAATAAATTGAACTTGGTATAGACTAAGAGCCCTGCTAAACAACAAAAAACACTTTACTGCAATTTACCAAATTACACAGAGTTAAGATTGTGAAAAACTCGGTCATGCGCTATTGCTATTGGTGGTGAAGAGAGAGAGGATGCAGCAGAATTACATTAGAATAATTTGACTTTATCAGATGTTATGATTTGACCACAATACTGAATGGGATCTGAGGTTTTTGAATGAAAGCATCTTTATTTTATAGGTCTGTTTTGACCCAAATATGTAGCTATTTCCTCCTAAAGAAATTGGACCACACTTATTTCTATTGTTCTATATCTTTCCAGGCCTCAGGATATTTAGAAGCTAACAAACTATCCCTTTCTGGCTAGAAATTTGTCTTAAATATTAATGTTAGTAGGATCAGAAACTTCCTATTATTAGTATTATGATTCGGTTTCAGTAATTTTTAGAAGCAAAAAGGAAACCATCGTGCCCTCCAAAATGAACAAAACTCTTTCAGATATAGGGAAGGCTTTCTGTATAATACATATGTATATATGCACACACACACATATAACCCAGAGTAAGAGGCTGATTGAGTTGGATATATTTATTATTGTACCTGTATTGACCAAACTTAATTTTGAAATGATGCTGTATTTATTTTGCCATGGCTTCAAGGGATGTTACGTGGGACTTGCACCTTTTATTGTGCTTCATGAAGTTTGAGGTCTCATTGTCCACCTTAAGGTAAATGAACCAAATAAGGCTTGATGTTGGGCTTTTTTTTTTTTAACTGTACTTTTCCTGCCTCCCACCACAGATTATATTTTTTTAATGGTCTTTTTTCCCAGACACTACACAAAATCTTTGAAAAACTTTGCTACTTCGTCTATTACATTCACCACCACCACCACCGATTAGCAGTATTTAAATCTTACAAGAATATTTTGGTCTTCCTTTAGAAAGACAAAAGTATGGATCTTCTCACTTGGAAGTGAGAGCCATGGAGTAATGTCAGGCTCAACTGTGGCGGTACTTGTTCTTTTTCCCCTTTGTCTAGTGAGTTGCTTCTTTTGTTTATGCTTTTGGTCCCATTTAGAATTAATGGATGTAAGGTATTTTTTCGGTGTCTCTTTTATTTTTTGTCATTTTGCTGGGGGGAGATGGAGTGGCAGAAAAACATGGTGTTAGGGATTCTGCTTCAAACATTGCAAGTGGTATTTTTACCATGTAAACCTCAAATATGCAATCCAGTTGTGCTGGTTTCTCTGAACCAGTGCAGCTGTGTGACGGAGAATGCACATCTGTTCATGAATTGTGAGCACTGGCCATGTTGTTTAGTTCCTATTTATGGTGAGTTGACAAGTACCATCCACCACCTTTGTGAAGGTGGCTGTAAATTTCGTATGGTCCAGGGGGAGATCACACTATATTCTGTCCATGGTGCATCAGATAGCAGCAGGTACTTGATGAGCAGAGAAGTGTCTACACAAGGAGCCTGACAGGGCAGGGAGGAAATACAGAGCTCCTTGTGAGCCTGTATATTAATCTATTGGCCTGGGAGGAAAGGGAATAAGACCACTGACAGCAAGGCTGGCCAAGCTGCACTGGTCAGACCAGGCAGTGGCTGACCTAAGGAAGAGGATTTGCTTTGCTTAAAAGTAGATATTTAAGCGATGCTTAACACAGGCAGTATTAACTTTGCCTTTTGTTCAGGCCTTCAACATGTATTGTTATAATTCCTGCACACCCCCTTTGGATATCAAGTATACACTGTTCATGTTGTGCATGTGTATGTAAGTATGTGTCCCAAATCTTGTTGTTTTTTTTTTTTTCTTCTCTGAATGTGATCATGTTTTGGATGACACCTGAGCAGGGTTGCCTTTTTTTTTTTTTATTTATTACCATTATATATTATATTATATTATATATTTTTTGCTTTCTTATAACTTTAGAGGAAAGTCAAATCTTGGTATTATTAAAATTGTTTAAAAGGAATAAATTGTCCAGTTGATAAATGAAGATCACTGGTCTGTCTTTAAAATAATATGAATTTTTCTTTAATTACTGTAGAATAACGTGCCAGCTATCTAGTCACCACAGTGATTTTGTATATAGGATAGGGAAGCAGTGAGCTCTCAATGGGAAGATGTGCAAATTAATAAGGGGACTCCGTGGATTTTATCTACTTCAGCATTGGAACTGCAACTTGGGGCTTTTGTGAATAAAATTTAGCTGCCTTGTATAGTCTTTTGAAAGAGACACATCTGATCTGTGAGAGAATTATAGTTTGTTTTCTTTTTTTAGAAGAAAAATTTGCAAAAGATCTTTCCAAAGATAATGTGCCACAGATCTTTTGTTTGTTGTTCTGTTATGAGGATTAATTGCTGTTTAAAAAAAATGTAATTGACTTGTTCATCTTCAAATTCTTTCCTTTCCACAAGAGGACTGAGCTGTAAAAAATTAAATAAAAATTTAGAGAAATCATTGGAGTTGAATCCATGCTTTCACTTTGTCTGAATAAAACACTTAAAATAGTTATTGCTATCTGAAATTAACCATTATATCCAAGGATAGTCTCACATAGAGTAATGTGCTCTAATTAATAGTGTTTATTGTTGAAATGGGGGAAGAAGTGTGGACAGAAAGCTCCTTCTTCTGTTTAATTGCCAGATCATACACAAATCAGCCTAATAGCACCAATGTGGCTTCTTATCCTAACATCAATTGCCAGGTGCAGCAGTGACCAAGTTTTCCTATTTTAAAATCTGCTTGGTAGATAGATTTGTAGAATGTTGGTATTGGAAGGAATTAAAAAGGTCATCTGCTCTCTTCTCCCTTTGTCACCCCTAAAGAAGGAATACTTTACCTCATCGATTTCATGTCTGTTTTCCTTCTGCTTCGCCAGCCCTGGGTATGCTTGGAAAATGGGAAGGGAAAAGAATCACCCAATTTGGTAGGTGGGAAATGTGTCCCTGGTATTTTCATTTACATTTCTTTTAATTCCTTTGGTACCAAGTGTTTTTTTTTTTTTTCCTCTCTCACATGTTGCCATTTGCAGTACCTGGGTTATGTGACCAGTACTCTTGAACGTGTTCAAGTGCCCATCCCAGGTAGATGTGGGGAAGGCTGTTTTCACATGAGTCATATGGAATGAGTTCCCCACTAGAAAGGGTTTGGTTAATAAAGGAGGAAGGGATGCTGAGCAGTAAGAGAGAACAGATGATCCCTCCAGGCTACTCTTCCCTGCCCCCTCCGCCTTGATTTATATATTCAGGATATTAACCTTTTATTGTGGTACAAACATTTCCCTCCAAATTATCTTTTGCTTTTCAGTTTTTATTATGGTGTTTTTTGACATAATTTTTTTTTTTAGTGTTAAGTAGGCAGACTTCTAATGTTCTGCAGTTTCTGTTTTCGGTGTCTGGATAATACACACAAGGGGTGTTTCCCAGACACTGCAAGGCAGTTTGTCTGTACCACCGAGTACTGGCACCAACCTTGTGCGTTAAGTAGTGGTGATAACTGTGATTCCCTTGTGTCTTTCTCAGTCTTTTCATTAGCAAGTATTTAGGCACTTTTGAAGCCCGAAATTACTTGAATACATATTTATTTGGTCACTGTTTGCCGGGGTTGTTGGGAATGTAAATTGTCACACTCAGGGCTATTTTTAATTGTCATCTAGGTAGTGTCTAGAGCCTTCAAATCCATTCCAAAACAACTTTGAAGCCCAGTGGGCTTTACCAGTATATAATCAGAGGTTTATCTGCTGTTACTTTGGCTGTGATTAAGTAATTGTACCCGTCTAGTGTTTTGTCTTAAGAACAGGAATCTTTTCAGCATTTGTGGTTTCCGTGTAGACCACACTCGGCTGAAAGCAAGACGGTATTGAGACGCCAAGGCTCTGATAACAAAGGCCTGTGCCCTTCTAACAGGCTAGAGACCAGGCCTTGAAATACTTTCCAAACAGACAATTCTATTTTAGCTTTAAAAGACTGTGTACCTGCTCTAGATAAGTACTTCAAATCACCCTTCTCTATTACTGGAACCCAGTTCCAACATCTCATTTACCTTTTTTCATGTGTAGGAGGCAGACACAATTATGGGTTTATATTTCTCCACTACTAAATATTCCCTGTAATTATCCGCTAAGCAACAACACACATTTTTCTACACGTATGTACACTCTTGGCGTCCAGTCCTTGGGTGGTACGGATGGCTGTAACACGCTCAGCCACTAACTGACAGGTTGGTGTTTCAAGCCCATGTGATCTACTCCCCAAAAATCGGCCATTGAAAACCCTGTAGAGCACAGTGACACACATGGGGTCACCACTGAGTTGGAACTGACTCAACAACTGATTTGATTTTTATACACACATGGAAAACCAACCGTACTCAACTGTGAATGGGCTTTTGGAAAATGCCTCTGACTATTTAGTGCCAGGTCAGCGGTTCAGATCCATGAGCTGCTCCTTGGAAACCCTATGGAGCAGTTCTACTCCGTCCTATAGGGTTGCTATGAGCCGGAATCGACGCGACGGTAACTGGCTTGGGCTTGGCATTCAGTGCCATGCTTCTCCATCTTTGTCATGTAGTCTTTAAAGAGGTTCCTCATGCAGATGTGACTTGGTACCCAGGATTCACAACCAACATGAGTGAGGGAGAAAGTAAGTGACCTGGTAGAGTGGTTTTGCAGACTTCCCCAAGCCTATGTATAAATGAGAAACATTCTGGGAATTTCTTGTAGGAACAAAATCTGTTTTCAAACTGATTTACAGATAGACTAGAAAAAAAATCAGATGATACAGAAGTATATAGAGCAAAAAGTTCAAGGGCCAGTCTGTTTCACCCCTTTCTCCCCAGAGTTAACAGCCATTAAGTTTGGTGCATCTTCCAGAACATTAACCATGCATTTACACATTGTTTTTAAGCGTACATTTGGATATACTGTATTGACTATATTTTCACCTCTGTATATCAGTTTTCTGTGTCAGTCATCTTGGCTACAAAATACTGCGTAATAAGGATATACTACTGTTTATTTAAAACATTCCCCAACTTTGGTACACACATCTTTGTGTATTCTTGCAACAATTTCTATAGGATAAATTCCTGGAAGAGGAATGTCTGGGCCAAATGGTAAACCAAATTTTAAATTTTGATGTTCACAAACTGTTAACAGTTTGCTGTCAGGTCAGACCCTCACTCATGGTGACCCCACACACAACCAAAGGAAATGCTGCCTGCTCCTGTGCCATCCCCATGATCAGTTAATGGATCGGATCATTCTGATCCATAGAGTTATCGTTGGCTGACTCTTCAGAAGTAGATTGCTAGGTCTTCCTAGTACATCTTAGTCTGGAAGCTCTGCTGAAACCTGTTCAGCTTCATAGCAACAGTCAAGCCCCTTCCAACAGATGGGTGGTGGCTCTGCATGAGGTACATTGGCCAGGAATCAAACCTGGGTCTCCACGTGAGAGGTGATCGTTTTACCACCAATGCCCCCTACTAAACTACTTCTCCCAAAAAGCTCTTGTACCAACTGTGGATGAGTTTACACTCTTGCCAACTGGGTACAATGTGAAAAGTAATCCTACACTTCCCATCGGCATTTCTCTGACAACTGAAGTTGACCATTTTATCACAAACTTACTGGCCATTTGTTTCTGATTTTGCGAAATGCCTATTTCTGTAAGTAGCTCATTTTCTAAGAGGTTGTCTTTTTCCTACAAATTTGTAAATTAAGCCTGGACTAGGTCAATAGCCCCCAACCACTGCATGACTCTTGGTTTCTCCACTGCCTGCACCTCAGCACAGACATCATTCATGAGCTGCTGACAACAGTTCCCACCTCTACCTTTCTTCCCCACGCTCTGTAGGAGGATCAAACTCTTGAGACTCCATGCATGTCACTTCTTCAGTGGGTCTTCAGCATTTGAAGCCCCATTCATCTTTAAAACTTATTACTTGTCCAAGCAAAATGACATTAATCCTGGATAAAGTGGAAGCTGTAAAACATTGGTGTGGTTTTGAAACCCACTGGATGGGCTGAATAAATTTCACTATGGCCCATAAAGATCAAATCTAAAATTTGATGGTCAGATGTCAGTTCTGAGACTCACTTGAGGCTACAGTCCTGTCAATCATCTGATATTTGTTCGTTTTGAATGAAAGTAAAAACGAGGGAAGATTCTGCTTTCTCATGGATTTACTCATCCATTCAATAATTTGAATAATTCCTGTGTGACCAGAGACATGCTTCAGAATGTGTAGGCATAAAGCATAGGTCAGGATGCCCAGCTTCTAGATGGCATGTCTCTTCTCCATCCAGGTGGCAGGTAACTTCAGATCTGTTGTTTTCCATCCAAATAGCCATTGTCCTTGCCTCCAGTCAGTCCTCTCTAACATACCAAGATTTAACTGCATAGCGTAGCCTAGTCTATCTGTTAAAACATAGCCACCCAGTATTTTTTTCCTTTCACTTACTACACCCATGATACATTCCTATTCCTACAGCACAATGACCAGAAAGTAAAAGCGTGAAGGGGTAAGAACGTATGGTAAGCCATAACACGTATTGTGTATTTTCCAGAGCTTGTATTTATAAACCCACCTTTCAAGTCAGTCATTATCATGCTTTACAGATGATGAATTTGAACTCTACCAAAGATAATTTGGTCATGGCAAGCAGCTAGTAAGAGGTGACGCCCAGATGATGACACAGATTTGTCTGACTTTGTTATGAAGGGGGTTTTGCTTGTTAGAATGAACAGGAGGAAATGCAGCAAGTTCAAGATCTCCACATGTTAATTATTTTAAAAGGAAGCAATACTTTATTGTAGCAATATTTTTATAGGTTCTGAACGTTTAAAAATTAGTTACCATTTTATGGATCAAAGACCTGAATATAAAGCCTAAAACTATAAAGTTCATAGAAGAAAAAATAGGACCAACACT
>NW_004444232.1:61322-62858 GCF_000243295.1 Trichechus manatus latirostris | reverse complement strand
AAAAAAGGTTGAGAAGTTAGAGGGTTGACATGTTGTGGGGTTGTTAACCAATGTCATAAAACAGTATGTGTACTACTGTTTCATGAGAAACTACTTGTTCTGTAAGCCTTCACCTGAACTACAATAAAAAAAAAAAAAAAAATTAGTTACCATTTTAATCCCAGAACATTTCTGTCCCCTTCTCATATCCAATGTTTATCCTGAAGCTGAATAAACGTTCTCCTGTCCTAATCCTTACATCTCTTTCTGTACCCCCGGACTGATAAGTGCACTGGACCATATTTACTATGGAGTAGGATCACTGTGTACCAAAATGTCACTTGGATGGTTTTGCCTCTCTTCCTCTTGCCGTTTGACTAGAGTAAATAAACAATGGGCAGGCCTGTCCATCAGGCATTTGTGGGTGTGTGTGTATATGTGTTATTTGGTGCTGCTACAACAGAAATACCACAGTGAGTGGCTTTAATAAACAAATTTATTTTCTCACAGTTTAGGAGGCTAGAAGTCCAAATTTAGGGCACCAAATCTAGGGGAAGGCTCTCTCTGTGGGTTCTGGGGGAAGGTCCTTGTCTGTTTTCAGATTGTTGCTCAGTTCTTTGGTGATCTTCATGTGGCCTGGCATCTATCTTCCCCTATCTGTTTGCTTAATATGCTCTTTTATATCTCAAAAGAGACTGATTTAAGACACACCCTACACTAATATTGCCTCACTAACATAACAAAGAAGACCCATTCCCAAATGGGATAATAACCACAGGTATAGGGTTAAGATTAACAACACATTTTGTAGGAACACAAGTCAGTCCACAACAGTAAGTATGTATGGTGTGTGTGTGTATAACCATTTTATAGACATGTATGAAATCAGGGCAGTAAAATGCATTCTCAGGTAATTTGGGCAACTGAAGCACAAGAGGTTAGGGAAATTCATGTACGTACATTCTAGTTTCTGAAATAGTGTGACATTAATCATGTGATATCCTGTTGCATTAAGGCCAAAACCATAGATTCTTACTTTAAATCATTAAATTTTGGCTCCACTACCCTAATTTCCTGAAGCCACATCTTTCTTTACTTACCAAATACACATTCCTTAAGTCTGTCAGTCCCTGGCCAGGCTCCTTAGCTCCATTTCTTTGCTATTTCTAATGCACGTAGTGCTGGCTCCTATAGGGAGGGCCTAAGGAGCCACAGGGCAGCTGGGACCCAGTCTCCTAAAATTTTACAACACTCCACAGGCATATTTACAAAGTGTTACCTGAGAAGACCAAGGAGCCACCAGACATTCCATTTGTGTGCGATTCATTTAAAAAGCATTTATATCCATTTCATTAGTAAGAATTATTTACTCCTCTGGCTCTGGTTTGAAAGGATGCAGTAGGTTTGAGTTGAACAAAACCCTCTCTGGCCTTTTTCTTCCTTTCTTCGTAAGCATTAGTTCACAGGTGTAAACCTTTATACCAAAAGCTCTCCGTGCATAAAGTAGATAAGACATGAAGCACAAAAGCCTCGTTTTTTTGTGCCTCCTAGGATTAA
>NW_004444232.1:41923-61222 GCF_000243295.1 Trichechus manatus latirostris | reverse complement strand
AAAGATTACAGCGTTGGAAACCCCGTGTAGCAGTTCTACCATCTCCTATAGGGTCAACTCAAGAACTACAGGGATTAAGTAAAAGCCACAGCCAACCCAGCCCACTCCTGGGGATTAATAATAGTGGTAATGAGGAAAACATTTCAAACTTGGGCTCAAATTCTGCTCATTGGGCTAAACATTGCAGGCACATGTGAAATGAATGTAAATTTCAACAAGCCCAGTTTAAGCTTTAGCCTTCTCGTTACTACAGGCAGTCCCCGGACTACAAGCAGGTTCCATTGTTAAATCTGTCTTTAAATCGAATTTGTACATACGTTGGAACAGTTAGGTACGGTTTGTATCTAACATCAGTTAGTTGAAAATCTTAGTATGTACTGAACATTTTCTGTGCATAAGAAACATTAAAGAAACATTTCGATACACTAAAACAACTTCAACATAATAATACAGTAATAGTAATGTTTTGACGTGCGTTGCAAAGTAGCACCTGTTTGTTATTAGGAACCATTGTATGCACCTCGAGTTTTTAACATACAGTAAGTCCCCAGATTAAGAATGTCCAACTTACAGACAACTCGTACTTAAGAACAGACTGCCATAAAGCTTATTGTACCAAAAATCTGAGTTAAATACAATGGTTCGTCAGCTCAAGGAAGAATGCCATCCGCCTTTTTAATCCAGATCACATTGAGTATGTAACCTTATATTTGGCTTAAAGTTTCCTCTTATTTGTCCTTGTAACCATGCCTCCAAAGCGTAAATCCGATGCAAGTGCTGGTGATGCATCA
Organism: Trichechus manatus latirostris; assembly: GCF_000243295.1. NCBI lineage: Eukaryota > Metazoa > Chordata > Mammalia > Sirenia > Trichechidae > Trichechus > Trichechus manatus. Next base: position 60,431 of record NW_004444232.1, on the reverse strand, counting down.
AAGAAAGGATAACAATCACAACTGAAAATAAAGTGGAAATAATAAAGCGATCGGAAAGAGGTGAAACGCCATCGGTCATTGGAAAAGCGTTAGGCTACAGATGGTCAATGATCACAATTTTAAAGGATTAAGTGAGAATAATGGAGCATATGAAAGCCCTGCCCTGATGAAAACTACAATTACTAAGCACTGCAGTGGTTTAATTATTGAAATGGAAAGGCTATTGATAATTTGGTTAGATGATCAAAATCAGTGTAATATGCCTATTAGTTTTACTTTAGTGCGAAAAAAGGCATGAAGCCTTTTCAATGGTTTAAAAGCTGTATGTGCAGCAAGTAAAGGTGATTGTGATGAAGAATCTATTGCAAGTAGAGGTTGGTTCAGTTGTTTCAAAGTGAGAGCAAATTTACATAATATTGAAGTGCAAGGTGAAACAGCAGGTGCCGATGTAAGTGCTACAAGTGATTTTCCTGAAATGTTGAAAAAATTGAGGAGGGAAGTTATTTGCCAGACCAAATATTTAATGTAGACGAGACTGGCTTATTTTGGGGGAAAAACGCCTGAAAGGGCCTGTATTTCAAAAGAGGAAAAAAATGCACCAGGTCCTAAGGCATCGAAGGATAGGCTAACCATTATTGCATAGGGGTAATGCATCCGGGGGATTTCAAGCTCAAGCCTTTGCTTGTGTATCGCCCCCTATATCCGAGGCCACTTCACTGCATCATTTAGGCATCTCTTCCTGTTATTTGAAAGGCAAATGCAAAGGCTTGGGTTGCAATTGCCATCTTTGAAGACTAGTTCCTGAACCATCTTGTCCCTGCTGTTGAACATTATTGCTTGGCCAAGAAAATTTCTTTCAAGATTCTCCTTGTGCTTGACAATGCACCTCGACATCCGAGCACTTTACATGATCTTCATCTCAATATAAAGGTCGTATTTTTACCCCTCAAAACCACATTGCTACTTCAGCCAAGGGATCAGGGAGTCATAGCCTCCTCTTAAGGCCTGTTATTTACGGCAGACCTTCTCTCAAGCAGTCTGGGCTACCCAAGATGATGTGATGAGCTTAAGAGAGTTCCGGAGGAGATATAACATCTGTGATACCATCAAAAATATTGCTGACTCTTGGGATGATGTAAAACAGTCAAATATGAAAGGAGTGTGGAATTGTGCCCCCAATTCACACATGCTTTTCAGGGGTTTACAGCTGACAACGCCAAAGCCAGGCAAGCTGTGGTTGATATTGGTTATCAACTGCAGTTAGACATCAGTGAAAATGATGTCATAGAGTTACTCAACTCCCATGCTGAATAACCAGTGAAGACTTTATGGAACTAGAGCAGATGATAGCATTTGAGGAAGAAGACTTCGACCTGAAAACTTCAGAGCCAAAAAAGTTTTTGACGAGTTAGCTGAAGTCTTGTTGAAGCAGGGATGGCAAAGTTAGAGGAGCAATATCTTAATACAGAGAGGTTCAGCAAAGTTCACCATAGGTACTGAGGGCCTCACCTGCTACAGGGTCATTTATCACGAGAAAAAGAAAAGCTCTGTACAAACTTCCCTTGATGCGTACTTCAAGAAATTGACTCCAGTAGTAAATCCCCCTCTCCAGCAGCAGAATCAAACCCTGCCTCTCCAGCACCAGGTCCATCATCTGCAACAGTAGCCATCTCTCCATCTTCTTCTGCATCATCCAGTTGTTATAACGTTACCTCCCGAATGCCCCTTCCGGTATGGAAGACATCGATGGAACAAGAGTTAAGTGTTAACCTTTAATCATGATCTTTTTTCTATCTTGTTTTAAGAACTGTTTTTTAATTCTTCCACAGTACTGTATACCCACACACAGATGTACACACACATTCTCTCTCTCCAGGACAGTACTGTATATAGTTACTTTTATTATTACTGTATTATTATTACGTACTGGATTATTAAAGATGTTTTAGTGTATTTGGAAGTGCTTCTTAAAGTGTTTTATATGCATACCTGTCGATTCTGACTCGTAGCAACTCTATAGGACAGAGTAAAACTGCCCCATAGAGTTTCCAAGGGGCTGCTGGTGGATTCGAACTGCCAACCTTTTGGTTAACAGCCGAGCTCTTAACCACTGCACCACCAGGGCTCCGTTTTATATACATAGAAAGGTAAAATATATACTATATACTAAAACATTTGACTGATGCTAAATAAGAACTGTATGTACCTGTTTCGACTTACCTACAAGTTTGATTTAAAGACAGACTTAGGAACGGATCTCATATGTAACCCAGGGGACAACTGCCTGTACTCTTTTCCTAAGTGCAATGTGCAGAATGTGCCACTAGAGGGCAACCACTTCCTTTAGAAAAAAAACGCTGCTGGGAGTACATTGATTTACCCACAATAAGATACCACTTCAAACGATACCAACTGCTGGAGAGAATGTAGGGAAACTGAAACCCTCATACTTTTCCTCTGGGAATATAATTTGGTAGAGTTCAGTAGTTTCTTGAAGAGTTAAAAATCAAGTTACCGTTCAACCCAGCAATTTCACTTGTATGAACCTACTCAAGTGAAATGAAAACATGTTCACATGAAGACATGTTTATGGCAGTATTATGCATAATGGCCCCAAAGTGGAAAAAATCCAAATGTCCAACTTGTGAATGGATAAACAAAATGTGGAATATGCATAAGATGGAATACTATTCATCAATAAAAATGCTACAGTCTGGATGAAGGGAACCTTAAAAGCGTTATGCTAAGTGAAAGAAGCCAGATGCAGAAGATTATATATAGTATGATTCCATTTATATGAAATATCCAGAAAAGACAAATTTATAGGGGCAAAAAGCAAAATCAGTACATGTGAAGAGTAGGAACTGACCGTAAAACGGCTTGTAGAAATTTTTTGAGATGATGGAAATGTCCTAAATCTGAATTATGTTGATGTTGACACAATTCTATAAATCTACTAAGTCAATGAATTGTACACTTACAGGTGAATATATCATGTAAACTATACCCCATAAAGCTGACTCAAAAAAAGCACTCTCTTCCACTCCCCTAAGTAGTACACTGATTTAGTACTACATTAACCTCTAAGAAGAGGTACTGGGAAATGAAGTGAAACAGCGGAGGAAAGAAAACTAGGGGCCCATGTATCAGAATGTAACACAAATAACCACTGTGTCATTCAGTCCTGAGCTCTGGTTCTCAGACAGGAAAAAAGATCATTGTTTGCAAATGGATAGGGGAAAATTGGGAAATTTATAGTCAGGTAAGAATTTTATTACTTCTGGCCAAAGACCATTGTAACAAACTTTTTTTTTTTTTTTAAGAAAAGCTATAAAGTTCCAGGCAGAATGCAATTATTTTCTGAATCTACATCAGTACTTTGGAGTAATATTTATGAAGGGATTTATAACACATCAATGTGACTGTTGTATATAAAATAACTAACTGTGATATTTGAGACATTCCGGGCAATGAGAGACATTTGAAGCAACAGGTATGACTATGCCAAGTAATATATATCTTACATTTCCTGAATCATCCTTTTATAACTCCTAGTTTAAATATATTCAAGAAACTTCAGGTATGATAATAAATATATGTGACCAAAAAGCTTATTTTGTTAAGGACTACTACCTTAGGTCTTCAACAAATACATTTCACAAAGGGGTCTATGATACATAAAGGAAAGATAAGTGCATATCAAGTAAGACAGAATGATCCAGTTTTCTTTGGCTCTAAAACGGTAGTGATGACGTTCTGCTTCTGGGTGTTATGAAAAACTAGACACTCTGAAGGGCCCTCTCCCATTATTATTATTATTAGCTGCTCAGTAAGTTATAAACAAAATACTTTTAAATGTTTTATTGGGTTCTCAGGAAAGAAGGAAACCTCCAGGGCCAATATATAAGCTGGATCCTAGAGGTGTGAGAGAAACAGGAAAGGCAAGGTTGCCCTGAGGACAAACACCCACCAGTGGAGGCCCTGAACCGCATGAGGCCAGGAGCCAAGAAGAGGACTAAGCTGTTCCAGGTCAGTTTTGTTCCCTGGTCCTAGAGAAGCAAATGTAAATCTTCTCTAATGAGTATTCCCAAATTAGGACCTCAGATTCCCACTGGCTCAACTAAGTATGAGTTTAAAAAGTAAAAACACCAGACACAAGGAAGAATGGCACCATAAAGAAAAGTTCAGCAGAAACAATAAACAGATTTAGATCTCCAAGGACTTCAGATACTGGAATTATCAGATACAGGATACAGTTAACTGTGTATGAAAGGTTCAAACAAACCAAAGATAGAAACAAATGAAAAAGAATTAAGCTGTGTAAGCCCATCAAAAATGACCAAGCATATTTAAAAGAGAATGAAATAGGATTTTTGGAAATACAAAATACAGCAATTGAAATAAAAAATTCAATGGATTAGCTTTTAACAGCAGATTACACAGAGCTGAAATGAGAATTAGTAAACAGGAAGATAGTTCAAAGTCCCAGAAAGAGAGAACAGAATATTCAAAAAGTCCACAGCTGAAATTTTCAGAGATGATATATATCCACGAATACAAGAAGCACATGTATAGCAGGCAAGATAAATACGAAGAAAGCCACATATAGACACATATAGAAACTGCACATCAGAATAGATGAAAAGAATATCTTAAAAGTAGCAGAGAAGGGAAAAAAGAGATCCTGCAGAAAAAAAAGACAATTAGCAGCCGACTTAAAACCACAAAGGAAACCAGATAACAGTGGAATAGTAACTTCAAAATATTGAGAGAAAACTATTAACTAGAATTCTACCTAGTAAAAAACTATCAAGAAATGACAGTTTTTAGGACATTGTCAGAAGGACACAAATCTGAAAGAGATCACCCCTTGAGCAGAACTTCTCTAAGTAACTTCTTTCAGGAATATATCCTTTAGAAAGAAAATGGCCTTAGAAGGAATGTCTGAGACATAAGAAAGAAAAATGATCAAAGTAAGCACCTAGTAAACCCCAAAAAATATGTATATGATTATCATAATAATGTTTAAGTATAGGTTGGAAAATAAATTACTAGACAATACTAGCTGGAAGAAAGGTGATTGAAGTTAGTGTTCTAAGGTTCTTTTGGTGTTCAAGAAGGCATTTAGCATGCTTATTAGATTATTAAATTAAATATGCATCTAAATGTTCAAGGTTAACCAGTAAAAGAATAGAGAGGGGCAGAGGGGTATAAAAAACAAACAAGAAAACCTATTAAAAACCTTCGATTAAAAGAAAAGAAGAGGGTTCTGGACTAATAAACACGAAAATATGTTCAACTCATTAATAATCAGGAAAATGCAAATTAAAGCTACAATAAAATACTATTTTACACCTATCAGACTGGCAAGAATTAAGTCTTACAATAGCAAATAAATGAGAAACCATAAACTGGCACAACCATTTTGGAAAACAAACTTGGCATTATTTTCTAAAACTGTTACCAAGCTGATCAGGCACACAGTGCAAATCAGTACCTCTGCTTCTAGGTATACACTCCAATTCTTGAACATGTGCACCAATAAATTGTATATAAATGTTCATTTCAGCGTTGTTTAAAAAAAAGGTAAAGCACTCCCAACAACATAAATTGTAAAAATGAACCTGCTGAATGAAATGATAAAATTACATAACTACTTTACAAATCATATATACTACTTTTATAAAGTTCATAAGTAAACAATATATGGCTTAGGGATATATAGAGTAAAAACAAAAGGAAAAGAAGCAAAGGAATGATCAGTTCAGGACAGTGGTTACCTCTGGGGAGAGGGATAAACCTGGGTTTTGGAACTGAGAAGGAACACAAAGATAGGGTCAATACTACCAAAAGTGTTCTAGTTCTTAATTAGGGGGTGGCTACATAGTTGCTTGTTTTATTATTATGCTTCATAACTTCCATGTGTTACATATGTTTTATATATGCATAAAATATTAAATATAGAAATAAAATGGCAAGAAATCAAGAAACATTTTTGTACTGCCCTCTTCATAAGAAGAAATTATGAACAAGGAAATCATCTTTCCTTAAATGTATTATACTACCTTGTGAAATCAGAGGTATAGCTGGTATAGTTTTATAGTCACAAAGAATACTGGTTCAACCACTGATTAGTATGGATTTTCGACAAGTGAATTAATGCCTTTGAACCTATTTTTCTTAATGGTAAAATGCAGAATTAGTATCAAGATTAAAAATATTATTATAAAGTGATTGGTACAGACGATACACTTCAAAAATGATAGTTATTAACACCTCCACCCAAACTTAAAAGAAAGCCCCTATAAGCCACTCTTACCCAAAGGTAAGAAACCCCTTATATTCTACCAAATTGGTTCAGAAAGACTGAATTTAGTCTCAACTGTTAAGATAATGTAAGAGTGACTTGTTAAAAAAAATTTTTTTTACATTCAAACAAGCTTGTAAACTTGTCCCTCAAAGAGGCTATGTACTTATTTCACTGATGTTACTACTGCTTAGAGTGATTTTAGAAATCTTCTGTTGAACTGTTTACTTTTGAAAATTTTTTACCAGGGAAGGAAAACCTTAATTCTTTGAGGTTAGACTTCACCTGTGAAAACAGCCATAAAATATTTTGAATCATATCTAATAAACAGAGAACACAGCTCCATAAAGTGGAGATTCTGGTTAAAATTAAGGTGTGACTATAATGAGACTAATTATCTTGGGTGACTTACAAATGGACCCTTCAGCCTATTTTCAAAGATGAGTTTCAGAATTCCCAGGTTACTGCTTGGAAGGACAACAGCCATCTTGATGCATGAAGTGTCTCATTTCTACAGAATGCAAGTCTGTAGTTACTGAAGACAACTGCTTAATCAGTTACAAAGATTTATAAAACTACTTACATCAACTGCCTTAACCTTTAATTTTTGAAAGGCTAACAAAAATCTTTCATTTTCAGTTAAGCATAAAATCCTTTATGTGAGGAGAAAAATATTACAGCCAACTTACTAAGTTTGCACTGATGTGAATCCAACTCTCTGATCTCAGTACTTAGGTAGTATATATAATTTATTATTTTGATTTGCTGGAGAATTATTACACAAATTTATAAATGGTTTCAAGAAAATATCACAGAGAAGTTTTACTGCCACAGTAATTTCACATGACTAAGGTGTGGCTGACCCAAGCCATGGTATTTTCAATCACCTCATATGCATGTGAAAGCTCGACAATGAATAATAAGGAAGACAGAAGAAGAACTGGTGCCCTTGAATTATGGTGTTGGTGAAGAATACTGAATATATCACGGACTGCCAGAAGAATGAACAAATGTGTCTTGGAAGAAGTACAACCACAATGCTCCTTAGAAAGGAGTATGGCGAGACCTTGTCTCACATACTTTGGACATGTTATCAGGAGGGACCATCCTGGAGAAGGATGACATGCTTGGTAAGGTAGAGGGTCAGCGAAAAAGAGGAAGACCCTCAATGAAATGGATTGACATAGTGGCTGCAACAATGGGCTCAAGCACAAAAGGGATTGTGAGGATGGTGCAGGACCAGGCAGTATTTCGTTCTATTGTACACAGCTGGAACTGACTCAACAGCACCTAACAACAACAATTTCACATGAAGAGGAAAAAGAGAGCCGACGACATCTCCATAATAATTTCTTTAAATGGCTGGTATGAGAAATCCAGAAAATATTCTTTACTGATAAAACACGAATTAGATTCTAAACACATTCTCTATCATACAAGAGATGGATGGGGAAAAAAGAACAAAGAAAGTTTACCATTTGCAAGCGTGGTTTATGCAATTCAGCTATCTCTTATCTAGGCATTTAACAGCATTATACATTAAAGTTCATTTGGGAATTAACAGAATGACTAATATTCCTTAGAGGGAGTACAAAGTTTATTCAATAAGTTTAAAATAATCAATTAATTATGTAAGAATATAGTGAAATTAGTCAAAGACAGTATCAAGTAATTGTTTTTAAAGGGGCAGTGCAATAATAAAGCAGTGACTTTAAAGACTGCAGGATCACACAAAAGCACCTAGAAATATTTCTTGAAGAAATAATAGATATATTTATACATTTTCACTCTTTTTTTTTCCATTTACAATTTCAATATTTTAGCTTTATTCTATATCACTTTTTGGTAGGCGCTGTGAACATCTGAGGTTAAACTGATAGGCTTCACAATAAAGTAGCCATCTTCTTTGAATATTTCATCTTTTCATTCCTGTGCATATAATCATCTTTCAGTTGTATGATTCCTTCAGTCTGTTTCTCATTTCATATCTCAAAGAATGTATTTCTGTCCGATAAAGAGACTACTGATGGTATTTATCATTTCATAGTGTTGGCAGGTCCTTCAAAGCTATGCTTCTGTCTACCCATATGTACTGTAACAGACAGCTACATGTTACCTGTACTTCAGATCTTATAAGTATTTCATCTTTTGTGGGTATGGCTAGGGTACCAATTTAGTATGTTAGATAACCACTGTATAGTAAAAACCAGAAATGAAAATGTAATGCTCTTATGTCCCCAAACTCTTATAAATATAACAAAGTCAAAAATATGTTAAAGAGAACAACATTTTAAATCATCTTAGGAATCAATAAATAAGATCAAGATCACCCCCTTATGAAAATAAATATAACATACTAGTAACTACAGCTAGGCTAGCATTACAGGATAAGAACTCCATTAGACACAAGAAACAGTTCAGGCGAAGTTTGGAGACTTATTCTCTACATCAAGCCATTTGAAGACAGTCTAGTAAGTTCTGAAGAGTCAACAGCTGAAGTATGGTTATAGTTACACAAGAGAGCATTGGTTCAGATCCAGCAATGATTTATGAACTTGCCCATAGGCTGACAGCAAACAATAGCACAATTTGAGAACATATGAATTTCTTTTATGAAAGGACCTTTATCTGCCAGCCTGGGCTCTTGCAATTTTTGTTGTTGTTTTGATATACCCAAGTAGGCAGTGGCTTTTGCAACGTGGCTTTCGTCCGGCTGTACTGATATAAGCCCAGGCTCCCATTTAATGAGGACCGTCAGAGCCATTAGGCAATGAACTTCAGGGCTGGATGGTGGAAGTGTTCCTCGCTGCCCCAGCTTCTTTGTGAATCAGATGACTGACCAGCAGTGAACTACAGTAAATTCTAAGGCAAGACTAAAGGAAAATTTAGAAAGGCCTGAGGAGAGGTGCCAAACTACATTGAAAACAGAAAATAGAATATAACAATATTCTTAATAAATACATATAAAAAGATATACATATAACCAACAGGCCATTTTACAGTGCTGGTTAAAACCACGAAGAGTTGGTTAAGTCAACAGGTATGTCAATATCCTGGCTTCAAATTAATGTGTGGAAATATTTTCAATTAAAGTTCAATAAATATACCTGGAGGAGATTAAATATAACTGGAAAAACAGTAGTTTCAATCTTTCTCTTTTTATCAACAATTCCTTTTATTGGTTAATAACAGACCTGAAATGATCAATCTTGGGTTCAAAATCAAATGATTAAATCAAAGAGGAGCACTGAAAATACTGTCAGATTCCCCTCATTAGGGTGTCAGGTAATTCACAATCAAACCCTACAATAGTATCAAATCTAACTCCTTCTATAAAATTCACTCTAGTTCAATTTCTGCTTATTATGAAATAAATCCTTTTTACATGAGATAAGGAAGAAATAAAATTGCCTTCTTGTTCCAATAGAACTAGTTCAACTAGGTCTTTGGGTGTCTTAACAATTCAAACTTAAAATAAGGGCTTTGTATAGCACTGCTATAAGCTTCTGAAAATGCATCCAAGTGGCACTCAGGAAGGTGAAACTTTTTTCCTACTTCTGTAAATATCCAAGGAATTAAAAAATCATCCACTTAGTATAACGCAAGGCATAGATTCGTCAGCACCAAGCAGAAATGATCTTCAAAAGGAGCAGCTCTCCTATGTGTCCTAAGAGCCTTTTGTGGATGAACAGATTCTATTCTCCCCCTTAAGAAAAATCCACTGCCTGAGGTTAATATCTTTAGGCAACATAAAAAGAAAAACTCACTAAATGACTCAGTTGTACATTTGATTTACATAAATTAAAAAAAAAAAAAGATTCCAAGATTTTGGCACTACTTTAAACATTTTCTGGAGTAGGTGTGGTTTCAGGTTAGACTGTCTTCCTTCCCTACTCCATTATCTGTTAAAGCAAGAAGTATCAAATTTAACTTTATCACTAATAATTCTTCAGTTTCCACTCCAAAAGTTCTGCTTAGTTACAATACAACAGGTAACATTTAAATAAGACTGTAGTTGTAATTAAAACTGTTCAAAAGTGGTCATATCAAAATCCTCGTTGTCTTTCTGGCCTAACAGTTATGACTAAATTGTTGGTGGCTGGAACTCAAATCACATACAGTCAACCACATTATTGGATCCATGACCTACATCTCGAATCTGGCTAGTTAAACAGGCACACACAGCTACACCTGCTCCCGCTCTGCAGTGGGACACAGACCCAACAAGCTCCCACCTGAAAAGATAGAGGAAAAAGAACATTTTAAAACAAAAATATGATTTACTCTACTCAAAATACCAACCAAAAACTCCTTACTGTGGGACTGGTTCTGAAAGACAGCAATCTTCCCAAGAGAGAAAGGACCCCAAACAACGACATCTAGCAGCACTTTAACACTCTGGAGTGATCTGTTACTGGGAGATCCCATTAAAGCATAGAGAAAACATGGAAATTACCTGTTCAGCACGGGATCAAATGCTTCCACTGTATTTAGATATGCATTGCCATTATGACCACCAACTGCGAAGATTTTTCCCATTACTGTTGCGATCCCCACTCCACCCCTGGGAGTGGTAAGTGCTGCTACGTAGTCCCACTTGTTGCTTCGAGGGTCATACCGCTCAACTGAACTCAGAGGAGAATTATCATCAAAACCACCTATGTAGAGAAATATTTTTAATATACCATTACAGTTCATAGAAGTTAACTAATAAATCTCAATTCAATAGCTTCTACAAACCCAGTCTTTTAAAAACATTGTAGAATATAGAGAAAACCTGAAAAAAAAAAATCATCCCCACACCTACCACCAACTACTTACCATCAGACATTGCCTATAATTTAATTTAAGTGGCATTTTACCTCAATATTAACATTAAAAAGGTCCCTACCAAAAAAAAAAAAAAAAAAGGTTGGTTTGCACCTGACTGCTAACCTAAAGGTTGATGGTTTTAACCCACCTAGCATACCACAGAAGAAAAGCCCTGGTGATCTGCTTCTATTTAAGATTACAGCCAACAGGGACCAAGGTCTCAGGAGACATCTAGCTCAATTGGCATAACACAGTTTATAAAGAAAATGTTCTACATCCTTCTTTGGTGAGCAGCATCTGGGGTCTTTAAAGCTTGTGAGCAGCCATCTAAGATACACCACTGGTCCCACCCTGTCTGGAGCAAGGGAGAATGAAGAAAACCACAGACACAAGGGAAAGATTAGTCCAAAGGACCAATGAACCACAGCTACCATGGCCTCCACCAGACTGAGTCCAGTACAACTACATGGTACCTGGCTACCACCACTGACTGTTCTGACAGGGATCACAGTAAAGGGTCCTGGACAGAGCTGGAGAAAAATGTAGAACACAATTCTAACTCACAAAAAAAGGCCAGACTTACTGGCCTGACAGAGACTGGAGAAACCCTGAAAGTATTGCCTCGGATACCCGTTTAACACAGCACTGAAGTCACTCCTGAAGTTCACCCCTCAGCCAAAGATTAGACAGGCCCATAAAACAAAACAAGACTAAATGGGCACACCAAATCAGGGGCAGGGATGAGAAGGCAGGAGGGGACAGGAAAGCTGGTAATGGGGAACCCAAGGTCAAGAGAGGGAGTGTGTTGACATGTCATGGGGTTGGCAACAAAATGTGTATTAATTGTTTAATGAGAAACTAATTTGCTCTGTAAACCTTCATCTAAGTACAATTAAAAAAAAAAAAAAAAAGATTACAGCCAAGAAAACCCTATGGAGCATTTCTACTTTGTAACACATGAGGTTGCCATGAGTCTGAATCAACTCAACAGCAACTAACAACAACTAAGATTAAAAATGTTAAAGTGGGAAAAATGGAGTCCCTGCATACAACCAGATAGTTTAGGAAAGAAGAAAAAACCACAAATACTCCTATGTCCTTGGCTTTCTAGAGACAAGCAAGACAGTACTGGGATTCCTCCTCTGTGTGTGTATGTATTTTTTTTAACAGTAAGAGTACTTGAGAAGGGAATAAACTACACTAAATTGTATGAATCATCTAAGATATAAGTTAAAATTTTCCAATTGTCTCCCTCAATATTATAATTGCCATCATAATCGCAGAAATGGCACACTATTACTCAATTCTAGCAATGTACTTACTATATCTCTGAGGGTTAAACACACAGACTGTTATTTTAATACTGCTTTTCCATTAAAAATAAATGTGTCTCTTTTTAGGCTCCATCTCAGTCTAAATGAGTAACAGCTCTCTTTAGTGACTCAGCCTACTTTCCTGGGAACAGGAAGTGTTGATATTATCATCAGTCTATTTTGGGGCAATTCTACTCTGTCACGTGGGGACACTATGAGTTGGAATCAACTCAACAGTACTTAACAACAACAACATTTAGAAACAAGGTCACTAACAAAACATCAACAGAAGTAACTTTTCTCGTGGGTTTAATTTTGTTAAATCAACTTAACTGAGGTGTAATGTAAATAAAATAAAATTCATCATATAACATTTTATGTGTTTAATTAAATGAGTTCTGACAAATGCATACAGTAGTGTCATAATTATTACAACCATAATACAAAACACTTTCAATTCATATAATAAAGTTTTAATTATTGCTTATGCCAATGCAGGGATTAAGTTTTTAACCGTTGTATTTCCACAGCCTTCTTTATCACTGGCTCCCTAGCATTTCTCTAGGTAATACATACAAATTTGTAATAATAAGGAATTCAAAGCAAAGGACAGAAAAAGCAGGATACAATTAGGTTGTTAAACATGGGCATATAGTTATCTAAGTTTTCTTATTCAAATCTGTTTCAAAGTAGGGCTTGAATAACCAAGAGGATTTTTCTGATGTTCAACCTGAGTCATTATTATTTTTACCATGTCTGTTCTAATTCTAACGGCCCAAAGAATTTAATAAGTAACAAGAACAATGATACTCCTGATATAACACACATCAATGCCTATACTAGGGGCAGTGATATATATACTGTAAGAACTTTGAATTCACAAAGACCTGAGTTCAAATTCCAGCTTTGTCACTTGTTCAGGCATGTTACTACGAGTACATTATTCAATCTCTCTATGTCTCTACCTCACAGAGCTGCTGTGATAATTAAACAAAATCTAGAGGTAAATTATGTTACTTTTTCTTAAAATACATCAGCACTATTTACAGATACTTCAAAAGCTAACAATATCCCACTCTCTTATCAAGAAGTATAAATTAGGGAACACCGATTTACATCAACATACGTTAAGTGTGACTTATGCCAGTGACAAGCTGTCTGAACCCACTTCCTCCTCTGTGAAAGAAGAGATTACTAATCACAATATAGTTACCGATTTATTGGGTTACTACAGTGTGCCAGATGCTGTTTGAGATGCTCAACATGTGTTATCTTTAATCCTTAAAACAATTCTGAAAAATAGGCAGTATTTTCACATTCATAATCCTTTAAGGCCTTGGTACTGTGTGTTGAGTAGACAAGAAGGACCATTGGTATCGCTTGGGAGCTGTTGGAAATACACAATCTTGGACCCCTCCTTTGCAGTTTAACAAGGTCCTTAGGTAATCCATGTGCATATTAAAGTTTGAGAAAGGACTGCTCTAAGGTTCCTTCCAACTCTGAAATTCAGAAAGTCAAAAAACAGTATAAAGATACCAATAGTCTTTATGCCTATGAAATATCTACTGGTTTGCTTATTCAACATACTTTGCCTTAAAATGAAGATGAGAAAAACAAGTCTAAGACCTTGTAAGATTTATTATAGCAAAGTATAATTCCTGTCCTCAAATTAAAAAAAAACTAATTTAAATGTAATACCCTACTTTAAATACATTTGCTATTCCTAGTTAAAATATGTTGGTAGAAGGCTTAAACATTAAAGATAGACTTAAACCAAAAAAAGCAGGAATGTGAGCCTTAAGAATGCAAAAGTAAATGTTAAAATGACTCCACTTAAGCATAAATGCAATACAGTTTTTGTTATTGTGTTGTTTTATGACATTGTCATTGTATCTTGTAATAAATTAAACTAGAAACTGTGAGAAAAACTGTCCACTCACCAACAACGTACAAGCAACCATGGAGCTCACTAACTCCATTGCCTGCTCTTCGCTGACCCATTTCTTTAACTTCTATCCACTTATCCAGATGTGGATCATATCTCTCCACACTAGATAAAGAAGCCACTCCATCATTGCCACCAACTGCATAAACATGATTCTAAATGAAGAAAAAGTAAAACCACAAGACATTAGATTTTGAATTGATTCATATGCTCTCCTGATGGTAGACTGGAATGTACAACAAGAAAGCAGAATTTCATGAAGTAATATGGTATGTAGTAATCAGTATCTACATACTGGCAATATAAACACATAACTATCAGATCTTTTCTTACTTGGTTATGGATGTGATACATGCAATGCAATGCAATGGGCACGTTGCTACATAACTTACTAGTAGAGCCACAGAGCCAACTCCTCCACGGGGAGTATTCATTGGTGCCACTGTACTCCACTGATCAGATTCTATGTCATATCTCTCCACATCACTGAAGCAAGTGTTGTCATCTAACCCTCCAATTGCATAAATTGGACCTCCTAAGGAGGCCAAGGCAATTCCTCGCCTGCAAAGGCAATAAAATATACTTTAGCAACTGGGTTTGTTTCCAGGAAGAAGATAGCAAAAAATCGTTTTGTTAACCCAAATCATTTAACCTGTCAACCTTCAAATAGGCTGTGTGGTTAGTTTCTGTTATTTTTAGATTTAGCAAAGCTTCTGATTATATGGTTACAGGTTGCTAAACTATACAACTATGTGAATAGTGTCCCTGGAGTTGCATAGTGCAAAACCTGCACAACCGCTGGACTCAGATGAAAGAATAAAGTGAAACCCAACAAAATACTATAATGGAATTCAAAAACATTCAACTGGTAAAACATATAGTTGCATAACTGAGAAGTTAATGAATTTGCAGAGATGGATTTGTTGTGGAGCTCAGAAGTCAACCTCATTATTTCTGAATTATGTTATTGCAGAGCACTTTTTTTGATGCAGGGTTTCACTGTATCAAACAAAAGAACATTAATTTTTATACACAAGCTTTATATCATATTGCCTTACTTTTCCTTGGAAAAGAAGGGAGTCCATATTAAGAGCTATTTCACTGTAATGATGACTGAAGAAAAATTATCTCCATTTCTACACACTGCAGCAAACAAAAGTTGAACTATTCTAAAATTATTATCTGTCACTGACTTGGTATGTACTTTGAATAAAGTTGTGTACTTTTGTACTTTATAAATTTCTACTACCTTCGTTCTTAATCTGTAACCTATTTGAGGAAAAAAAATCAATGAGACACAGCTGTCATTAATGCATTACTACAGGTAAAGCACTTGGAACAGTGCCTGGCCCATATTCAGTGTAAGTATTAGTTATTATTATTACTAAACCAAGATTCTAACTCTGAGCTTCCCATAGAGTGTCCTGGAAAGAATTCTTAAGGATAATGTTATCATTCATTTTCAGTCTCCTTAACCTCTTGTCTCTTAGGTATAAAGCAATGACTTACAAAATAATGTGTTATGACAATTTTCAGGGGTGTGTGTGTAAGTGTTAGGTCAGGGCAGAAGTAAAATAAGTGTGTCTAATAATTCTCCCTAGCCTATCCCCCACCCCAAACCAAAGGAACATATGATATTATTGGCTACTTTCTACTCCTCCAAATTCTTTTCTCTGGATTTTCATGACATCACGTTTGGGTTCCCTCCTATATCTGTGGCTTGGGCTTTTCAGTTTCCTTTATCTCTGCCTTCTCCTCTACTCCATCACTGACCGAGGCATTCCCTAGAGTTCTGCTCTATGGCTGTTTTATCACTCTATACTCTCTCGGGAAATCTTATTATTTCTCTGATTTATGTAAACTGAAAAATATACTTCCAGACACATATTCAACCTTCTCTCTAAATCTGTCTTGCTGGTTCTTCAACCTTAACGTTAAACTCATTGTTCTGTAGTAGGAAGAATTTTAAGATGGCCCCCATAACCTTTACTCCCTGGTGTTACCCCCGTATTTATGACAAAAGGGAGATTACCTGGGTGGGCCTAATCTAATCATGCAGGGACTTTAGCATGGCGCTGCTGGTTTGAAGGTGAAGGGAAACATGAGAAAGGGACCACAGAATGGCCTCTAGGAGCTGGGAGCTACCACTGCCCAACAGGCAGTAAAAATGGGAAACAGTTCTACAAATGCAAAGCTGAATTCTGTTAACAACCTGAATTGAGCTTGGGAGTGGTTTCTTTCCCAGAGCCTTCAGCTAAGAGCCCAACCCAGCCAAGACCTTGATTTTGAGACCCTAAGCAGAAAACCCAGTCAAACCTGCCCAGACTTCTGACCTACAGAACTGTGAGCTAATAAATGGGTGTTGTTTTAAGCTGCTAAATTTGCTGTAATTTGTTACACAGCAATAGAAAACCAACACACCACCCTCACAAGACAGACAAAGACTGTATCCTGTTTACCACCTAGTTTTTCCCTAAACCGCAAAACAGCATCACTATTTATCCAGCTGCTTAAACCAGAAACTGAAAAGTCATATTTGCCTCTACCTTATTGTTCTTTCCACCTCTCACATCTAATCATTACAAAATCTTGTTGATTGTACACCTCTTAACTCTCATATATGTCCTTTTTTCTCCATCCCAGTTTTTACCCATTTAGTTGAAGACACCATTATTTCATAATTGAAATATTACAGTAACCCTTTTTGGTCTCCCAGACTGTTCTCACTCTGGTTCTCCTCAAATCCCTTCTCCATTTTGTATCCCCAAAGGATCACTGAAAAGAGGAATCTGGCCCTATCATTGCCCTACTACTACTACTGATTTTAAAAAAGAAATCTATTTCTAAGCCCACCAGATAAAATTAAAAATTCTTGGCAAGCCTGAAAGGCCATCATCTGTGCCTACTGTGTTAGTCATATTTCTTGACATTGCTCCATGATCTCTCAGCCATATTGGACTTCTTTCATGCTCTCTGCTCTTTCACCTCCAGACATCTGAAACCTCTTCATCTCAGATTCACCATCCCTACGTCACCCAACACCACTTAATCAGGCTAAATTCTTCTATTCTTTCAGATCTTAGGCTAAATGGGACTTTATTAAGATCTTCACTGACCCTCCAATGATGTTATATTTTTTTCTCAAGCACCCTTTACTTACACCCTGTGCTAACATGACTGCCCTTGTAATTATGTCTTTATTTGTATATTCCCTTCTAGAATTTAAGTTCTGTGGAGACAAGGACTTTGGCTATCTTGCTTACTGCTGTATCTTCAGCACCTGCTATGTCTTACACTGGGCACTTAACCAGTGTTTGTTGAATAAATAAATCAACCCTTAGAGATGCTCTGTTAGGATGATGGGTTTCAATAAAACCACAGCTTGAACACCTGTGTTAATTTTAGTGGAGGATGAAAAAGAAGAGTAAAGTTTTTTAAACTGGTTATTTTACATGTGAAAAATGTCTTAGAAAATATACTGAAAAGTTTTGGGGGGAATATAAATAATAAGCAAATAATATGACAAAATAATTGCAACTCTTATTTTTTACACAACAGTTTGATAACTATTGTAAATGCTCAGGGCATATTTTAAAAGATTAAAGAAATTCAACTGCTGTTTTGCTAGAGAAGTTTCATTCAATCCTTGGCTAAAAACCAGCGTTAAGAGCATGATAAACAAGCAAGGATATAAAGATAAAAAAAGTACTTTGGGATTTTCCCCACCTTTTAATCCATGTGTTAGAATTTAAACTATTTATGTGTAGTTACCATGGAGCAGAAAACCCTATTAAAGTATTAAAATGTCATTTGTAGATAAGTGGGAGGTAATAGCATATTTTAAGACTAGCTTGTCTTTTTTTTCTTTTTTTTTAAATTTTACTGTGCTTTAAGTGAAACTTTACAGTGCAAATTAGTTTCTCATTCAAAAATTTATATAAAAATTATTTTGTGTGGAGTTCCGGCAAAATGGCACTCTAGGCAGAAGCACCACGCCGTCCCTCCACAGCAAAGATCCAAAAAACTAAGCCGAACAGAGAATACAACAATCCTGAAACCCTAAAACATCAAATGAAGAGATAAAGAACTCAGCCAAGCACCAAATGGAGTGAGAAAACTGACAGAGAATGG
>NW_004444232.1:31924-34557 GCF_000243295.1 Trichechus manatus latirostris | reverse complement strand
CGTGTCCGTTCATCCAGTTTTCCTGTCCCTTCCTGCCTTCTCGTCTTTGCTTTTGGGCTGGTGTGCCCATGCATACTTGACTGAACTAAGAAGCATGTTCCTCACATGTTATTGTTTGTTTTATAAGCCTGTCTAATCTTTGGCTGAAAGGTGGACTTCGGGAGTGGCTTCAGTTCTGAGTTAGCAGGGCGTCTGGGAGCCGGCCATAGTCTCAGGGGTTCCTCCAATCTCTGTCAGACCAGCAAATCTGATCTTTTTTTGTGAATTTCAGTTTCATTCTATATTTTTCTCCCACTCTGTCTGGGACCCTCTACTGTGATCCCTGTCAGAGCGGCTGGCGTGGCTTGTCTTTTTCTAGGATTCTTTTTCTTCACGAGGAAAAAAAACTACAAGTCTTTTCTCAGCAGAACTCTCTTCACATTTCCATCTAATCTTTCATGCTTTAACACATGGAGAAAACCCAGTTACAAACACTTCATGTTAAATTCATCAAGAACAGAAAATTACATGGGAATGTATGCCCATGTACAGCTCAGTTAAAACTGCTCATTTTTCTAACAAATTATTTTTAATTCTTACAGAATACTGCTACAACTTGCAAACCCAACAAGCCACAATGTCTAAGTTAGGGTCTTTGGTAGTTTGAGTTTTTTTCTTTTTTCCTAAATAAAATTGCAATTGAGATATTTTGAGTTTTGTTCTCCAAACAAAGCTACTCTTAAACAGTATTTCAGTACTTACTTAGATAGTCCTCTTTTCTCTTTCCTCTATTATATTTTTACTCTGAATCAAAGAGGCAGAATCTAGATTATTTTAGCTTCTAGGTTAGGTGAATTATTAAACTCAGTCTTTGAGGTCCTCACCCCATTTGCTGAATCTTAAATTTGAATAAGGAAAAGAAAGGCAATCTAATTTAATCTTCTATTTGGTGAAAAATATAGGTGATCTTTCTGACAAGTACAGTCATATAATTCTAGTCATTAGAAGGAATTACAGTATGCTCCTTACTGTTAAAAGAAAAATCAATCAATAAATGTGTACGTGTGTACTTGTGTATCCATCTTCCTACTAAAGCAACATACATCTCTTAAAATATCTAGATACTCCCTCAGGTCCTCTCTTCTCCAGCCTACTACTCTTCAACTATTTTTTATACAACATGGTTTTCAGATCTGTTAGTCCTTCTTTAGATACATCCTGTACATTCATAACAATATTTTTGTGCACCCCCTAGATAGCATGGATATTTTCAAATTATAAACATATATTATTGTATTAACAGATTATGTTCATTATAAAACATCCACCCAAAATAAACGTTAAAAGGATAAGATAAAAAAAAAATCTATAAAGGGAGTCTAATTTTTTATTCCTATACCCCAGTTGATGGGAGCACTTTTGAGACCACAAATAAAATATGAACAGATCAACATAGTGACCAGTATGACTATAATCTCCTTTGATCTAACTGCTTCATTTCTTTTAATGTAGACAACTATATTAATTTGGTTTTTTGTTTTACTTTTAAGAGCTCCGTTTTATATTGGTTCAGGTACTTTTTTTTCCATATGAAACATAATCAGGCCTGATTTTCCACCATGTTGTGCTGGTGTAATTGATTTTTTAAATACCTAAAGCAGACTGTAATATATAACTCTCCTAATTTTAAAATTCTTAGGTTTTGCCTATAGATCTAGAATATGTTTGTCTATCGTGTCTTTTGAATCCTGATTTGATCACATGATATTAGCTACCCTTTTCACCCTTTGGGATATCTGAAAATTTGGTATTCATGTCATTAATAAAAATGTTGAACTGGTTAGAGTTCTAAGTCATGCTACTATAAATTTTCTTCTATTAATCAATATATATTTTAATTTATTATAGGTGAAATTTTATATATTAATACTTATTATGATAATTAAACATCACCTTAGATGCTTTAACAAAAGGCATTTAAGAAGGTATTTTAAGCTCCTAAAAAATGTAAAAAGTAAAAATTAAGGCATTTCAATTTTAAGAAGCTTCCTTTATTTTCCACCATCAAATCAAAAGAAATTTCCATGCTGATCTACCTCTTTGTGTTCATTGATGCCTTCATCATCCACTTATTAGTGAGAGGATCAAACATCTCCATGCTACCTAAATGTTCATTTCCATCATGTCCACCCACTGCATACACTTTACCTGTTCAAATAGAGAATACTTTCATTTGATTCCAAATAATTAATAATATTAATTTTATTTTACATATATAAGCAATACATAATTAAAATGCCATTATGATAAAATATTTTCAACAACTGCTGTTTTGTTCAACATTATGATCAATGTCACTTCAGTAGTCAAATGAAAATAAATATAAGCTTCCACGTAATAAAATGCCTGGAACATGATGTTCTACATGACATTATCTAAATGCTCAAACGTTATGCCTTAGGTTTCTAAGATTGTTATTATTTAGTAGATGAAATCACTAATCATGCTTTCAAAGAATGTTTAATAAAAATGGGAAAAACTCACGTTTTTTAAAAAAAAAACACATTAAGTGCTCTTAATATGCTATATAAAGAAAACATAAAACTGTTAATACACTATGACCAAACTTTTTCAAAATAAAACAAACCAAAATA
>NW_004444232.1:23903-31638 GCF_000243295.1 Trichechus manatus latirostris | reverse complement strand
TATAATTCAGAATAGTTAACTCTTTACCCCCTTTTTCCCTTAGTCATCTCCACATTATGCACCTATATGCAATAGATTATACACTGAACAATAATCAGTATACAAATATTTTACTGATATGTTGAAAAATATTTTATAATTTAGCAATTTTCTTATATAAAGAAAGGAATTCTCAATGTTCAAATATTGGAGATTATGATAATATAATGTGATTTAAAACAATAGTGTATCTACCTTCCACAGAGATCACACCCACATGGCGCCTTCGGCTATTCATTTCTGGTCCAAAGAACCAACTGTTTTTGTTGATAGAATAGCATTCAATACTGCGAAAGGGGTCACCAGATCCACCTCGACCACCTACACAAAACAGCACACCTAAAGATAAAGCCACAAAATGGAGAGATCAAAATCACTGATAATATATTTTTTTAAATTAAGGTAGAAAAATATTTAGGAAATAAAAATTTTGATTAATGACAAAGAAAAAAGACACATTATTTGGACAGCATTCAATGTGGTTATGTTACTGGAAAATGTAATCTAATCTTCTTTCTCCCTATTTGAACTTCTCAAATAATAAAGTACATTAGTTATCTCTGCTTGCTAACATTTCATTACAATATGGTTTATGCCCCCTCACCCACTCTGTAAAATTGCTCTTGCTAAGGTCATTACAAAATCCAATAGAATTCTGTAATACAAACGTCTCCTTTTGTGTCATCATTTCCCTCCTTCTCCCTAATGTTTTCCATGTTCCGTTCTTAGCCCGCTTCTCACAAACTTCATGCTCACACTAGAAAAGTTCCTTCCTATCTACATTTCTAAGCCACATTTCCTCTTAATATCCCACAGGCACCTCAAACTCAACATGTTCAAAAATAAATTCATCTTCCCCTCCTCGCCTATCTAAACCACCTCTTCTTTCCCTCAAGGGTCCTATCTCTCCCTCTCTATTCCCACTGTCAATGCCTTAGTTCAAGCCCACATCAGGTTTACTCATCCACTGCAGAACCCTGTTCTCTCTTATCACTTAATGGTTTTGCTTTCAAATTCATGTTTCATGCTGTTATTAGTGTAACTAACTAAAAGGCTCTTTCAACAGCTTTCCATTATCTACATTAAACTGCCAAAAAAAAAAAAACCCCATTGGTGTTGAGTCAATTCTGACTCATAGTGACCCTAAAGGACAGAGCAGAACTGCCCCATGGGGTTTCCAAGGAGTGGCTGGTGGATTTGAACTGCCGACCTCCTGTTTAGCAGCCTGAGCTCTTAGTCCTGTTCCACCACCAGGGCTCCATTACCTGCATTAGTAGTTCTCAAAAACTTTAGCAAATTCCACTAAAAAATGGTCAAAATGGTAGATTTTATATTATATATATTTTACCACAATAAAACAACAAAAAACTTTAGCATGGTTTAGAATCACCAAAGAGGGTTTAAAGAAGATTGCTGGGCCTGACCCCTAGAGTTCTGATTCAGTAAGTTTGGGGTATAGTCTGAGAATTTCTAACAAGATCCCAAGTGAATGCTGATGTTGGTGAGTCACACTTTGAGAACTGCTGCCCTACAGGACAAAGCCTTAGCACAGCATAAAAGCCTTCCAGGATCTAATCCAATCTTCTGCCTCTTTTCATTGTTCAAAACTGTGACTGGGGTTCACTTTCTCTATAAAATTTTCTCTGACCCCTCCATGGTAAAAATAACCAACCATTCTTTGTGCTGCCCACTATCCTTTATGATTATATCAAAGCACTTGTAATATTTTACTGAATTCATTTATTCACATGTATATTTCCCTAGACCAGACTGCAAGTCTTCCCCAAACAGGGCTGGTTATAGTCAATTCATGTTTGCATTCCTAGTACCTACCCCACAGCCTGGCATGTGATAGGCAATTAATAAATGTTTGCTGAATGACTGCAGAAATGAATGAATGGAACTGCTTGTGTTATCTTTTCCAGCTAATTCAATATTTTAAGTCAAAGAAATTTAAAGTTGGAAGAGAATTTAAAGATCATGTAGCCCCAAACTGACTTCAAACAAACTGAAGCCTTGAGAGATTAGAAATTTGCCCCACTAACTGTCTCCAAGAACAACTGCCCCCTTTACTATGAGATCAGAAGAACTGGATGGTGCCTGGCTACCACTCTGAACAGCTTGATCAAAGATTCCATAGAATTCTGATCAAAAGGGGGAAAAGCAGAACAGAATTTCAAATTTTCATGGAATCCAGACTTTTTGAATCCACGAAGGCTAGATGAACCCCTGAGACTATTGCCCTGAGGTAATCTTTAATCCTTAAACCTTAAACAAAAATATCTCCTGAAGTCTTAAAACCAAACAATAGTTTTGCTTAACTGGTAAAGAATGTCTGCCCTGAGCATTGTTCTCTTTTAAGATCTATCTATATGAGTTCAAACTCACAACAGCAACTCGAAAGATTAGATAGGAAATTTACGGGGCAGTGAGTTTATGTTAATGGAGGAAGAGCAACTCAGACAGGGAGGGTAAGAATGGTTGCACAACTCGAAAAATGTAATCAGTGTCACTGAATTGTATAGGTAGAAACTGTTGAATTGATGTATGTTCTGCTGTGTATATTAACAACAACAAAAATCAAGTAAATTATTTAAAAAAAAAGAAGGAAATTTGCCTCAAATTACAGATTTAATAACACAGCTGGGACCACAATCCCGGAATGTAATCCTAATCATTGACTGGATTTTCTTTATGTAGAAATGAGTATTTAAAGTATGTAGGTCACCTATGAACATGACGTGTCATGGATTTAATTATGTCCCCCAAAAAATGCGTGTATCAATTTGGCTGGGCCACGATTCCCAGTATTGTGTGATTTTCCCATGAGTGGTAAATCCTGCCTCTATGCTATTAATGAGGGAGGATGGGCAGCAGTTGTGTTAGTGAGGCAGGACTCAGTTTACAAGACTGGCTTGTGTCCTGAGGCAATCTCTTGAGATATAAAAGACAGAAGTGGGCAGTGAGACCAGGGGACCTCATAGTATCAAGAAAGCAGTGCCGGGAGCAGAGCACGTCCTTTGGACCAGGGTCCCTGCGCAGAGAAGCTCCTAGTCTGAAGAGAAGAAGGCCGACAGAGAGAAAAAGCCTTCCCCTGGAGCTAACACCCTGAATTTGGACTTTTAGCCTACTTTAACTGTGAGGAAATAAACTCCTCTTTGTTAAAACCATCCACTCGTATTTCTGTTACAGCAGCACTAGATGACTAAGACAACATGGAAGGGAAAAAGACAAACTAAAATTGAAGCAAAAAAATTAGGATGCAAATCCTTTCTCTGCTATTTATCATCTGTATAGCTTTGGACACGCTTTTAACAACTTATCTGGTTCTTAAGTCTCTTCATCCATAAAATGAAATAACACCATCAACGTCTCATCACGATGGTGGAACCCTTCAGTAAAAGCTACTTCATAAGCTTCTTGTAATTATATAAGAGATTATATATATTAGTGTCTTATGTATGTCTGGCATATAACCAGGGCTGAGAAGATGTAGTTTAAATTCAAATATGAATTTGAAGATGAATTTCATCAAATACCTTGACTTCCTAAAACAGGATTCACAACTAAAAAACATCTATACTTCAAAAAAATTTAATTCTTCACATCAACCTATAAAAAAGGAGAATAAATAAATAATTTTCATGCTAAACAAATTATTTAGAAGAACTACTTTTTTTAGGCAGGTCTATGACTTTCAAAAGGAGCCCTGGTGGTGCAGTGGACAAGCACACAGGCTGCTGACTGAAAGGTCAGTGGTTCAAACCCACCAGCCACTCCGCGGGGAGAAAGATGTGGCAGTCTGAAAGATTCACAGCCTTGGAAACCCTATGGGGCTGTTCTGTCCTATAGGGTCATTATGAGTCAGAACTGACTCAACCACAACAGGTTTGTTTTTTTGGTATGACTTTCAAACTTTCTTTAACTATATTACCTTAATAAAATCCCATTCTGTTCATAACCAAGTATGTTTTTGGTGGTTGTTTTCAGGCTATTCCATAGACTTCTTTATTTGATAACTTAATATTGTTGTTGTTGTTGTGTACTGTTGAGTTGATTCCAGCTCATAGAGACCATATAGGACAGAGTAGAACTGCCCCATAGTTTCCTAGGCTGTAATCTTTATGGAAGCAGATCACCAGGTCTTTCTCCCGCAGAATCAATCGATGGTGGATTTGAACCCCTGACCTTTCAGTTAGCAGCTGAGCACTTAACTATTTCACCACCAGGCTCCTAACTCTGTATTAGGTAACAGCAAATGTAGAATACTTCTTCCTGAATTCCTGAACCTTATTTATTTTCTCTCATCCCTCAAATATGTTCTCTACCTATCTTCACTTCTTTCTGATTCCTGGACCTACCCTAATAACTTTCCTTTTGGCTTTAGACCAAGTAAATAAACAAGCAGGGTTTACAGAAGATGGGAATCTCTTTCATATCAAATTACTCCTCCTAAAATAGGGCAATATGGCACTGTATTTTAGAGTTTGTGTGAATTACTCTTTATGCATATTAAGAATATAAGTGAACATGAAATATTTTCTTGGGAAAATGCAAAGTTTGAAAATTGTGGCAAATAAAGGTGAAACCGCATGCCTCCTAAAACACAGACACTACATTCTAAGAGTCTAATATGTTCCACTACACAAATGTTAGATATATTAAGTGTCTATCTAATGCAAAAACAAATATTTAAGCATGTATTATGTGTCAAGCTCCATACTTGGCACTAGGGATATAAACCTAAATAAGGTACTTATCTGTCTTTGAAGAGCTCAAAACATGTCATATAAGTAAATTAGAATACAATATAAAGGCCAACATGGTAAAATAAGTGCAAACAAAGTGCTCTAAAAGCACAAATATTAGATGAGCTAATTCTGCTTAGGAGAATCAGGGAAGACGTCAAAGGAAAAAATATTTCAGTAGGCTCTTCAGTGTGTATAGGACTTGTGACTTTTATAAAAATAGGTTTATCACTAAAACTAAATCATGTACAGTAAGAATTATGAATATGTATATAACCTTATTTTTTCCATGATTACTTTAAAGCAATCCAATACTAATTATCTTACAATTAAGTCTGGAAATTCATAACCAACTCTCGAATACAACAAAGATCCTTCCAGCAGAGCTGATAAAATGAATAATTTAATTACCAGCAGTATGCTTTCTTGGTGTAGTCCGAATGGAATATTCAAAGTCAGGTACTGCTCTGCTACTCAAGTGAAGGTGGTAATTTCTTGCTTCATCCAATAAATCTCTACATTTTAGATTTTGTTTGACAACCTGTTCTTTTGCCACAACACCCATGAGAAAGTCAACTGGCAACAACGGCAGGCGAACCTAAGATCATGAATAGTTACAGATATAAAATTTAAGTTGTAACTGGATAGCTTATTCACCACTTTCACTGCATTACGTTCTCTTTTTGAAATTCATTTACTTCATAAAGCCTTTTCAGCATAGAAACTGAAATTCAGTGTGCCAAGTTCTAAGCAATTTCCAGTACTGGTCTGCACTAATGAAATCAGACTATATGTTAAATTAATATAGCCTTCCTGTTTTGAATTCAGATTTAAATAGACTGAATAATTTATATCTGCATTCAAATTACTTGCTCACTTCCAAAAATGGTACTGATATAATCACAAGGGCCTCTTTATTGCTAAAGACACAATCAAAACAAAATTGTTGTGCTTTGTTCTTTTGCTTTTTTAGGCTAAGATTTAACATATAGAAATGTGATTTATTTCTTACTTAAATACGCATTCATACCTGAACAAATAAATGCTGTTTTCTCTAAATCAATAACCTATGAAACCTATAAACTAACTCAGCGATATAGCCCCTCTTTCAGTAGAGGCACCCACCATTCTTCTCGTAAACATGCATTGATTTTCCAGTGGATTGGAGGGGATGGTCAAAGTATGTAAAACTATTTTTCAGTTAAAAGCACGCACACATACACACAAAATAAGATATAGCTGCAAGATAATGAAACCTGTTTTTGCTGACAAACTTATTTTCAAAGTAATTCTAAGACAGAAATCCTGAAAGTGTTCTGGAGTTAGATGCTCATTTGAATGCATAAATATTGTTACATGTGCTTGAAAAAATATCAGTCTCATTATAATCACACTTTAAATAGGTTTGCTTCATTTGTCTACAAATATCTACAATGAGAACACTGGTAATTATAAGCAACTTTATTCTTCGTAATATTTGTTTGCTAAAATTTGTGATAATGCTATTCAGAAATTTAACACTATAAAATAATTAGCATAATTATTACCACCAAGTGCTTCTATCAAGCATGTTTTAACAAAGCATTTAAATTTGCAAAACAAAACAAAAACAATCCTCTTTTAAGTAGCTTCATTCTACTTCTCAGAAATGAGGAGAGAAATGGGGGGGAGGGGGGGTCAAGGAGAAAAGAAAGGAAAATTAAAACCAAAGCACCAGTTTTAAAGGGCCTATTTATTATCTCCCTATGCAAGTAACCCCTGTTAACAGTAAAAAATAAATAAATAATAAAGCAACACATTTCTGAGGTTAGACAAGTCAAACTATGGAGAAAGGAAGAAAATGGAGAGCTAAAGTCTCATTTCTCCTTTTTTGTCCTTTTCCCCAAAAGTAACTATTACCATGTCTTGTGATTCTTTCCAGAATAAATATATGTGCATTAGGAATAAATGTACCTTGATTAGCCAAATAATTTCAGTAAAATTTAGAAATTTCATTATAAAACAATTAAGTTATAAATTATATTAATTTAGAGCTATTTCCTCAGAATCATTTTCTATTAGCATAAGTAAAATATTCATTACTACATTAAAAGCTTCATTTTTCTAAGAAAAGATATCAAAGTGGTGATTTAGCTAACTCAAGGTATCCTGAGCTATCTCAAAAGAATATTTTAAATATTCATATTGGAAAGCAGATTATTTCTAATTCAAATATACAAATTCAGACATCTTAAATAGTATAGCGAGTGAATAAGAGAGTCAAGGCCATTTGCATCAGTCTTATATCAATGATTTCTATATTCCTTCTGATAATCGATACTTTTCCTAATAAATGAAACATGGTGGTTTGCTTCTGTATCACTTCATTTCTATACACAATCTTATTTCAGCCCCTACCTGTGCAAGTGTTTCATCCAACCATTTGGAATGATGCTGAGGATTAGCAAGAAGCCACTTGATGGCAGCACTATAGACCTGCTTTTCATTCTCAATATTTAAATCACTGGAAGACAAAAGCTTATGGAGGTGCTGGGGTGACACACTTACAAAGTCTTCACACTCCACCACTTCAGTAAAATGCTCACAGGCATACTGATCCGCCATGTCCATTAAGTCTATTCGATTGTGATTTTCTGCAAAGGCTCTTACTGCCAGGCAATTAGAGGGATGAAAGTGTAACTTCATGTATTCACAACAAGCTCTAGCTACCAGTTCAACCTGCAGAATACAGGCTGCATATAAGAGAGGCTGGACATTGTCAACAGTCAAAGTAAGCCGGGAAGAATAGACAAACTTTACCAAGTCTTCTATTGCATCACCATCAAAATCTCTGATCTCAATAAGCGTTTGCTTGGCTTCAGCCATTTCAGAGAGAAACATGGCTCTGAAGTAGGGAATAACACAAGCCAATACTAGCTTGTGACAAGAGATCAGCTTTGAGCCAACCT
>NW_004444232.1:21388-23382 GCF_000243295.1 Trichechus manatus latirostris | reverse complement strand
AGTGCTTGGTTGCTAACCGAAAAGTTGGCAGTTTGAACCCACCCAGTAGCTCTGTGGGAGAAAGACTTGGCAATCTGCTTCCAAAAAGATTGCAGCCAAGAAAACCCTATAGGGCGATTCTACTCTATCACATGGGGTCGCTATGAATCGAAATCGACTTGACAGCACCCAACTACAACATAACATACATACAATGAGCTATGATCTTCCATGTTATCTCATATTTCAGGAGTATTTTGTGAATTAATAAAAATAACAGCAAAGATCATGTATCACTTACTATGAGCCAGGCATTATTCTAAGTGTTTTTCATATATTAACTCATGTAATTGTCCCAACACTCCTACAAGTAGTTACTATTATTATCCACAATTTACCACTGAGAAAATTGAGGCACAGCATAAATAAATCAATATTTAGTACTTTACTACAAGCCTAACTGAGGTGTTTTTCATATTCTAAATCATTTTGAAATTATGTATTTTATATAAAAGTAATAAAAAACACTGAAATCTTATTATCTTAATTGTTGAAAATTAGATTGCTTCTAATAGTTTACCATTACAAATGACACAAGTAAATTTCTTTGTAAATGAATCTTTGTTCATGTTTTCTATTATTTCCTACTCATAAATTCCTATAAATAGAAATGCTGATTCAAAAGATAGGTACAATGTGGATATATATTGCCAAATTGTCCATTTCTGTTCCACCTACAATATCTATGCCATATTCCAAATATTAACTTTTTAAGAAAATATTTGCCAATTTGATGAGTGACAATATTATCTCATTGTTTTAGTTATGCTTCTTTGACTAACAAGATTGAATCAGTCATAAATTTGGGGCTATTTGTATTTCTTCTATGGATTTTTTTCTTATTTATAAGAATACCTCATACATTTATTGTCATATATATTTCAACTTCTTTTCTCTTTTATAGTTTGTTTTTAAATTTTATTACCCCTCATAATTTTATATAACCAAATCAATCTTTTTCTTTAAGATTTCTGCCTTGGATATCATGTTTGAAAGTCACTCCCATTCCAATAGTCCATAAATACTCACTTCACATACTTTCTTCTAGTACCTTATGTTTTGTACTTAAATGTTTATTTCCATGTGGAATTGTCTGGTACTGACTCAGACAGATATCTAATTTTATTCTTTTTAATATAGTAGTTATGCAGTCTTTCTGGTACTTTAGATTAAATAATCCATAAGTACACATAATAGCTATCATAGATAATAGTATTCTAACACTTTTCCTGTTTTCATGTAGAGTTTTGATTATATAACAAACTTACAGTTGTGTCTCATTATTTGAAAATTAATTTTAAAATGAGAATTTCTAAAGAAAAAGGCCTAAGGAGCATTACAGTGTGTAAATTTTTTGCTTATAAATGCCCCTCCTTGAATTTTTTTCACTAATGTGGAGGAAGAATGAATATCACTTATTTCAACAGGTACAAGATGATTATTTCTGTCTATGTGATACTATATTTAATTTTTTAACAGAATTCACAAACCAGGGTTTAGATTCTATTGAGACTACAGTTGTAACCCAGACTACAGCACAGAGCTTGGCATGTTCTCAAATTCACTTAATTCCTGAAATGGAATCTGAAATCTCATACTAAACGTTTTCAAAATATCCTAAAAATATCCTTTTCTGGATTATCTACACGTCACCACTGGGATTCAGTTTCTATGCAAACATTTATAAATCTCACATGACATAAACCTGTTGAATTAAATAACTTCCCAACACTCTATTATATAATATATAACATGATATAAAACAGGGCTCTACAATTTCCATATAAACCTTATTTTAACACTGCCTTCCCATCCAAGCTGTACAAATCAATGACCAGCAACTAGTTGGTTAGCTTGTATCTAGAAGTGGGCAAATACATCAAGAGTTTTTAATTCACAAGTCAAAAGCTTATCTGGTCAACAGCAATTTATTAACCTCACTAATAATGACTGTT
>NW_004444232.1:20079-21167 GCF_000243295.1 Trichechus manatus latirostris | reverse complement strand
TTCCTCTTATGTGAACTCCCTTCATTTACCCTCACTTAATGTGCCCTCTTCAATAAAAAAGGAGTGAGACTAAAATCATTCTCACCATAGCAAATAAGAATAGCACTCAAAATTTCTCTTTTGTGGTTTTAGAAACCCTCATTTTTGCATAATACATTGAAGAGGTTGAAAAAAGGAAGAACAAAGATGGTCTTACCTTTAGTGTGACATCACAGAGTTCTCCATTTTCATAAAATCGAAGTAAAGAACCATGAAAATCCTTCCAAGCTTCATTTGCTTCAAAGATAAAGGAGTCATCTCCATCACCATCACTAAGGGAAGATCTGTTCTTTATTTGCTGGTGCTGCTGCCGTTTCCCCTTTGTGAAGTGATTTCTAGCTTGTTTTGCACTCACAGGTTCCGAAGCCATTTGAGATACTCTCCTGTTAATATAGCTCTCTTTTCAAACATCCCATTTATTCTTTTCTTAAAGGGGAGAGAAGGCAGAAGGTAGATGCAGCCCACTAAACTTCAGACACGTTTCCAAATCCATTCAACTGCTATTTCCAGTTTGTTGAGACTGAAAAGCAACAATAAAATATACATAAGACCAAATCAAAGAAATAAAAACTATCATTAGTAATTATAATTTACTAGTACTATATATGTAAAATAACCTAATAACCATTTCTAAAATAAAAGGAAGAAAAAAACAAGTAACTTTCTAGCTTTTATTGTAAATGTCACAGAATTCACCTCAGTGCTTTATTTTGTATCAGTGAATTCATCACAATGTGTAACAATTCTATATGTATATGTACCTAATAACAGTTTCAAAAGACTTTAATAAAGCAAAAATGGAGAAAACTAAAAGGAAAAATAGACAAATCCACAATTACAGTTAAGAGACTTCAACATTCTTCTCTCAGTAACAGACAGATCTAGTTGACGGAGAATAAACGATGATATAAAAGAAAAGATCATCAACCAACTGGATCTAATGGACTCCAGGGCTTCAAACCGGAATCAGATGGAAAACAAAAAACAAAAAAACCCCGAAATTTTTGCCGGAGTGAAACCAAAACACAAATGGAAAAAAATTTTTTTTC
>NW_004444232.1:16522-18047 GCF_000243295.1 Trichechus manatus latirostris | reverse complement strand
GGTCACAACTTTTCAGTTAACTCAGAGAATATTAGGGAAATGATAGTTCACTTGTCCTTAAAACTTAGCTCCAAAATTAGTAGTAAACTAGAAAAATGAATATTCTCTTCGAAAATGGATGTTGCCAGTAGACTGAGTAGGTCAATTCTAGTTTGCACAAGATGCTAAGATACATCTGTTGACACTGGGAATGAAAGAATTAAAAGAACAGGGCTGTATGTAAAAAACACTGTGTATCAAATTTCAGAGAAGTACAACATCAATTTACAACAGATTTATTCTGTAACCACAGATAACGGCTCTAATACGATTAAATTTGTTGATTTGCTCAGAAAGGATAGTGAAATCAAATGGCCAATGTCAGGGTAAAATGACAATTTTGAAGACTCTGACTTCATGCACTCTGACTTGCAGACCTTAACCATCGCAAAGTGTGGTGAAAGCGACAAGGTTTATAAGAAAAGATTGGTATGAAGTGTGCTGCACACACACTTCAATTAGTTATTAAAGACACAGTAAAGGATGCTGAATTGGAAGAATTTTTAGAACATCGTGAACTCATTCAAATGTTTTGTATTCTGACATTGTCTACCAAATTTTCAGAAAATAGTTTAAGGAAACCTGTACTGCAACAATCTCTGCGATGTATTAGCTGAGAATAATATGAAATATTACTTTTCTGATGACAAATGGGCATACGCAAATTAATTTTGGAAACTTCATAACTTTTAAAGAAAGTTATGGTAAGACTGCAAAGTGAACAATTAACCATGAGTGATGTTTTTGGTAGTGGGTGGAAATTAAGCTAGAATTAAGTATTCTTAATAATACATTGGAAAACACACTGATCGAAAAATTTAACGGCAGGGAAGAAGTTGTCGTAGAAAATGATAGAGTATTAGGAGTAGTTAATCTAGACCCTCGTTACCAAATTGTAGTTAGTTCTGAACTTAAGGTGAAGGTCCTATTATATTTAAAAAGCATTTGAGAAATCATAGAAAATCTGAAAAAGAGCAATACTAAAAGTGTAACAAAAGAAAGCAATTCAGGAAATACTCTCGTTTCAAATGATGATGTTGATGAGATGGAATTATTTCTCAAAATGAAAGAAAAAAATTGAGATCAAACGACGTACTGTTAACAGTGACTCTATATTTACAAGCTTTGATGGTGTACAAAG
Organism: Trichechus manatus latirostris; assembly: GCF_000243295.1. NCBI lineage: Eukaryota > Metazoa > Chordata > Mammalia > Sirenia > Trichechidae > Trichechus > Trichechus manatus. The sequence continues at coordinate 16,867 of NW_004444232.1, read as the reverse complement.
AGTTGAGTGAAAAAAAAAAAGTATTCTTGAATTTTGGGAAGAAAACCATTCACAATATCCCCAGTTATACGAAACTGCTATGGTAGTTTTGGGTGCATCGGCTTCTCAGTTCAGTGTTGAGAGTGCTTTCTTGGGTTTGAAATTCATCTTGTGAAACAGGGATAGCTTAAATGAAAAAATATTAAAGGACATTCTTTTAACTAGGTGTAATTATGGTTTATTACAACAATGTTTTCTTAATGAACTGTACCACTGTGTATAAATTAAAGCTGTATTTGTAATAAAATGCTTCTTTTATGTAATGTTACAGCAATTCTTCAGCTTAGAACTGGGGTGAATATTAAA
>NW_004444232.1:13379-14646 GCF_000243295.1 Trichechus manatus latirostris | reverse complement strand
AACTACTAATTAATATCCTCATGAACATAGACACAAAATTCATCAACAAAATATTAGCAAATATAAGCCAGCAAAATACAAAAAGAATAACACAATGACCAAAAAAAAAACGCTGCAGAGTTGATTACAACTCACAGCAATCCTACAGGACAGACTTGAGCTGCCTCATAGGGTTTCCAAGGAGCGGCTGGGGGATTCAAAATGCTGACCTTCTCGTTAGCAGCCGTATCTCTTAACTACTGTGCCAGCTCCAACACAATAACCAAACAGGATTTATCCCAAGAATGCAAGGCTGCTTCAATACTAGCAAATCAATCAATACAACATATATTAACACTCTAAAAAAGAAAAACCACATAAACATATTAATTGATGCAGGAAAAGCATATTGATGCAGACAAAATTCAACATCGATTTAAAATAAAAACTCTCGGCAAAGTAGGAATAAAGAGAACTTCTTCAATCTCATAAAGGGGATTTTTAAAAAAAAACCTACAGCTAACATCATACTTAATGGTGAAAGAACAAGTGCTTTCCTTCCAATACCAGGAACAAGGCAAGGATGTCCACTCTCACCACTGCTACTGCACATCATACTGGAAGTTCTCTCCAGTGCAACAGGGCAAGAAAAATAAATAAAAGATTAGGAAGAAATAAAAGGCACACAGAAATAAAATTTTCCCTATTTGTAGACATGATGTCTATGTAAAAAAATCCCAAGGAACACCTGGAACTAAAAAGAAGTTCAGCAAGGTCACAAAATACAAAGTCAACATCAAAAAAAAAATAACCATATTTCTATATACTAATATGCACAATTGGAAGCTGAAATTTAAAAAGCAATAAATAGCTTAAGAAAAATGAAATACTTAGGTATAAATCTAAGAAAACATGTACAGGATCTGTATGCCAAAACTACAAAACATTCATGAAAGAAACAAGAAAACCTAAATAAATGGAGAAACATAACATGTTCATAGGTGGGAAGACTCAACATATAAACATGTTGATTCTCTGCAAATTGATCTATAGGTTTAATTTTATAGATCAAAATCACAGAATAATATTTTGTAGATGTAGACAAGCTAAGTGTAAAATTTATATGGAAAGGCAAAGTAACTAACTGGAATATATAAAACAATAACAAAAAGAGTAAGGTTTACAATACCAACACACCCAATTTTAAAACTTAATACAAAGCTACAATAATCAAGATGGTGTGGTACATGCCTTGAGCAACAAAATAAAAAAAGTAATATTGGATTAT
>NW_004444232.1:6361-7175 GCF_000243295.1 Trichechus manatus latirostris | reverse complement strand
GTGGAGCCAGAAATCAAACTTAGGTAGTTACGGTTCCAGGGTCTATGCGTCTAATCACTACGCTGGGTCAGAGTACTCTACTAGTGAAATAGAATTATGGAACAAAATACATGAAAAGCTAAGGTCTATCTTCTCCCCTTTAAAACCAGCTATTCTTTCTGATTTCCCTACTTTGGCAAGTGGCAATACCATTTTTTCAGTTACTCTAGTTCAAACCTAGCCATATTTGACTCCTCTCTCAACTTTCACAATTCAGTTTCACAACTTTCAGCTTCATTTCCCCTGGATTCAACTTGGGAAAACCTCTCCCCCATTCCTTTCTTTCTTCCTATTCTCACTGACAGTACTTGAGTTCAGACCCATGTCGTATCTTGTCTGGATTATAATAGCTTCCTCTAATCAATCACCACACCCCTTCCTCCCATCCCTAAATATCAAGGGCAGTATCTGATTTCTCTAGTTCTGTCACTTCCAAACTGATTAAGCTATGTGGTTTAAACAGCTTACCCTGGCATTCAAGGCCCTCCATACTCTGGCTCCAACCTACTACCTTCCAGTCTTTTCCTCCATTAACTTCTGACATAAAGTAAGGGGAAGGGGAAGAGTGGGGAAGAGACTGTTCATTAAATCACTATGTACCACACTTGTGCTAGAAATGTCACATATACTCTCTCAGTTAAGCATCACAGCTATATGGTTGATGACCTAAGCATCCACGACTTACCCAAAATCGAACAGCTGGAAAATGATGGGAACTAGAGTTTCAACCCAGGTCCATTCACATACAGTTCATCAGACCCACTCAAGTATACAA
>NW_004444232.1:2498-4584 GCF_000243295.1 Trichechus manatus latirostris | reverse complement strand
CAGCTGCTGACCAAAAGGTTGGCAGTTTGAATCCACTAGCTGCTCCTTGGAAACCCTATGGGGCAGTTCTACTCTGTCCTATAGAGTCGCTGTGAGTCGGAATTGACTCAATGGCAATGGTTTGGTTTTTGGTTTATCACCATGTGGGGCCCCAGTAGCAAAGTGGTTAAGAGCTCAGCTGCTAACCAAAAGGTTGGCAGTTCAAATCCACTAGCCATTCCTCAGAAACCCTATGGGGCAGTTCTACTTTATCCTATAGGGTTGCTCTGAGTCGGTTTTATCAACATGTAATACTATTATGCAAAATACTGTACTACATGCATATTATACTGATTATCCTCATAACTAAGCTCTTCGCAGGCAATGAGTGACTCTTCTTTTGTACCACACAGTAATCAGAAGAGTACTAAGTAGAAAGAGGAACCCCAAATAGCACTTTGATTGATTGAAAGCACTTCTAAAAAGACTCAATGCTATACTATAGTTGCTGCAATACAGGCAGCAATAGTGCTATTAGACTCATTCTTCTTTAACCATAGTGTGTACTCGTTACTATTCAGATGACACAAAATATTACGTTTTAAGGCATTATCTGAATAATTTTAGAAATGCATCTGAAAGTTAACGGATGATGTGTGCGTTTACAAAAATTAACTCAAGTATTTATCTGTAAAGTAGCAAGATGATACATCTTATCTCATGCTGTAAAGAGCAAAACCTGACTGCTTGTAATTCTCCGCACACTCCATGCTATTTCACACCTCTCTGCCTCTGTTCACTCAGGCTATAATCTCTTTTTGAAATGTCATTCACTACCACCCCTCCTTATCAGCTGATCATTTTAAGACTCAGTTCAAGTTTATCTGCTCAAGAAGAACCTCCTGTCCCTGCAAATCTCCCTTATCACCAGCCTGGGCTGGGTGCACTTCCTTTGTGCTCACGTAACAATCTGATCATATCTGTTTCACTGTACTTATCTTAAAGTGAACCACACCATACTCAACTTTTGATCATATTTATAATACTTACAATAATTGCCTGTTCACTATTGGTCTTCCCTGTAACACTATATAAACCAGTTGCCATCAAGTCGACTTAGAATCACAGCAACCCCATATATGTCAGAGTAGAGAACTATGCTCCATAGGGTTTTCAATGGCCGATTTTTCAGCAGATCACCAGGCCTTTCTTTCGAGGCACTTATGGGTGGACTCAAACCTCCAACCTTTCAGTTAGCAGCTGAGTTCATTAATCATTTACATCACCCAGGCGCTCCATGACACTATGTTGTTGTTAGGTGCCGTCAAGTCCATTTTTCGACTCGTAGCAACCCCATGTGACAGAGCAGAACTTCTAGGTTGTAATCTTTATGGGAGATCGCTAGGTCTTTCTACGCTGAGTGGGTTCAAACCACCAACATTCCGGTTAGTAGCCCGGCACTTTACCACTACATAAGCCCCCAAAATACACAGACCTTTTCTTCACTGCTGCAGCTCACATGTTGAGCAAAATGTACAGCAAAGAGAGGTACTTAAAAATATTTTGGGGATGAATTAACCGATTAATTATCGACACTAGAGGTTATTTTAATACTATTATCCAAATCGACATATATTTAAAAATTATTTTAATTAAATAACACTGTGCATTCTGGATTAAAAAAAAAACACTTTGCCGTCAAGTCGATTCCGACTCATAGTGACCCTATAAGACAGAGCAGAACTGCCCCATAAGGTTTCCAAGGAGCAGCTGGTGGATTCCAACTGCTGACCTTTTGGTTAGCAGCCTGAGCTCTTAACCAGTGTGCCATTCTTTTAATCACAATCACATGTAAATATTTTAACAAAGATACTCATTTAAATTTTTTAACCGTTTAATTTTAAAGGTGAATATTTTTCTTATAATTTCTTTTTTTTAACTTTTAAGTCAGAAAAAAATAGGTTATACTTATTACTCCTTTTAATTAATAAAAGCAAAAAGTAGAGATTTTAAATTTTTAATCAAATAGTCCAAAAGAAAATATACTATGCTGATAATTAAAGGAGCATCTTCTGCTCTGATAGACTATATCGTAGCTACAATAGTC
>NW_004444232.1:0-1960 GCF_000243295.1 Trichechus manatus latirostris | reverse complement strand
CAAATTTATTACTTAGGAAAAGCTACGCTGGTCAGGCACAGGCTCTCTGAGCAGAGCACATCGCTGATCTTATACGGACTCTGAGAGGGAAATGTGGTATTCAGGGATTGGTGGATTTTGAGAGGCTTAGAAGCAAGGTTACTCGAAGGGCTGTCATTGACTGGATGGCTTGCAAAATCGTGTGCACTAAGGCAAGTTATTGTTGATTGATGATTAAACTGGTTTAAAATCAATTCTATATAACTGTCATTTATTGATTTAAAAAAAAAAAAACCAAACCCACTGCCATCAAGTCGATTCTGACTAATATCGACCCTATAGGACAGATTAGAACTGTCCCACAGGGTTTCCAAGGAGCAGCTGGTGGATTCGAACTGCTGACCTTTTGGATAGCAGCTGAGCTCTTAACCACTGTGCCACCAAGGCACCATTTATTGATTAAGCAGATTTAAAACTGGATCCAGTGACTGTTACAATGACTATACAAGAAATCAGTCTTTACCTAGCAATTTGGGGACATCTTTTTACTTTTACCAAGTAAGCACATAAACTGAGTTAAAAGATTATACATATACACATATTTCCAAGGATATATACTAGTTATGTGGTTTTACAACCAGATTTCAAGAAACTGTAATAAAGAACAGAAATCTCGTCAGTGTTAAGAAGAAAACACACCACTTGTCTTACAATATATTCATTCAATCAGTCAGTCAGTCATCACATTATAGTGCAGGTTCTGAGGATTCAAAGATGACTATGTAAAGCAACATGTACAGATTCAATACAACCCCACTGAATTTTGTGGGATATCTACAAACTGATCCTAAAGTTTATATGGCTAAGACCTAGCATAGCCAACACAGTACTAAGGAAGAACAAAGCTGGAGAATTGACACTACCTGACTTCAAGACTTACTATAAAGCTATAATGATCAAGACAGTGTGGTACTGCTGAAAGAATAGACAAATAGAACGATGGAACAGAATAGAAAGCCCAGAAATAGGTCCACACAAATATAGTCAACTGACCTGTGACAAAGGAGCAAAGGCAGTTCAACGAAGAAAGAATAGTCCTTTCTAACAAAGGGTGCTGGAACAACTGGACATCAAAGACAAAAAAAAAGGAACCTAGATACAAACCTTACAGCTTTTGCAAAATTAACTCAAAATGGATCACAGACCTAAACGGTAAATACAAAACTATACAACTTCTAGAAGATGAAAAAAAAAAAACATCTAGGTGACCTTGGGTTTAGCAATGAGTTTTTAGATACAAAAGAGGGAAAAACTGATAAACTGGACTTCAATAAAATTAAAAATGTCTGCGCTGCAAAAAACAATGTTAAGAGATAAAAAGACAAGCCACAGGCTGGAAGAAAACATTTTGCAAAACATGTATCTGATAAAGAACTTGTATCCAAGATATTCAAAAAAGTTCTTAAAACTCAAAACTATGAAAATAAATACCCAATTTAAAAATAGGCAAAAGATCTGAATAGACACCTCAGCAAAGAAGATATAAAGATGGCAAATAAACATACAAAAAGATGCTCAATGTCATATGTCATTAGGGAACTGCAAACTAAAACAATGAGATATCACTACACATCTGTTAGAATGGCTAAAATCCAAAACACTGACAACACCAAATGCTGGCAAGGATGTGGACCTACACCAACTATCGTTCATTGCTGTGGAAATGCAAATGCTATAGCCACTTTGGAAAACTGTCTGGCACCTTCATACAAAGCTGAACATAGCATTTTGCTCCTAGGTATTTATCCGGATGGGTTGAAAACTTATGTCCACTCAAAAACCTGCACATGAATGTTTATAGCGGCTTTATTAAAAATTTCCCAAAAACTGTCCTTTAATAGGTGAAGGAATAAACAAACTGTGATACATCTACACAATGGAGTACAATTCAGCAATAAAAAGAAATGAGTTATCAAACTAC
>NW_004444231.1:1536325-1537154 GCF_000243295.1 Trichechus manatus latirostris | reverse complement strand
TTCCTTTTCCACTGTGATAGTTAATGTTATGTGTCAACTTGGCTAGGCCATGATTCTCAGTTGTCTGGCAGACACTATGTAATCATCTTCCATTTTGTGATTTTATGTGAGCAGCCAATCAGTTGGAAGGGAGTTTCCTTGGGGGTGTTGCCTGCATCCAATATATAAATGGATGTTCTGTTAAAGCTCTCTCTCTCTCTCTCTCTTGATCCTGCACTTTTCTAGTCTGCCCTTCTGTTTTTGGAATGTGAGAAGCCTTCATCCTGCTGCCTGACCTGCAGATTTTGGATTTGTTAGTCCCTGCAACCACAGGAGTCAGGAGAAACCTTCAGCCTGCTGCCTGACATATGGGTTTGGGACTTGCCAGCCCTCACAATCGTGTGAGCCATTTCCTTGAAGTAAATCTCTCTCTTTATATTTTTATGTATACTTCATTAGTTTTGCTTCTTTAGAAAACCCAGCCTAAACCATCCACCAAACACACCCACTATCAAGACTATTCTTCCTACTGGGATGAGTACAATAAGCTTTCAGTACATTAAGTGTTGTGGAAGACTATATATATTTACTTTCAAATTTTTGTTTATTACTTACATAAACTTCTTTTCATTGCTCTATTGATATATGTTTCTATCTGTAAAAGTTGTCTATGAGTCTAATATTGGTATAGAATGCACTATTACCAAACTTTTTTTTCCCTATTTAATACTTTTCCCTTAGTGTCAGATGTCCAAGAATGAATTAAAGTCATTAAATGAAGACTAAACACTGCACTTGGTTCTCTTTCTGGACTTACTGTTCTGCTCCATTGGTCTGTCTATTTGTGTAT
>NW_004444231.1:1526223-1534275 GCF_000243295.1 Trichechus manatus latirostris | reverse complement strand
CTTCTATGAACTTTATGGTTTTAGGCTTTCTATTCAGGTCTTTGATCCATTTTGAAGTAGTTTTTGTAAACAGCGTGAGGTATGGGTCCTGTTTCATTTTTTTGCAGATGGATATCCAGTTTGCCACATTATTTTAATGACAGAAACTTTATAAAATGTTTTAATTTTTGGCAGGGCTAGAAGGCTCCTTTTCTATTTGGATCATTATTTTTAAGGATTTCTTGATTGTTCTTATTTATTTTCTCATATGAACTTTATAATCAATTTATCTAACTTGTGGAAAAAGAAGCTGTTGGTATTTTTATTAGGGTGTTTTAAATTTATAAAATTAACTCTGTGAGACAGCTTTGTAATTTATCTTCCTATCCAAAAACATTGTGTGTCCTTCTATCTGTTGGCAGCAGTTAAGAAATCAAATGAGGTATTGGACAAATCTGCTGCAAAAGACCTCTTTCAAGTGTTAAAAAGCAAAGATGTCACTTTAAGGACTAAAGTGCGCATGACCCACGCCATGGTGTTTTCAATCGCCTCATATACATGTGAAAGTTGGACAATGAATAAGGAAGATGGAAGAAGAATTGATGCCTTTGAATTATGGTGTTGACGAAGAGTATTGAATATACCACGGACTGCCGGAAGAATGAATAAATCTGTCTTGGAAGAAATACAACCAGAATGCTCCTTAGAAGCAAGGATGGTGAGACTATGTCTTACCTCCTTTGGACATGTTATCAGGAGGGACCAGTCTCTGGAGAAGGACATTGTGATGGATTGAATTGTGTCCCCCCAAAATATGTGTCAACTTGGCTAGGTCATGATTCCCAGTATTGTATGATTGTCTACGATTTTGTCATCTGATGTGATTTCTCTATGTGTTGTAAATCCTGTCACTATGATGTTAATGAAGTGCATTAGTTGCAGTTATATTGATGAGATGTACAAGATTAGATAGTGTCTTAAGCCAATCTCTTTTGAGATATAAAAGAGAGTAGAGAGCAGGGAGATAGGAGAACCTGATAGCACCAAGAAAGCAGCTCCAGGAGCAGAGCACGTCCTTTGGACCGGGGGTTCCTGTGCAGAGAAGCTCCTAGTCCAGAGGAAGATTGATAAGAAGGACATCTGTCCAGAGCAGATGGAAAGAGAAAGACTTCCTGTGGAGCTGACGCCCTGAGTTTGGACTTCTGGCCTACCAGATTGTGAGAAAATAAATTTCTCTTTGTCAAAGCCATGACTTGTAGTATGTCTTTTACAGCAGCACTAGATAAGTCAGACATCATGCTTTGTAAAGTAGAGGGTCAGTGAAAAGGAGGAAGATCCTCAACAAGATGGATTGACACAGTGGTTGCAACAGTGGGCTGAAGCATAACGATTGTGAAGATGGCACAGGACCGGGCAGTGTTTCATTCTGCTGTACAGAGGGTCTCTATGAGTTGGAACCGAGTCGATGGTACCTAAGAACAACATCCAAAAACATTGTATGTCCTTCTGTCTGTTCAAACCTACTGTTGTAAATTTCAGGAGCATTTTAAAGTTTTCCTCCTATTGGATTTTACACTTTTTAACTAAAAGAAATTATTAAAGTCATTTTGTTAGTGTTGTATTTGGAGTAATCTCTGTAAAATTTTCAAACTTGTTATGGCTTGTATGTACAAAGGCAATTGTTTACTGTTTGGTAATTTGTATTCTACTAATTTATTAAATTAGCCTATTGTTTTCCAAGGTTTCTCTTGTGTATTTCAATATGCAATTACATAACCTACAAATGGAGATAGTGTTAACCCTTTCTTTTTCATTCCTTTGTCACTAAGTGCTTGTTATTGTCTAATTGTATTAGGTAATATCTTCCAAATAATGTCACCTAATATTGGCAATAGTAAGGATCCTTGTCTTGTTCCTGGAACCCTGGTGGTGTAGTGGTTAACAGTACAGCTGCTAACCAAAAGGTCGGCAGTTTGAATCCACCAGGTGCTCCTTGGAAACCCTATGGGGCAGTTCTACTCTGTCCTCTAGGGTTGCTATGAATCGGAATAGACTTGATGGCAACGGGTTTGGTTTTTTGTTTTGTTTTGTTTTGTTCCTAAGCCAGCAGGAATGAATTCAGTGTTTCTTCATTAAAACCATCTTTCATAATATCAGGGAAGTTTTCTGCCAACAAATCTTCAATAATTCTCTCTGTATTTTCTGTTATCCCCACCTGTTCTGGTACTCCAATCCCTTGTAGGTTATTCCCCTTGATAGAGTCCCACATAATTCTTAGGGTTTCTTCATTTTTTTAAAAATCCTTTTATCTGATTTTTCCTCAAATAAGTTGGTGTCAAGTGCTTTATCTTCAATCTCACTAATTCTGACTTCCATTGCCTCAATTCTGCTCCTATGACTTTCTATTGAGTTGTCTAATTCTGAAATTTTATTGTTAATCTTCTGGATTTCTGATTGCTGTCTCTCTATGGATTCTTGCAGCCTGTTAATTTGTCATTATGCTCTTCTCTAATCTTCTTAAGTTCCTGTATTGCTTGGTCTGTGTTTTGCCTAATTTCCTTCCTGATCTTTTAAAGAGTTCTGTATATTAATCTTTTGTATTCTGCCTCTGGTAATTCCAAGAAGTTCTCTTCCTCTGGAAAATTTCATTCTTTATCTTGGGAGCTTGCTGAAAGCATCATGGTCCGCCTCTTTATGTGATTTAATATTGACTGTTGTCTCTGAGCCATCCATAAGTTATTATATTCATTTATTTTATTTGCTTACTCTGTCCTAGCTTCTTGTTTTGTTTTGTTTTGATATGCCCAGATAGGCTGCTTGTGTGAGCTGATTGCCGGCACCCCTGAAGCTGGAACGTCTTGCCACCAGGTGGCCAGACCTGCCACTAAGTATGTGAGCCCAGGAGTCCACCCACTCCTCCCGTATGGATTCAGCCCAGTTGTCAAGGTAGTTAGCCACCAAGTGTGTGGTGCAGGCTCTCACCTACAGTCCTAGACAGGCATGGGTGATTGGTGTAGGCACAGGCATCTGGCTGCAACAGGGGGTCACATGCTGAACCAGGCAGGGGGCCGATGGCCGCCCCTGAGTGCCCTAGAGGAAAGTGTGTCCCTGTTCCCTAGAGCATGTAGGTGGGTGGGTTTTGCAGCCGGACTATGAGCACCCAATGCTGTTGGCTGTAAGGACTGGGGGCACTACTTATTCTTGGACCCCTGTTGCAGGTGGCTAGGTGGTGTGGGTGGAGTCACCTGTCTTCAAGCCCCTGATGTGGGTAGGTGAAGACCCTGCTTAATGGGCAGAGCAGTGTCAAACGTCATAAACCTGCCACTTCTCAGCTGAAACAGTTGAAGTTAGACAGCAGGTATATACCCTGTTTTACTGTGGTAATGAGGGCCTATGCTGTTGAAATGGGCCCACACAAGTCTCTGCAGGGGGTGCGGGGGAAAGGGACTCAAAATCCATGGACCCCTTATGCCTGGGCCTAGGCAAAGGAGCTGTGCCTACCCTGAGTTCCTGGCTTAGGGGAGCTGGCAGATTATTTTTTCCCCTGTTTGTTAATTTGTTTTCTCTCCAAGGCTAGGAGAATGGCTCAGGGCTCGTGATAGGTCCTACTTCCATCCCGGGAAACTTGGCAATCACTGAAGCTGTCCTGAACCAGTACAGAGTAGGGAGCAGGGAGGTAAATGGGAGAGAGGTTTTTCCCAAAGGGGGTTGTTTTTGATCCGTGCGGTGGGCCAGACACAAGTACTTATGTTTCACTGATCGGGGGCTGCTTCACACTGGTTCTGGATGGCCAAGTAGACTGTCTGCCGCTGGGTGTCTCCCGGGTCTCTCCCAGTGTAGAAAATGCCTCCGGAGTGCTGCAGCTTGCCTACCTCATGGGGCACCTCGAGCTGATCTCACCTGAAGGGCTTAGGCTCTCACCAGGTCTGTTCTGGTAGCTGCTCGCTGCTTCCGAACCATCTCTCCCTCCCCCTGCCACTCAGTCCGATTTCCTAACTTTGCCTTTGATGTTCAGGGCTCCCAGATTGTCATATATAATTGATCCACTTGTTTTTTCGGGTCTTTGTTGTAAGAGGAACCACTGGAAGCATCTGACTACTCCGCCATCTTGGCCCTGCGTCCCCTCTTCATTAAAATCAAATGTCCACTTTTTAGCTGAGGTGTATGTTTGTGTTTATGTTAGGAATCATATTTTTTGTAACTTAGCAAGAATTGTTGAATTTTGTCAAATGGTATTTCAGCATCTATGGAGAATACAATAGAGTTTTCCTCCTTAGATTTTTCTAATGATAAATTACAGGTAGTCCCTGACTTATGACATATTGGAGTTGTGACAAACTGCATTTACGACGTCTTGGTTTTGTTGTTGTTCATCTTGTCATTTGTAATATGTACTACATACAATGTCGCCGTGCATAATTTGCAGATGTTATCATTCTCAGATGTTCACTTGCAGATGTGCAATGTTATGATTTACTGTTCAAAACACTGCCATATAGTAGGCTATGAGAACTAAAAAAGAAAAAAAGGAGGTATCTGACTCACGTCACAACCGACTTACAAAGGAGTCATCGTAAGTCAGGAACTAACTATATATTAGTGGATTTATCTTAAAGTGTACTCTAATTGCCTTCCTGCAATAAAGTCCACCAGGTCTTAATGACCTATTTTTTAAAATTGTACAGTTTGTTTCCATTTGTTAATATTCATGAAAGATGTTTGCACTGACATTCATAAGGAAAATGATCTGTAGTTTTCCTTTTTGTTCAGTTTTTCTTAGATTTTGCTATTGATTATACTCTCACTTAATAAAACAAATTTGAAAATTTTCCTTATTTTTCTATGCTTTGGATACTTTAGTTAGCATTGGGATTGTCTGATCCTTAAATATTTGGAAGAATATCCTGTGACTCTTCCTTAGGATTCATGTTTTTCATGGGGAAGCTCTTTAATAACTTTATTTCTTTATGAAAATTGATTTGGTTAAACTTTCTCTACTAGGTTGAATTTTAGCAAACTATATTTTTGATAAAATCATCTATTTCTTTTTTTTTAATTGTACTTCAAGTAAAAGTTTACAGTTCAAGTCAGTTTCTCATATGAAAATTTATACACACTTTGCTATGTGACCGTAGCTGAACATGACAGCACACTACTCCTTTCTACCCTGGATTCCCTGTGTCCATTTAACCAGCTCCTGTCCCTTTTTGCCCTCTAATCTTGCCTCCGGATAGGAGCTGCCCATTTAGTCTCATGTTTCTACTTGAACTAAGAAGCACTCTCTTCACAAGTGTCATTTTATGTCCCATAGTCCAGTCTAATCTTTGTCTGAAGAGTTGGCTTCGGGAATGGCTTCAGTTCTGGGCTGACAGAGAATCCAGGGGCCATGTCTTCTGCGGTCCCTCCAGTCTGAGTCAGACCATTAAGTCTGGTGTTTTTACTGGAATTAGAGTTCTTCACCCCACTTTTCTCCTGCTCCGTCGGGGACTCTCTGTTGTGTTCCCTGTCAGGGCAGTCATTGGTTGTAGCGTGGCACCATCTAGTTCTCTGGTCTCAGGCTGATGGAGTGTGTGGTTTGTGTGGCCCTTTCTGTCTCTTGGGGTAATATTTTCCTTGTTTCTTTGGTGTTCTTCATTCTCCTTTGCTCCAGGAGTGTTGGGACCAATTGATGTATCTTAGATGGCCACTTGCTAGCTTTTAAGACCCCAGACGCCACTCACCAAAGTGAGATACAGAACATTTTCTTAATAAACTTTGTTATGCCAACTGACCTAGATGCCCCTGAAACCATGGTCCCCAGATCCTTGCCCCTGCTACTCCATCCAAAGTGTTTTGTTGTATTCAGGAAACTTCTTAGCTTTTGGTTTAGTCAAGTTGTGCTGACTTCCCCTGTACTGTGTGTTGTCCTTCCTTTCACCTAAGATAATTCCTATCTACTATCTAGTTAGTGAATACCCCTCTCTCTCCCTCCCCACCCTCATAACCATCAAAGAATGTTTTCTTCTGTGTTTAAACCATTTCTTGAGTTCTTGTAATAGTGGTGTTGTACAATATTTGTCCTTTTGTGACTAATTTCACTCAGTACCATGTTTCCAGGTTCATCCATGAGATGTTTTGAAGATTCATCATTGTTCTTTATCAATGCATAGTATTCCATTGTGTGAATATACCCTAATTTGTTTATCCATTCGTCTGTTGATGGGACCTAGGCTGTTGCCATCTTTTTGCTGTTGTAAACAGTGCTGCAATGAACATGGGTGTGCATATATCTATTTGTGTGATGGCTCTTATTTCTGTAGGATTTATTCCATGGAGTGGTATTGCTGGATCGTATGGTACTTCTCTTTCTAGCTTTTTAAGGAAGCAGCAATAGATTTCCAAACTGGTTCTACTGTTTTACATTCCCACTAGCACTGTGGAAGTGTTCCAGTCTCTTCACAACCTCTCCAGCATTTATTATTTTGTGTTTTTTGGATTAACGCTAGCCTTGGTAGGGTGAGATGGTTTCTCCTTGTAGTTTTGATTTGCATTTCTCTAATGGCTAATGATCGTGAGCATTTCCTCATGTATCTGTTAGCTGCCTGAATGTCTTCTTTGGTGAAGTGCCTGTTCATATCCTTTGCCCATTTTTCAATTGGGTTATTCGTCTTTTTGTTGTTGAGGTTTTGCAGTATCTTGTAGACTTTAGAGAATAGACACTGATTGGATTTGTCATAGCCAAAAAATTTTTCCCAGTCTGTAGGTTGTCATTTTACTCTATTGGTGAAGTCTTTTGTTGAGCATAAGTGTTTGATTTTTAGGAGCTCCCAGTTATCTAGTTTCTTTTCTGGTGTTTGTGCATTGTTAGTAATGTTTTGTATTCTGTATATGCCATGTATTAGAGCTCCTAGCATTGTCCCTATTTTTTCTTCCATGATCTTTATCGTTTTAGATTTTATATTTAGGTCTTTGATCCATTTTGAGTTGTGCATGGTGTTAGGTATGGGTCTTGTTTCTTTTTTTTGCAGATGGATATCCAGTTATGTCAGCACTATTTGTTAAGGAAACTGTCTTTTCCCCAATTAACGGACTTTGGGCCTTTGTCAAATATCAGCTGCTCATAGGTGGATACGTTTATGTCTGGATTTTCAATTCTGTTCCATTGGCCTATGCATCTGTTGTTGTACTAGTACCAGGCTATTTTGACTACTGCGGTGGTATAATAGGTTCTAAAATCAGGTAGTGTGAGACCTCCCATTTTGTTCTTCTTCTTCAGTAATGCTTACTTATTTGGGGCCTCTTCCCTTTCCATATGAAGTGGGTGATTTGTTTCTCCGTTTCATTAAAAAAATGCAATAGGAATTTGGATCGGGGTTGCATTGTATCTGCAGATCGCTTTGGGTAGAATTGACATTTGCACAATGTTGAGTCTTCCTATCCATGAACAAGGTATGTTTTTCCACTTACGTAGGTCTGTTTTGGTTTCTTGCAGGAGTGTCTTGTAGTTTTCTTTGTATGGGTATTTTACATCTCTGGTTAGATTTATTCCAAAGTATTTTATCTTCTTAGGGGGTTGTTATAAATGGTATTGATTTGGTGATTTCCTCTTCGAAGTTCTCTTTGTTGGTGCAGAGGAATCCAACTGATTTTTGTATGTTTATCTTGTATCCTGAAACTTTGCTGAAATCTATTAGTTCCAGTAGTTTGCTTGTGGATTCTTTGGGGTTTTCTGTGTATACAGTCAGATCATCTGCAAATAGAGATATTTTTAGTTCTTTCTTACCAATCTGGATGCCCTTTATTTCTTTTTGTAGCCTAATTGCTCTGGCTAGGAGCTCCAGCACAATGTTGAATAAGAGTGGTAGGAAAGGAATACTTGTCTGGTTCCCATTCTCAAGGGGAATGCTTTCAGACTCTTTCCATTTAAGATGATGTTGGCTCTCGGCTTTGTATAAATGCCCTGTATTATGTTGAGGAATTTCCCTTCTATTCCTATTTTGCTGAGATTTCTTATCATGAGTGGGTGTTGGACTTTGTCAAATGCCTTTTCTGCTTCAATTGCTAAGATCATGTGGTTCTTGTCTTTTTTTTTTT
>NW_004444231.1:1506260-1507348 GCF_000243295.1 Trichechus manatus latirostris | reverse complement strand
TCTTCCCCAGTGCCCCTGGGTGGGCTGGAACTGCCAACCTTTCGGTTATATCCTTTAGATGTTAAGAATTCATACACACAGTCAATGCATGTGCACTGGTGAAAGCCTTTTTGACTGTACTGAACACTTGCAACTTTGAGGAGGTTAAAGTTCCTACACTCTTCTGGTTAAAACACACAGTAGCAATGCTTTCATGAGCTTCTTTGTATTGAAGACAGGTGTGGGACTCAACAAACTCAGGGCTATGAGATGAAGATAATTTTAATATACACTAACCCAGGAGTCATAGATACATTGTTTGGGAAAGTCAAACTTGGCAACTTTGTGAGCCTGACTGCGGAGCTTTTCAGACACATTTATATAAAAATGGACAAAGTCACTTCTCTTACAGATTAGATTCCTGATCGTTTGGGGTTATCAAAGTTGAGCTACATACTGTCGTTAATAAAAAGGAAACTTGTCTCTATGGCAATATCTATGTGGTGTCTTCAGACACAACCCCTTCTAGGTTAAAGAGGAAACCCCTGTCCTTCCACCCCCATTCCTAAGGTGAGCTCACTCTCTGGCATGAAGTTCTTTCGGGGGTGAATTTTGTTCTAGAGGATTTCGGGGGGTGGGGGGAGAAGTAAGCGGTGGGAAGTAGGGAGTCCAGTTCAGCGAAAGGCATTCCAAGAAGGGAAGAGGAGGAAAAGGGCTGGCCCCAGCCTGGGGGGGTCTCTCCCCGGTTTCCTCACACAGCCCAGAGTAGGACTCAGGGAGCCTGTTTGACGAAGAGTGGTCTCTACAGGAGGAGAGGGGTCAGAACAAAGTCCTAGTACCAGGCTTGGCTTTCAGGCCCGGAGGGCGGTGTCTGGAGTGAGAAAGCTGAGTGCTGAGATTTCCCATCTCCCTGGAGTTTGCTCTCTCTGTCTCACAACCTGTGTCACTTCTTTTTGCCTGGACACACATGACGGCACGCCAGTTCCCACTCCCTCTGAGTGCCTGGTTTCTGCAGTAGCCAGTCAGTGTCTCCTCGGCTCCCGGTTATAAGGTCCACACTGATCCGAGGGAACTCAGTCTCACCAGATTCCAGTGACAGGGTCATGGCG
>NW_004444231.1:1504290-1505803 GCF_000243295.1 Trichechus manatus latirostris | reverse complement strand
GACAGCGACGCCGCGAATCCGAGGTTGGAGCCGCGGGCGCCGTGGGTGGAGCGGGAGGGGCCGGAGCGTCGGGACGAGCAGACACGATCGCCAAGGGCGCCGCACAGACTCTCCGAGTGGACCTGCCGACCCTGCGCGGCTGCTACAACCAGAGCGACGCCGGTGAGTGACGGCGGCCCGGGTCGCAGGTCACGGGTCCCCTCGTCCCCACGGTCGGGTCGCCCCGAGTCTCCGGGTCCGAACTTCCCCCCGAGGCCGCGGGACCTACCCAGCCTTTGGACCCAGGAAGAGCCGCGGGGGTTCGCTCTGGTTTGGTTTTCAGTTTAGAACCAAATGGGCTCTGACCAATCACCGCCTGTGACCGCGGGGGCGGGGCTGACCGCGGGGGCGGGGCCGGGGTCGGGGTCTCGCACCTTCCAGGGGATGTTTGGCTGTGAAGTGGGGCCCAACGGGCGCCTCCTCTGCGGGTACTATCAATCGGCCTATGATGGCTTCGATTACATCGCCCTGAAGGAGGATCTGCGCACGTGGATGGCGGCGGAAAGGACTGCTTAGAAGGCCTACTTGGAGGGCACCTGTGTGGAATGGCTCCACAGACACCTGGAGAACTGGAAGGAGATGCTGCAGGGCACAGGTACGAGGGGCTGTAGGGTGACTCTCACGTCTCCCCTTGGCTGAGCCTGTTCCCCTAGCTGGCCTCTCATAGGGAGAGAAGGGAAATGGGATAGACACCTGAATACCCCTTCCCACTATCCCAAGGGTCTGGGAGGGGAGGATTCGGCCCCTGTTCGTACAATCTGCACTAGGGAGTGAGAGAGTGACTTACCCAGAGAACATGCATTTCTGTCAAGGACAGATAAGGGATCCAGTCTCTCTAGGGATAGTGGGGGAGAGGATTCCTGAAAGAATTCATCAGCAGATCCTTTGACCCTGGCAGTGGCCTTGGTAACCCCCAGGGACTTGTTCTCAGCCGTTGTTCTCTGCTCCATACCCAACCTCTTTGGAGGTCTGACTCCACCTTTTCTGAGTTTCTTGGCCACCACCCAGATCAGGGCCAGAAACCCTGTTCTCCTCAAAGATCTGGCTCCTACTCTACAGGGCAGTCTCACCTAGAGTCTAGAACTTTCTAAGGAATAGAGTATTCTGGACCGCTGAGTCCAGAGTAGTGTCTAGGTTTTACACTCCCTCTCTCCACCCAAATGTTCTGCCCAGTGTCAGCATGGTCACATGAGCCCTGCTTCCATGGCCCATGGGACATAATGCAGTTTCTGAATTTTCTGACCTTTCTCCTGAGATTCCCCCAAAGACACATGTGACCCATCACCCCATCTCTGACCGTGAGGCCATAATGAGGTGCTGGGCTCTCGCCTTCTACCCAACGGATATTACCCCGACCTGGCAGCTGGATGAGGAGGACCAGACCCAGGACGTGGAACTTGTGGAGACCAGGCCTGCGGGGGATGGGACCTTCCAGAAGTGGGCAGCCATGGTGGTGCCCTCTGGAGAGGAGCAA
>NW_004444231.1:1502236-1503779 GCF_000243295.1 Trichechus manatus latirostris | reverse complement strand
GGTTCTGGTGATGGACACCTAATTCCCACAGTTGCAGATCAGAGGGAAATGTCCCTGCTGAGGATAGATGTCTAGGAGGATGGTTGGTCCAGTCTCCACACGTCTCCTTTCCTTTTGTTTCCTGATCCTGCCCTGGGTCTGCAGTCATAGTTCTGGAAACTTCCCAGGAGTCCATGACTAGTGGGTTCCTCTGGGACCTCATGGTCCTGGCTCCTCCCTGCTCTCTCACAGGCTATTTTCTTCCCACAGGTGGAAAGGGAAGGACTACACTCAGGCTGGAAGTAAGTGAGGGATATGGGCTGATCCTGAGACCCTTGGGATAGTGTAGACGGGATCCTGTGGGAGAGCCTCCCCCACCCCACCCCCCAGCCCAAATTTGCTTTAGTCTCACCTCCTCCTGGAGGCTCTGACTAGGTAATGGTTTTGTTGTTCTTCAGGCAGCGACAGTGCCCAGGGCTCTTATGTTTCTCTCACAGCCTAAAGGTGAGATCCTGAATGGCCTACATGGGGGAGGGGTTGAGGCAGAGGGGACATGACTGGGTTATGGAGATACTTTTTTGATCTGGACATTTTGATCATTTGGTGGGCTGTTCAGAGCGGCAACACTTACAGTGACTGACTTGAATTTGTACATAATTACTGTCTTCTATAGTGTGAGACCACTGCCTTGTGTGGGATTGAGTTAAACAAGATTTGTTCACACCAGCTTTGTGATTCAGGACTTCTCTTGCTGCAAGTGGTGTTGGAATGTATCTGTGTTCCTATCATCATAAGGTGAGGACGTGGTGGGAGTAACCCACCTTGCCCACCAGGACGCCCTCCTCACACTGACCTGTGTCCTTTCCCCTGGATCTCCGTTTCCTGTTCCCGCAGAGACAGGGCCAGGATGTCTCCATCCCTGTCGGAACTTCTCTTGCTCTGAGCTGCAACTTCTCAGTTACCTGTTGAACATGAGAATCTGGGAATGCTCTTTTTGGTCAACTTCTTGCCATGAGGTGGGGTTGATGGCTTAATTAAAGGAGAGGATGAGACTTAAAATCTGAGAGAGGAAATAAATGGAGACCTGAGAACCTTCCAGAATCCTGTGTTTGCTCTACTGAGCCTGTCGCAGGTGGGGCCCGAAGAAGGCTGTGAAGGAGCCAAATGCAGATGCGACCTGTGTTCAGGGCAGCATGGGGTTTGATGTGGTGACTGCTTGCCTGCATCTTCTTTGCTGCTTTGTTGTTCTTGTCCCCAAAGTGGGAACTGTGATCACAGGGACTCAGGAATTGCCTGGGCCTTGTCCTGTCTCAGAGCCATGGGCACTGTTATGGATTGAATTATGTCCCCCCAGCACCCTGAATTCAGACTACTATCCCTCTAAACTTTGAAAAAATACACATCTGTTTGTTAAAGCCATCCACTTGTGGTATTTCTGTTATAGCAGCACTAGATAACCAAGACAGGCAGTGAGGGCTTCGTGTGCTGGATGAGCCTGGGCTGAGGCCTGGTCTGACCCTCAGATCGCAGGGTGTCTTAGTCATCTAGTGCTGCTATAACAGAA
>NW_004444231.1:1498452-1501033 GCF_000243295.1 Trichechus manatus latirostris | reverse complement strand
ATTGGCAGCCTTGTGGAGCATTTGTTCTTGGAGAGAGACAGAATATAGATTATATCCATTTCTGTCTAGTCCATTCCGACTCATAGCGACCATACAGGACAGAATAGAACTGCCCCATAGGCTTTCCAAGGCATGGCTGGCGGATTTGAACTTCTGACTTTTTGGTTAGCAGCCATAGCTCGCCATAGTTCTTAACCACTGCACCACCAGTGCGATGAGCACCATCAGTAAGGGAAGTGTTTATGTTGGAAGGAGGGAAGTGCTATGGGTAAGGCGATCCAGAGTCTCGATGTGAGAGGAGAGGGGAGACGACTGGTGTAACTCAGGTGGCCGGCGTGGGTCTCATTCAGAAGTGGCCTTTGAGGAAAGATTTGAAGGACATGAGGGAATTAGCCATGAGGATGCCTGGGGAAGGTCTTCCAGGCAGGGGAACATCCAGCGCAAACACACTAGGGCAAGAACGTGCCTGTGTTCTGTGAGCAGAGGGGAGGGCAGTAGGGCTGGAACAGAGAGTAAACGAGATGAGGTCAGAGGTATGGTCAGATCATGTGGGGCCTTGAGGACATCAGAAGATTTTTTTTTTTTTTTTCCTCTGAGTGAGATGAGGAGTTACAAGACAATTTTGAGCAGAAGAGAGACGTGGTATGAATCGTTTTAAAAGGATCACTCTGGCTTCTTTCTTCAGAAAATATCAAGTGGTGGTGGAGGAACAATTCAGTAGGAAAACACTAGCTATTCATGCAGTTTTCACGCTAGGAATGTTGGTGGTTTTGCCTGTGTGAGTAGTGAAAATAGCGGGAAGTGATTTGATTCTTGATATATTTTGAAATTGAACTCTGCAAGATTTGCTGGTGGATTAAAATTGGAGTATGAGAGAAAAAGTGGAGTCAAAGAGGACACCGAATATTTTGGACTGTGCAAATATAAAGATGGAGCTGCCACCAAATCCTTAACAATAGGATAAATTAAAATATTTTTAAAACTTTATAACTTAATAGGTAAAAAATGGTACCTATAGAAGGGAATTTGGCAAGTTCAGAGGTAAAAATCTCCAGTCTCCTTATGAGGTACAGTAAATTACTTAATATGGCCTTTCTAGCCATAGTCTTTGCGACTTCCACATAATGATTTGGGAAGACTATGCAGATAAGGTTCTTGTGGCCCTGCAAGGGCACTCGACAGCCTGGTAATAATGCAAAGAAGGTGTATGGAGCCCTTGCGGAGGTGGGACTATACAAATAAGGTGTATGGAACTCTAACAAGGGGACTGGTCAGTTTTGCCACCCTACTAGCTTAAAAAGAGCCAATCCCAGAGTGAGAGGGGGAAACTTCACTACCATGAAGAAAGAAGAGCTGGGAGTGGAGCAAGTCCTTTGGACTCAGGGTCCTTGTGCTGAGAGCCCCTAGACCTAGGAGACAGAGAAAGAACTGTAACACCGGAGACGGCAAGAGATGACAAGAAGCAGTGGCAGAGAAATGGCAACAGCAGAACCAGGAGACCAGTGCAAGTTGGCTTGGTGGGCTTCCTGGCTCATGGAGCAAGGTGGCTACAGTGGGTGAGCCAACCCACAGAGCAAGAGCTGAGTGTCTTTGGGCTGGAGGCTTCCTGGCAGAGTGGGGTACCTCTGGGCACTTACCGGTGGAGATAAAGAGCTTTGTAAAACTTGCCCGAGCTGTGCATATGTCAGGCCCTAATGGGGCCAAGGGCCTAGAGAGGAGGCCTGGCCTGAGGGGGCAGAGAGGAGCCTGTCCTCAGGAGGCCAAGAGGAAGCCTACAAGGCCAAGAGGAGCTGAGAGAACTGTCCTGCACTGAAGAAGGGAGATTTGCCTAAATGCTTCCTGATCCTGATCCTGATCCTGAGGTGTAACCTTTTACTTCTTTAATAAACTGCATAATCATCAGTATTGTCCGTGAGTTCTGTGGCCACTGTAACAAATTAATGAACCCAGGAGAGAAGTAGACAGTGCCGTGGGAGGGATCGCTGGTGTCAGATTTGGTAAAAAGCTGGAGGACAGAGGTATATTTGACCCCCACCTCACAGGAATCAGCCTTGGGCTCAAGTTGATGTTGATTTTCTCTCCTCTCCTTTGTGAAGTTAAACGAGGAAGTCTGCTGCCTCACTGTGCCGTTTTTTGTATCTTGTCTTATGCTGTTATAACTTGTGGTTTTCCAGTAAAACATGTATAATATTTAGATTTAAGAAAACAATAGACTTCTGCTTCCCTCAATGATATTAACAGGAATTAGATGTACCCTCCCACCTGAAACTTTCAAAAACTGGGACAAAATATATGAAAGAACATAGGACATTAGGCAATGAAGGAGAGTGATGCCTGAGATGAGAATCAAATGAGGTGAGCCCTACCGTTGCCCCAGGTTGCTGCTTTGAGGGAGATTCCAGACCACCATGCAGAGAGGGAAACAAACATGGAGCCCAGAGGACTCCCTGAGTTGAGGAGACAAAGCTAAGAGTCTGAGAGACCAGGCTTCTAGAGTTCACAGGACAGTCTAGAGAGGAAAGAGCTGCACAGAGACAACTCTGGTGATCTGCAGAGGGTCCCTCACGAGTGTTGGGTTCAG
>NW_004444231.1:1495374-1498146 GCF_000243295.1 Trichechus manatus latirostris | reverse complement strand
TACATCCCAGAAATAAAAGCTCAAGAATATTTGTAAGAATACAGAAACATCCAGTGCCTAACAAGTTAAATCATAACGCCTGGCGTACAATAAAAAATAACCAGTTAAGCGAAAAATATCCCCTGAAGTCTTAAAACCAAACAATAGTTTAGCTTAACTAGTAAGAAATGTCTGACTTGAGCATTAAGTTCTTTTAAGAACTATGTATATGGGGTCAAACTGACAACAACAACTTGAAAGATTAGATAGGAAACTTAGGGAACAGTGAGTTTATGTTAATGGGGAGGAACAACTCACAAGAGGAGGATGAGAATGGTTGCAAAACTCGAAGAATGCAATCAATATCACTAAATGGCATATGTAGAAGCTGCTGAATTAGTGTATGTTTTGCTGTGGACATTCTTAACAAAAAACAAAAGAAAACAAAAACAAACACATTAAAAAAAAAAAAACAGGCATGGAAAGAAGCAAGAAAATGTGACCTAAAAGGCAGAGAAAAATGAGTCAATCTAAACTGATCCAGAACTGACCTTAGAATTAGCAGACAGTTATAACTGTATTCCGTATCTTCAAAAAGTAGAGACCTGAAAGATATATAAAAGACCAATATAGAGTGAAAAGACTGGACCACCTGGTTATCCCACAAAATATTGCATTGTCCACCACGTTGAAGGCATCATGTTAATTGGACCCAGTGAGCAAGAACTGGAATGGACTCTGGATGCTTTGGCAACACATGTGCACTCCAGGGAGCAGTAGTTAAACT
Source organism: Trichechus manatus latirostris (assembly GCF_000243295.1). Taxonomy (NCBI): domain Eukaryota; kingdom Metazoa; phylum Chordata; class Mammalia; order Sirenia; family Trichechidae; genus Trichechus; species Trichechus manatus. Next base: position 1,497,380 of record NW_004444231.1, on the reverse strand, counting down.
GTGCAAAGATTCAGGGGCCTGCCACATTGGTGAAGTCTTGAGGGGTTCAGTGGTCTGGGGTATGCTGGAACATCTGAAAAGTAAAGGATGGATTATTGTACCCTGTATCTCCTGCCACTGAGAAAGAAGCAAACTTGTAGCCCTCTTCAGGGTTTGGAGGCAGTGTGTTCCATATGGCGGTACCATTGTTCTGACCTATTTTATCAGGTGACATGAAGGTTGCTGGTTTTAGTGGGACCCAGATTAAGAAGGGCTCTGCAGCAAGTCCAGCCTGTAGTATGAGCAGCCCTGCTGATTAGTTCATCTGACAGAGCATCTCCCACAGCACTAGTGGTATGTGTGGTAGGTAAAGTTGCCATGTGGAGTCTGGTGGCTCCCAAGAGGAGGGTTGTAATGCAGACCCTCCAGGACTCTGGAGCAACAAGGTCTAGCTGTCTGCAGCAGAGAAATATGCACCATTCTACAAGCAGCTCCTGGAATGCTGCTGGGCCCTGGGAGAGATGAAGTATCTGATCGTGAGACATCGAGGAACCGTGTGGTCATATAGGCCTTTCATGAGCTGGGTCCTGTCAGACCCTAGCAGCAACCCAGTATAAGGTGGAAGTGGAACTAGAGCAGGGCTCAGCAAACTACATTCCATGACCATGTCAGGCCCACTGCTTTGTTTTGTAAATAAAGTTTTATTGCAATAAACGCCACTAGGTCAAAATGACCTATTTTTAAAAAATTGTGCAGTTTGTTTCTGTTAATATTCATAAAAGATACATGCACTGACATTCATAAGGGAAATTGGTCTGCTGTCCTCTTTTTGTGCAATTTCTGTCAGATTTTGCTATGAATATTATTCTCATTTAATACAATAAATTTGAAAGCTTTCCTTGTTTTTCTATGTTTTGGAATAATTTAGTTTGTATTGGGATTGTTTAGTTCTTTAAGGTTTGGAGGAATGTTCTTGGAATCTTTCTGGGAATTCATGCTTTTTCATGGGGAAGATCTTTAACAACTTTCTCCATTTCTTTATGAAAATTGGTTTGCTTAAATCTTCTTTCTCTAACGAGTTGGGTTTTCATGAATTCTATTTTTGGAAAAATGACCTATTTATTTTATGCTGTCAAATTTATTTGCACAGATATGTACAAATCCGTCTCAAGACAAAAACATTCTGTTGTGATGGTTATTTCCATGAATCTGGCTGTGCTTCTGCGGTGAATTGCGCCCTCCGCTGGTTCTCACTGAAATCTGCGGCTGCGGACAGCCACCCTCTGCTTTCTTCCAGATTCTCTTCATCTTCACAGACTTTTAGCTTATTTTGTGTTAGCGGTTTCAGATCCTAATATACCTAAAATTTTCAAACTTAAAAAAGTTATGCTTAGACATACATACAAAATAGATGAAATCAGAATTGGACAGCTCTAGGTTTTATCACTAATTCTCCACACAAGTCTTACTACTGCCCAACTAAGAAATAGGTTACCAGCATTTTTCTCATGCTTCCTCCAGACTAATCCCCCACCCCCACTAAAGTAACCAGTATCCTGGGTTAAAGTGCCATAAATCAGTTTGGTCTGTTTTTGCATTTATATAGTTGGAATTATCTGGCATCTACTCTTTTGTGAAACATTTTCTGATTTTTTTGCACACATTTTCAGATTTTAAACCGTGCAATATTCCCTTCTTCTGTGCGTACTACTGCCTCTTCGTCTATGCACACACTCCACATGAGCACAATTAGGTGTTCTGGAATTCCAGTTCTTCGCAATGTTATCCATAATTTGTTATGACCCACACAGTCCAATGCTGTTGGGTCGTCAAGAAAGCACAGGTAAACATCTGTCTGGTATTCTCTGCTTTCAGCCAGGAGAGTCAGTAGAGTCCGCCCAAAGCCCTACCCAGCCTCTCAGACTCTCAGTCACCGGGCTCAACTTGACAAACGCCTTGAAGACTGTGATTTAGGAAATATTATGGGAGTTGTTATTCCCTCTCCTTGAGCATACAGAATGTGACCC
>NW_004444231.1:1491666-1494749 GCF_000243295.1 Trichechus manatus latirostris | reverse complement strand
CCAGTGCCTTCAAGCAGATGTTCTTACCTCTTGAGCAGCTTTTATAGTTGTTCTTGGAGGGAGGGTTGGTCTGAAACAGGCTAGTCTGCCATCATTGGAGGTGGAACCCTGACTAGTTTCTTTTAAGACAGATTTGGAATTTCTGAATCTTACACCCTTGTGACTTTTGATTTCTCAGAGGAAGGGAGGAAACATACATCAATTAACCTGTAGATTTCAGTCCAGAAATCCAGTAGGAAATGAAACATCTCCTAACAGACTTTGAACTTCCCCAAAATACAGCCCTTCCTTCACTTCTCACAGGTGAACAAGGCCTAGGCCATAGAATTGCGTTTTAACCAATGGGTTAGAGCAGACTGCTGTGAGGTGAGGGCTACTCTGACTTGTGTTCACAATCTAAAGATAAACACAGATGGTAGGAATTTCCACAGCTTCAAGGAAGGATACTGTGTTGTTGTGAGGAAGTCTTGATGTTTTCATTGCTGCTAAGCTGGCATTTTATTGACCGATTAGTTATTTTAACCTAAATGTTCGACTGGGTGTGGGAGAAGTTCCTTAGACCTGGTGTGTCCTCGTGCATATTTCCAGCAGGAGGGATTGGATCAACAATGTTCTACTAATTAGGTTGTGCCCCTGAGCCCAGCTTGCAACCAGTGAGCCTGGCAGTGCGACCCTGCACTGGTGCAGCCACAGCCGCTCCCTGGACAGGCGGCGCGGTGCACGTCTGCTGTCCATGATGCGTACTATACCCTGGAAGAGACCGTGGGCCAGGTTGGGAGGGACCACGGGCCAGGTCGTGAGGTTGTCAGTGGTGAAATCCTCCCATTGGCGCCAGAGCTATAACTCCGGAACCTCCACCTGCCACCCAGCTCCCAGCCTTCTCTCAGCTGTAGCGGGTGATGTTCCGGGAAACCTCCCCTGCCCCACAACCCCCAAGCCCCTGGGTCAGCCACCAGAACTAAGATTTGGGACTGGGTCTGCAGAGCTCCTAAATTCAGGAGCTGAGGTGCTGAGAGCAGCGTCTGAGGGGGTCCGGGCTGAAGATTCTGGTGCTGGGGTCACGGGAGGGGAAAGAGACAAGATCCCAGATTCTGTGGGTGCGACTTGGGGAGGAGACAGAGGCAGTCCCGGGATCCTGGAGAATAGGTAGTCGGTCACCTGCCACCTAGATCCATGTGGCCGCGATTGTGTCCAGCCCCCACGCAGTGCCCGGGGCACAGTCCTCCGGGGCCATTTGTCCTGGCATGGAGACTCCTGTTGTCATAGGTGATGAGGGGACAACTGAGGCCATGACTGTGGGCTGCCTGGGGCAGGGCTCAGACTTGCCTGTGAGGTTCTAGCACAGGGAGCGGGACCCTGGAAATATGGGGAATTCAGGACCAGGCCACCTGCCCCCCATTCACATGGCCCAATGCCTGGGAACCCTCTGCGAACTCATTTCCACTGGTGTCGCCTCCACCAGCCCTCCCTGTGCTGCTCTCCTCCCTGGCTCCTTCCTGCCAGCTCCTTTTGGCACCGACCCCCCGAGGTCCCCATTTCCTCACTCGCTTTACAGCTCCAGGAGCCTCCCCTCATAGCCACATCTAAGGCCCCAGAGGCTCCTCCCCGGATCCTGGGTGGGAGGCTCACTGACTGATTCCCGGGAGGAGGGGCCTCCACCCCAGAAGCAGCCACAAGACTAAGTGAAAGGGACTCAGAAATCCAAGGTCCCATCCTGGGAGCCTGTGGGACTGGGTATTGTGGCTCCAGGTGTATTTGGGGGACAGCTCCGGAACTGGGATCTGGCTCTTATGACCTAGAGACCTCCCTTTGCCCTAAGGCCAGAGTCCACGGTCACTCAGTTGGGAAGAAAAATCTGTGTCAGCGTGGATTTCAGGAAACACTTCACACCCTTAGTCCGACTGGGAACAGGACTGCCCCTCTTGTGCAGAGTCCTGTCCTGCTGCTGGGAGCAGAGGGAGACCCTGGGGAGGTCCAGGGTGAGGAGGCAGAAGGGGAGCTCGGGTCTTCTGTCCTCAGCCCTGTGATCACATGGGGGTGCTGCCGCCCTGCTTTCTGATAATTATGAGCAGCCCAGGTGGGGTCTGGTTTGTGGTCTGTGTGGGGCAGAGAAGGCTGACAGAGGCTGGGCCTCCATGTGGAGATGAAGATGCCTCCTGAGCAGCCCTGGACTCCGCAGGGGTCAGGTTCAGGGATGGAGGAGGGATTGGAGAGGAGAGGAGAGCTCAGAGCCCTTCCATTCTAGGCCAGGTCAGCGTGATGTTGGCAGGTAGGAAGGCAAATGATTGGCCTCTCAGAGAGTGATTGCCTTCAGGGTCCTCCTTGTCCGTCACCAGAACCCTGGAGAGACCTTGGATGCAGGAGAGGGGAAGAGAGATAGAGTGGGGATGGGATCCCACTTCTGTTTTTTCTCCCAGTCCTCCTCCACACAGCAGCACCTTCGCCTCTCCCAATCCCCAGGACTTGGGAAAACTCGGGCAGAAAGGAGAGATCCAGAATCCTACAACTGCCTGCCTCTACTCCTGCTGGGCTTTAGTGCTTGCCCCAGCATAGAGTCCTAGGTATGTGCAGAGGGTGGTCCTGGAATTTTCTTCCTTCAGATAACTTCATGGCTCAGTTCCTCACCTCCTTCAAGTTTGCTCAAATGTCACCTCAATGAGGCCCACCCTGACTATGCTATTTAAAAGTTCCACTTCTTCCATTATCCTCATTACTTGGTATTAATTTTTTCTCTGTATTTCTTATCACTTTCTAATGCACTGTGTAGATTTCTTTTTCCAAAGATGGCCTCAACAATACCTCCCATCGCACTTGCTCTTTTGTAATCCTACCTTGCCATTCCCCTAACAAGAGGTGAGCCTGACTCCCCTCCCCTTGAGTCTGTGACTAGCTTCGATGAATAGAACATGGGAAAGTGACACTCCTTGACTTCTGAGGTTCTGACATAAGATGCCTTGTAGTTTCTGACTTGGTTGCTTCAAATACTTCCTCCTGGATCCCAGGTGCCATGCTTGCAGCAGCTAAGCCATGTGGAGTAGCCAGGTGGAGGCGAACCTAGGTAACCTGGTTACCAACCTCAGTGC